>NC_134090.1:90512915-90822730 GCF_000715075.1 Nicotiana tabacum
TGTGATGCTATCGAACTTCGCTCATTCAAACCCTGAGTAAAGGATTTGACGGCTCAATCATCGGTAATCGGGGGTAGGCCCATACGCTCCATCTGAAACCAAGATACAAATTCCCTTAGCATTTCATTATACTTTTGTCTCACTTTGAAGAGGTCTAACTTCCTAGTCGCAACCTTTATTGCTCCGGTATGTGCCTTTATGAACGAATCAGCAAGCATGGCGAAAGAATCGATGGAATTGGGCGGCAAATTATGGTAACATATCATTGCCCCTTCGATAAAGTTTCTCCAAATTTTTTCAACAAGAACAGATTCGATTTCATCATCTTCTAAGTCATTTCCCTTTATTGTGCATGTATAAGAAGTGACATGCTCATTAGGATCAGTGGTTCCATTGTACTTGGGAATTTCTGGCATGCAGAATTTATTCGGAATGGGCTTCGGAGCCGCACTTGGTAGGAAAGGCTTCTGTACGAAAATTTTCAAATCCAAACCCTTCAGAATTGGGGGTGCCCCCGGTATTTGATCAACCCGGGAGTTGTACGTTTCTACCTTTTTATCATTAGCCTCGATCTTCTTTTCTTCCGATTCGATCAGTTTAGTGAGCTCCTTGAGCATCTTCATGATGGCGGGATCAGTTCCCGATCCATTATTGTTCAATTTCTCTTGTACGGGTTCGACCCTATGAGCAACTTCTTATGATGTATCGAGTTCGATTTTGCTAGGGGCTCGATTCTAATTTTGGATTTGTGCTATTGCGGCCTGTTGAGTTTGTAGCATGTCGAATATCATTCAAAGGCTAATTCCGCCCTCTTCACCATTTTGTGCGTTCGGCTGCCCAGGCGTCTCTATGGATGCTGTTTTTAGGGTCGGCGCCTAAATCTCCACGAATAACGACATGAGAATTTACATCAACCAGATCTACGACATGTGGTTCTTTAAGATTGATTGGAGTCACTCCATTTCCCGGGGCGACTACATGTTCGTTTTTGCCATGAAGACCAAGGCCGGTATCAGTGTGAGTAGGTATTGCTTGAGAGTTTGACATGTTGGTTCCTGAAACTAAAAACACTTACGAGAACAAGTGTAAAAGCAGTGTGTATTATAAAGGTTAATATTAAGCAATTACTATTATCCTTAGCCCCATGGTGGGCGCCACACTGTTTACCCTAAAAATTGAGTAACAATCAAACTTATAACGCAGTTTTAAGGATATATGATTTCACACCTAATATTAATTGATTAACTTAAAGATAAGTGATGGGAATTGACAAGAATGTAAAACAAACCAATGCTTGAACAGTGCCCTC
This sequence comes from Nicotiana tabacum, assembly GCF_000715075.1. NCBI lineage: Eukaryota > Viridiplantae > Streptophyta > Magnoliopsida > Solanales > Solanaceae > Nicotiana > Nicotiana tabacum. The sequence continues at coordinate 90,514,225 of NC_134090.1, forward strand.
GAGCTGATGAATCCTCGAGCTTACTAAAGTAAGAACAATTAAAGAACAACAAGTTGATAAACCAGAGAAAGAGAGAAATATTATATTGCCTTGATCTATATGAATGTGAAATGGTTACAAAATGATTAGGGCCCTCTTTATATAGCAGAGGAGTCCTAGTTATGGTAAAATTCTAATTACGGAAGTAAATCCCATGATTGGTACAAATAACCGTTCTTGATTTGATCTGTTTCGAGATTTTCGTTGTGATCTCCGAGCGATTACAGATATCTCGCCTTTCCACTATTGCACTTCATTCGAAGTCGGTCATACTTAGTCTCGATTATTGTTGGCCTCGATTTCGACGGACACCTCGATTCTTGAACTCGACACATCTTCTTCGTGCTATGGCATGATCCATTACGAGGCTGACCCTCGATATGATCCCTTAGTCTCGATTAAATAGCAAAATTTGATAAGCCCGATTTTAAATGTATACAAAGAGCAGAATGAATAACATCATTTATCAGAGTGATAGAGGATTGAGATTCAAGTTTTTTCCTCTTATGAGGGCCAATTAAAGGTTTCAACCAAACCACAACTCGGTTGGATTTCTTTAGTAAGTTCATACCCTCAGGGACTTCAATCATAATCTGATTCATCACTCTTCCAATGGAAGGACCAACTTTATCATGAGGGATACCAAAAGGAGCAACGAGACTCACAAAAAGGGTCGTTAGAGGTGGCTTTTCATAAACGAAGACAAACTCTTCTTATTCACCCTCAAATCCTTGAGCAAAAAGTCTCTCAAAAGGATTTGAAGGGGGATTTAAGGTAGGATTAGTATCTTCATCCTTTGAAATTTCCAAAGGGACATCTTCAGGCTCGTCAACCAAGTAGAAAGGCACGAAGTTTGAAGGTTGACTTTGAGGAGCGTTGGATTCATCATCCAAGATGACATGCCTCCTGGATCGAGGCTTCTTCTCTACGGGTGTTTTCATCTTCTTTCTCTTTATCAGAGGTACGTGATTATTTATTTTTCCTCTTCAAAGATGACACATTCAAAATCTGCTCTTGAGCATTATTGACATCGAGTCTAATTGCAGGAGCGGAAGTAGGACGGACTCCGCAGATTGCAACTTGAAAAGTACAAAGGATGTCAACATAAGAAGGAAAAAGTGAAAAAAATCACGGTAAAGTAAAGTAACATACTGTAGGTTTTAACTTTCCACCCAAATTTTTGGGATAGAAATTTCCATGATCTCTGCTCCATAGGAGTGGTAGATAACATTCTTTCTACCCAATCATGAAATTCAGAAGTTCACCGAAAACTTTCATGATTACTGAAAATAAGAAAATATGAGCTAGAAAGTTAGTATTTTAAAGGGAAAATAGCATAGTGAAGAAGCAACGGGAAATACTCACGTGCAAAGTTTCACTTCTCAGAGAAAGACATATTCTCTCTCCCACTAAGGCATGAGTGGGGACATCCACGAACCGAGCATACCAACCTCATCACGATCATCTTCATGACTGACCAAGAATCTTTTGCTTCTTGCTGCGAGTATAAAACACAACAAAATGATGCGAAAAAGCTTTGGGAAATACAAATAAAGGAGATGAAAAGAGAAAGGGGCAGAAACTAAACCCGATAAGTAACGAAGGCAAGCCACTGCCCTCCATATTATCTGTCCTATTTTCCCGAGAAAAACGTTGAAATAACAACAGAACTCTATAAGCACTAGGTCAATAAGAGGCTTGAATCCTAAAGTGAAAGGATATGTGTAGCGAATGAATAACCCTCACTGTAAGTGGTTATTCGATCATCGGTACTAGGGGTTGTGATTTGGAAGTCCATTCTCGGTCTACTAGAGGGAGTGGACCAGAGTTGATAAGAGAAGGATAGTGATTAGCAAGGTTAAGTGATGCTATGGAAGAAGCTTCTTTATTCCATGCTTCACAGTCACATTTGAAAGAAAATTCTTGAGGAACGATCTCTGAAACTAATGATTCAGGTAAAGGTTTGTTTTGATCCCTGGCTTTGGAAGAAGATCTAGGGGTAGATACGGATTTAGCTTTCGAGGAAGAAACTTTGGAGGAAGAAGATGATTTAGAAGGATTTTTTGAGAAGAGGTTGTGCTCCGTCTCGATATGGAACCTAGGCTATGAAGCCTACCACCTCTATTCCTACTTCTGAACGGAGTTGCAGAAGGAGGAAGTTCATCCACTATAATAGCACGCCGAGGATTAGACGATGAAGAAGGGTTTGAAGATAGTGAAGCCATTGTTCAGTACAACAGAAACGCGAAGAGGAATGTTGCAGAGAAAGCTTAGAAAGAAATGAAAGAGAGTAGGAGAAATTCTAGAAGATGCATGATGCAGTATTTATAAGGAAAAAAACGTCATCATGAACCGTCATGTCGAACTAACACATCCACAGAAACCCTAAAAAGTCGTTGCAAACTATAGAGCCAATCACGACAAGACACGTGCCTTGAGCATTAAAGGGAAGAGACATATATCTCTTCGTTTATGAAGTAAATCATAGTGATATCAGAAAGAGGTGGCAAAACATTCCCGCCATATATAAACTTACCACTTTAAACCCCCAATTTTCAAATCAAATTTGTGTGTCTAAATTTAATACTGAAGTGATTAAAGTTTAAGGGGTCATTTGGTAAGAGGTATAAGAACAGTATTGAATATGATGTATTAGTAATGTTGATATTAGTAATGTTGAGATTAGTTATGTTGAGATAGTTATGCTAAGATTATCTCTTAACCACTATTTTTTTTGGTGTATTAAAAAATATAATTGTTTATAGTAATACCTTCCACATTCTTTAACATTGTATACCATTTTTATTGCAACAGTTTTATTGCCCTCCACACTTTTTATTCTCTCTAAAGTCAACTTTGTTTTACAGGGGAGCAAATAGTGAGTTCTTTTACACTATTCCATATGTTATTGTTATTGATATGGTTATTATTATTGTTTTTGTTGTTGTTGTTGTTGTTGTGAGCACGTGATTTTTTTCCTATATGAATTACTCCCACAAACTCAAAATAAAATAATTTTTTCCATTGTTTGCAATTTCGTGAATTTTCGTAGAATTTTTGTTATTGTTTGCATCTGTCTGCGCGTGTTAAATTTTGTTTGAATTATAACAAATACAAAAATATGTTGCATTTACATTTAGGATTTAATCTTACATTTTTTAGATTAATTAATAATTTAGTTGTGTTACAAAAATAGACAAATCACGAAAATGACTCATTTTGCATTTTTAACCTTTTTAACTTTAAATTTGGTAATTAATTAGTTGTTTGTAAATATTATTTGGAGCAATTAATCTAATTAGTTTTGATAATTTGTATTAGGATTTAATTTTTAATTTTGGAAAAAGAAAAGATTTAAAAGAAATTGGGAAAAGAAGAGAAATTGAATGAAAAGCCTGGTTTTGGGCCATTTTGGTTTAAAATTCCTCAGGCCCAAACATTCTTGCCCTGAAACTCGTTCAAATTGAGCCCAAACCCGCCCTTAACCCGGTCCTTCCCCCCAACAGTCCAAATGACACCGTTTTAATTATGTTGATCTGGACTGTTGAACTCAGTTGATCATATGATCTAGAACTGACTCGATTTTGGTATTTAAATGTCGGAAAACCTCCCCCCTAGCTCACTCGTCTCTCACGAAACTCACCTCTCAGAGACTCACCATGAACCCTAACAATGCCACCATTCCCCACTGCCTCGAGCCCGGCGGCGCCACCTCCAATCACTCCCCAATTAACACCTCATGACCACCAAGACCCCCTCATGCCAAATCCCCACTCTGTTTGCCTCGAATCTTGCCCGAACTTCTCGAATACTAGAACAAAAGATGAACCCTAAATACCAAATTTCCAACTCAGGTTCTCATTGAAGATTTTAGGTCCATTTTGTCTTTATTTGTGTGTTTTTGATAAAGAACACACGATTAATCTCGGATTGGGCTGAAAGTTGAAGATTTCGAAGCATCAGTCCATATTTCTTATTTGTCCGAGATTCTTAGGTATTTTTCTTTACCTCTTGGTATTTTGTGTTCTTGTCTCATCTTCTTCTACTGTTTCTTTTATTTTGTAATTTTTCATTTCTTCATTTTTCACCATCTGTATCCGCATGTTAGATTTAGGTTGTGTTTGATTACTATTTGGGTTCTGTTTCCAAGTCTGGATAGGTTGATTTTTCGTTCTTGTTTTGGGCCCATTTTTATTTCGAGTCTTTAAGGTTCTGACTTTGAACACTTGGGTGTTTTGGGTTTTTCTTTATATTGATTTGGTTCCTGGAAATCAAAGATCCCAATAGAGAGTTGAATTGGGTTTTCCACATACCCATCAACATTTCGAATCGGGTCAATTTGACCCATATTTCTGCCTGGCCCAGGGGTAATTTTCAGGGGTTTGAGGGTTAATTCGGGAAATTTGGCCTAAGGAATCTTTGGTTACTGCTGTGAGAAGCTTCTAGGAAGCTGGGGGTGGGGACTAATGTGGAAAACTATTTTTTAAACTAAGGTCTCCTAAGCTAAAATGAAAATATCAAAAGGATTATGGTGAAAAACTAGTGCATTTTGGTAGCCCTAGTACCTTGCCTATAAAGGCACCATTTCTTCTGGCTCAAGTCAAGGAGGAAGTGATGAAAATTATCCAAAAAACTGAAATGGCTACCTTTCTTTAAGAAATTCTGAAATAACCTTGAATTCCTTGCATTTTCTGGAAAACTACTGAAAATTCTGCTCGGATTTTGGTTCTTCTGGTCCTAATAGTCTGGTTCAAATCACTGAAAATTCACAGTTTTGTATTCTGGTTTAAAATGGATTAAATTCCGAGTTTTTAGAGTCTGGTTTGGATTTTGTTGTGGTTTCTATTGTCCTATGGCTGAGTTTAAAGCTGGTTTCTACTGCTTTTCTTCTTTTGAATCCTTACTTCTTTGTTCCTTTTATTTCCAAGTATTATTCATCTCCTTGACGTGTGAAATAGAGAAGCACACGTTTGTTTGCTTGAAGTTTGAAATATAGAGAGCATCGGTTTTATTAAATGTCTATTTTTACATTTCTGAAAAACCCTTCAAATTTCATAATTAGTTTTGGTTCTCATTGTACTTTGCTCATTTTTGTTTCAGTTTTAAATTCATTTGCAATGTTAGACAAGTCGCGTGCTCTAGTTATTAGTGGTTTGCATGAATCTGAGTTAAGAGTTTTGTATAAAAGGACTTCAATGGCTATTACAGCAGAATATTTGATTAGATTATTTGGGTTTTAGATGTTTTGCTTATTCTCTGTTGAAATCAACATTGTTTAGTATAGATTTCCTTTCGAAGTTGTCAAAAATGCCAAGCACTAGTTGAATAATGTTCAGAATTGCATGTTACGTCTTATAATCATGTTAGGTTTTAGGTTAATGTTTAACTTCATATTTGTTAAGTTGAATAATTTCATTGGATCTCTTTTGTCAATTGCATGTTCTGAACATAGGGCTGAGTTAACTCGAATCTGGGTAAGCATGATGGCTGAATAATTGTTTGGTTTGGGAGTCCTTTAAACTTCAGAATTGTAAGTTTGGTCACTTTGAGCTTAAACGACCAAATTCAGAAGCTGTCTTAATTGCATTTTCCTATAGCTTTTGATCGATTTGCTTTTAATTGAGTTAGCACAATTGTTGGTTCTGAAAACTTGGGCCTGAAGTTGGCCCCAAATAACAGACGTCTGGTCTCTGATTCAATGTTACATGTTGTGTATTTGAACGCCTCTCCCTCATTAAGAACTGGGCTCACTTGGGCCCAAGCTTGAAGGTAATTGGAATGGATTCGATTCACGGCAATTCGCCGATACAATTTGGTTTTGAGTTGATTGGCCTTTTTAATTTGATGCTCGCTAGTTAATTAGTATGATCAAGATTTTAATTAAATAATTAGAAGTTCCACAAGCCTCCTTTAATTAATTAATTGGACTTTTAAAAGTAGATTGGAGGTGCACTATATTAGGCAAGACATAGTCTATGGCCCTCAGAAATTTAATTTGAATTTCCTTTTAAAATTAGAATCGAGGTGTGCCGTGGTAAATAAAATCCCAAAATGCACGACCCTCGCTTAATTACTATTTTAATCCTTAGAAATCGAGGCGCGTCATTTAGCGAAATTTTCATGGCCCTCGCAAATTTAAAAATGCGTAGTTGCCTTAGGCGTGCTATTTAATAATTTACCTTCCCAAACTCGGGTGCGCATTTATGTGACCCAAATCTAAATCTCAACAATGTTAGATAAAATGTGTTGTGGATTGCGGGTGAATTTATGTGACGTGGTTCAAGACGTATTTTAAATGACGTTGCAATCTTCCTTAATTAAATAAAAGCGGTTGTAAAGTTGAAATTGAACCATATGCTAAAACATGTATTAAAATAAGAGAATAGGCCAATTATAACAGTTGAGCGACCGTGCTAGAACCAAGGAACCCGGGAATGCCTAACACCTTCTCCCGGGTTAACAGAATTCCTTACCCGGATTTCTGTGTTCGCGGACTGTAAAATAGAGTCAATCTTTCCTCGATTCGGGATTTGAAACCGGTGACTTGGGACACCATAAATTATCCCAAGTGGCGACTCTGAATTTTTTTAAATAAAATAATCCCGATTTGATTGTCACTTAAATTGGAAAAACTCCCTTATACCCTTCCGGGTGTAGGAAAAAGGAGGTGTGACAGCTCTGGCGACTCTGCTGGGGACCGAACCCAGAATCTCTGGTTCAGGGTTTAGAAATCAAGCTTAGATGAATTGTTATATTTGGCTTTATCTGTTATCTGATTTTAATATACGTTTGGGCCTAATGTGCTAAATGTTGCTTTTACCGCTTTGATATTATCTGAATTGTATATAAACTGTTACGAAACCCTTCTCTTCTCATATTCATGGATGTGCACGCTGGCGTGACTCCCTATTCTGTTAATGTCATACCTTGAAATAAGAAAGAGGCTCGGACAAGTTACTAAGCCGGATGGCCTTTTGGTTCCCGGTATGTAGCCCCCTCCTCGGCTCGAGTTGTCCGCTCGGGTACACAAGTCTAGAATAAATACCCAGGTTTTGAACCTTGAATAATTCAGCCTCATGCCGGATCCCTAGTAGGAACGTTTGTTTGCATCATGTGCATTTGACTTTGGAAACTCAACACAGGGGTTGGGTCTGTCTAGGACAGGTGTACCCGAAATGAAAAGACTATCCTAATACATCTTACTTGCTACTTGTGCATTCATTTGCTTTGGATTTGCATGTTGACTGACTTATTGGGGAAAGTTGAGAGAATGAAAGTCAATGTGAGGGCTGAGAGAGATAGCTGTCTGTTTTTGAAAAACCAATGTCCAAAATATACCGAAACTCTGCAGAAATTTCAAAAAAAAAGGGTTTTTTTTTAAAATAGTTGGTTTTTGTTTTGTCAAAATTGCCCGAACTATGCCAGTTTGATTTTTACCAGATGTGAGATACGTAGGCAACTCCCATCGGGTCCAACTTCCCTTTTGCAAAAATAGCCCAAAAAGAACAAAAAATTTATTTTATTTTAAATAAGCAGGGTGATGCCATTTTTGTCTAAAATAGCCGAATGTCCCCAAAAGGATGCTGGAAGGCTGTTTTAGCAAGAACAACCACCTTTGGTCTCTTTTTCGAATTTTTGGCCGGTAAGCAAGTACAACCTTAAAATCTTCTCCCCGGAAATGCTGAAATTTGCAAAGCCGAGTTTTATTTTTGAAATGACAATTTGAAAAAATATTAACTTTTCTTGAGTCAAATGAGTCATGATTTTGCTTAATCACCCTAATAAATGTACAGAATGAGTACGAGTCAAAATTTTCCAATAACAGTCATGAACAAGATCCCTTTGGAGCTGTGTATGTGGTGGGAAGATCTGGGTAAATCAGGGCAAGATAAGGTCAATCTATACTTAGGAGGTCTCACCGGGTTGTTGAAGATCAGGCCTAGAGGAGACATCATAAAGGCGTTGGTTACATTCTGGGACCCGGCCCACAACGTGTTTCATTTCTCAGATTTTGAATTCACCCCAACTTTGAAAGAAATAACCGGATATATTGGGAGCACTGAGGTTCCTATGAGACACAAATATCTGATTGCTCCAAGAGTCGTCGATATGCACAGGTTCCTAGATTCCTTAAAGATAAGTAGGGGGTCCACAACCCAGATTTGACAGCTGGTTTTTCCACTCCGCAGTTTGTATACCAGCGATACAGACATATAGGAGGGTTTAATAATCCAGAAAGCAAAATTTGTAGCAAAGGGAATCGCCTCAAATGGGAAAAACACAGGTGCTTTGCTTTTATGGTGGTATTCTTGGGTCTTCTGGTGTTTCCTAGGAAAGATGGAAATATCGATATACGGATAGCTGGGGTCGTCAGCACTTTGCTTACTCTGGCCAAAAGCACCCTCGCACCCATGATAGTGTCCGAAATCTTCCGCGCTCTCACAGCCTGCAAAGCCGGAGGAGACGTTTTTGAAGGGTGCAACTTGTTGCTATAGATGTGGATGATTGAACATCTATGTCATCGTCCTCAATACATGATCTATGGGTCAATAGAGAAAAACTGCATAGAGGAATTTTATACAAGGGTCGACAGGTTTATCCTGTCAGAAGGGGTCGCAGAATGGATATCACATCTCTGTTCCATCACTACAGACCAAATAGAATGGACGTTCGGGTGGCTTCCTATAGATGAAATCGTATACATGCCAGCTACCAGACCTCACTTCCTCCAGATGGGTCTCAGAAGTATCCAGCCTTATGCCCCATACCGGGTTTTGAGACAGTTGGGGAGATGTCAAATAGTTCCAAAAGATGAAGACCTTAGTGCTCAGGTAGTCGAGATTGGTCCTGATGGTCAGTTTTATGAAGCAGCAGTCCGCCAGATTTGGAGCGAGTGTTAGTACCTGACGGCAAATACTTGTGTGCGCGATCTATTAAAAGGTGAAGTTTCACCAGGGTACCTTGCTTGGTATAAAAGGGAAATTGAGTTTGGAAGGCCGACCAAAAGACCTCATCTTCAAGAATTTGTCGAGGCGTCACAAGCGCAATGGGATTAGTTGGCCAAAGAAAATGAATATAGGGATACCATAAGCAAGCTGGAGAAGCAAGTCAAGGACCTTCAATTCGAGAATGGTTTGCAAGCCGCCACAGATGAGGGTGAGAAGAAAAAGCTAGCCAAGGAACATGAAGCCCTTCAAGCCCAGATTCGGGAAATGAAAATAGCAACTGGAAATCCCGCCAGAAGTGCAAAAGATGAAAAGCTTATAAACAACCTTAGGTAGAAGGTAAGTGAGTATGGTTTATACTAGAACAAGGTGGAGGGTGAATTAACAAGGGCTCGAACAAAATTGACTAAGAATGCGGAAGAACGAGAGCGCTTGGTTAAATAGTTAAAAGAAAAATATGACAATGAGGTTGTGGGGTTGAAGAAAAGGGTCACCATCTTTGAGAACAAAATGATCAAGCAAGCAAAAGACTTTAAGGCAGAAAGAGAACACTGTTATGCAGCGATGGCACAGTTAGAAAGAGATCTGCAACAACTTCAAGAACAGAATCATATAGCTGAACAAACTTTGGAAGCTAGGGCCCAACAGATCGGGCGTTTGTTGCAAGAAAAGGGCGTCATAAGAGAAAGGGTCAGAAGGATTGCCGACTACATCACAATGAAATGCAGTAAGTGTGATGACATGACTAGATCCATGTTATTCGCCACTGTGATGACCTTTGTCCGCCAGATAATGGAAGATATCTACCATCTCCAAGGAGATTTGGCGCGTAGGCCTGTGGCGAGACCGAATGATGTCCCGCGGGCTCCAGGAGCAGTTGAGGCATTGATGTACTCATGATTTTCATTGGAGTCTGTTAGTCTGTATTTTCATCTTGGAGTCTGTTAGTCTATTATCGAGTCTGTATTTTCATCTTTCCATTGGAGTCTGTTAGTTTCTTCTTCGAGTCTGGAAGTTTTTGAGTCGTGGTAATCAAAACGTTCATTTTATGAAAAAAATTTGAAAATCCCAAAATATTTTTATTATTTATTTTCACACTTATCCCCCAGAACTACGCAAAGATCTGATTGATGCGGGGTCATATACGTAGGCAATCTCCATAGAATTCGATCATAACTAAGAAGAAAAAGAGAGAGAAAAGAAAAAAAAAAGGAAAGAGAGAGGAAAAACAAGAGAAAGAAAATAAGAAACTGTGAGAAGGAAACAATGGCAAAACAAGAAAGAGAAATGAGAGAATAAAGAACAACGAGAAATCAAGCAAAGAAAGGCAAGAGTGGAAAAAGAAAAGTTGCCAAATGGAAATTAAGGAAAGCCGGGATGACGCAAGCAGCCGATCAAATGCATAATAGAAAGGGTTAACTATTTAGGTGCATTACATCCCTCAAATGTGCGGTTGCCTATCTGTTAAACCCTTATCGCTAACAAGTTTGTTGTTGTCATCAAGTACAGGCAGGTGATTAGTTTGTTTGACATTCTGGCAACTCACCCATATAACACCCAGTCCAAAAACAAGTCGATCATGGCTAACCAAGAACTTGATGCAAGTGTTATCGATCCTTCGAGGGAGGGGGAAGAGTCAGATGTCAATTTGAAAGAAGAGATGTATAAGTTGAAACAATAGATGGCCGAGATATATCAAGCATGGGTAAAAGGCACCCACCACCACTTTATCCCGTCAACCCTGCCTTCGTCCCTCCATTGGCTCAGTCTTAGGAACCTCCTGCTACCGTTTCATCCCCGAGCTTTCCCATTTACCACCACTACGAGAGCACCACCTCCCAAACACCCCAAGCTCCACCATCCAAACCAGTTCCATACCCTCCTCCACCAGCCACTCCTGTCTTCGTGGCACCCCCACCCGCTACACTCTACAGATTCTTCAGCGAGCCCTTATTCCAAGCCCATGATAACCAATATTACCCCCCGGAGCCCACTTTCAAAGCTCCAGAACCCTATTCCTACACTCCTCCTTTTGATCTCCCTGTGGAAACTAAGAAACCATCTAAAAATCCCCAAACAGGAGGAGATGTTCAGGAAAGTTAAAAGCCTGGAACAGTTATTCAGAGACATGCAGGGGTTGGGAGGTCAGGTAAGCGTGGCTTACAAAGATCTATGTCTATTTCCAGATGTTCAATTGTTGGCAGGGTTTAAGATGCCCAAGTTTGATTTGTATGATGGGCATGGTAATCCAGTGGCGCACTTGAGAGGTTTTTATAGTAAAATGAGGGGAGCTGGCAGGAAAGACGAGTTACTAATGGCATATTTCAGTGAGAGTCTAAGTGGTTCGGCGCTGGAGTGGTACACTCGGCAGGATCACGGAAGATGGTATGCATGGGATGATCTAGCCCAAGCATTCGCTTGTCACTTCCAGTACAATCTCGAGATAATTCTGGATCGTCTATCCTTGACAAAGATTGACAAAAAGCACAATGAGAATTTCAGGAAGTATGATTTTCGGTGGAGAGAACAAGCAGCAAGGGTTGACCCTCCAATGAAAGAAAGTGAATTGGTGGATTATTTTCTGCAGGCCTTAGAACCTGCTTATTACGGTCATCTAGTATCAACTATAGGCAAGTTCTTCAATGAAGTAGTAAAGATGGGCGGTATGGTAGAAGAAGGGCTCAAGTTAAACAAAATCATGAGCTATTCGGCTATTAAGGCAACCACCCAGGTCATTCAAAGTGGAACCGGGGGAGTAATTGGAAAGAAGAAGAAAGAGGGTGTAGCAACGATTGATTCAGGAGCTTGGTTCGGACCCAAGGGCTCACCTCACCACTATAATCAGCTTTGACCCCACCATCAAACCTACCGCCACACCCCGTATAATCCACCCCAACACTACTACCCACCACCAGACCCTCATTTTTCTGTCCACCATACCCAAACATACAGCCAACCCCCTGCCCACACATAATGGCATGCGTCGGCCTCACAAATATCTACCCAGCTCCACAAAATGCCTACCCACCCCCACGAGCCTACCAAAACCCTACTAGACCAGCTTTCTGGCCCAATCAAGCATTTAAGAATGAGAGGTTGCAGAAGAAGAAAACCTTCACTCCATTGGGAGAGTCCTATACTAGTTTGTTCCACAGGCTGAGACAATTGGATATGCTGAGGCTGATCGAGTCAAAATTGCCAAATCCTCTCTCGAGAAATCTTGATTATTCTGTAAGTTGTGAATATTGTTCTAGTGCTCCGGGGAACGATACGGAGAAATGCTGGCAATTGAAAAATGCTATCCAAGAGCTCATTGATACAAATCGGATCAAAGTCCAAGCTCTGGAGGCGGCCAACATCAACGAGAACCCGTTGCCAGCCTATCAGGAGACAAATATGATTGAGATAGTGCATAAGGGAGGGGAGCCCAAGAAACCTTCACAGACCGTCATGATGATTCGGTCCAGCGAGGTCAAGCCGGTTGAAAAATCAACAAGTGAGAGATCAGTGATCAAATTGAGCTGGACGAACAGTGAACCATCCGCGGTAGTCAAGAAGGGGTGGTTCTCAAGTGATGTTGTAGCGAAACAGGAAAGGGCAAAAGTGGTTGTGCCAGGAGTGGCGAACAAGCATGTCGTAATTGTGGAGGGTGCCCGCACATATCTGGTCATTATCAAGCATGTAACCTAGTTACCAATAGTCAACAACAAGGCTATCCCGTGGAATTATGAATGGGTGACAGTGATTTACAAAGGAAAAGAATTTAAAGAAGAAGTCTACGAGACCCATGGATTGACTCGGTCGGGGAGATGTTTTTCCCCTGAGGAGTTAAGAAAAGCTAAAACCTCCGAAGATAACCCAGTGCTAGTGAAGAAAGTTGTGACCGAAGAAGAGGCAGAAGAGTTTTTGAGAAAGATGAAGGTGCAAGACTATTCCATTGTGGAGCAGTTGAGGAAGACACCTACTCAGATTTCACTGTTGTCATTGTTAATCCATTCAGACGAGCATTAATGGGCCTTGATGAAAATCCTGAACAAGGCCCACGTTCCTGACAAAATCTCATTAAACCATTTGGAAAAGATAGCCAACAAGATATTTGAGGTAAACAAAGTCATTTTTTGCTGATGATGAGTTGCCCGTGGAGGGTACTGAGCACAATAGAGCCCTCTATCTTACAGTGAAATGCAAAGATTCCATGGTTACCCAGGTATTAGTCGACAATGCTTGCAGTGCAAATATTTGCCCTCTCTCCACTCTGAACAAGTTGAAAGTGGATGATGAAAGGATTTACAAGAACAATATCTGCGTGCAGGGATTTGACGGTGGAGGGAAAGATTCAGTCGGTGATATAGTCCTTGAGCTGACAATAGGACCAGTTGAATTCACCATGGAATTCCAGGTGCTGGATGTGGCTGTCTCTTACAATCTGCTGTTAGGTCGACCCTGGATTCATGTTGCCAAAGCAGTCCCGTCTACTCTGCATCAAATGGTCAAGTTTGAATGGGATAGACAGGAAATTATTGTGCAGGGCGAAGATAATTTGTGTGTTCCCAGTGATGCCATTGTTCTGTTCATTGAGGTTGAAGACGACAAGGCACCTTAGGTCTATCAGGTTTTTGACATAGTATCAATCGAGAAAATTCCATAAGGGAAATGCGTTCCAATGCCAAGGGTAACCGTCGCATCAATCATGGTGGCTTTTGAAATGTTGAAAAATGGTTTTGTACCTGGTAAGGGTTTGGGTGCATCTCTGCAAGGTATAGTACAGCCGGTGTCTCTCCCCAAAAACTTGGATACATTTGGTTTGGGATTAAAGCCCACAGCCGCAGACGTGAAAAGAGCCAGAAAATTGAAACAGAGGGCATGGGTCCTCCCAAAGCCGGTCCCACGTCTCTCCAGATCGTTTGTCAAACCTGGCACCAAGAAGCGCCTATTAACAACAGTTCCCAGTTCTGTGGTTGGTCTTAATAAAGAGTTGATTGAAAGGTTCGAAAGGTTGTTCGACGATGTAAACATGGTGGAAGTTGGAGAAGGTTCCAGTAAGGAGGATCTTCAATTTGTCGGGCCTAGTGCAAAGATCAACAATTGGGAAGCTACTCCACTCCCTACCCGGAAGGAGTTTTGGTAGTTTGCTTTGATTATCTTTCAGTTTATCTGGATTATTCCAGGGTTGTAATTCAGATTCTATGTTTCGTCTGTTTGGGTGTATAAACCTTGTTATCTTTTGATTTCAATGAAATGCAATTTCCCTTTTTTTCATCATTCCTGATAGTTTTATTTTTGTTTTTCTTTTCTTCCTTGTACAGTTCTTTCATGCTGGTTTCAATGACATGACATGCATGAGGAATATTCGCCCCAGTCTTAAAAGCCAATCTAATTCTGAAATGATAATTCAAGAAATAGAGTGTAATGATGAATCAGAATACGATGAGGATGAGGCCTTTGAAGAGATTAATAAAGAATTAAGCCATTTTGAAGAAAAACCCAAGCCCAACCTGAGTGATACCGAAGCAATCAATTTAGGGTACCCAGATAACATCAGAAAAACTAAGATAAGTGTCCATCTTGAACCACAACTCAGGAAAGAGATGATTAAAGCATTGTTTGAGTACAGAGATATTTTTGCATGGTCATATGACGACATGCGGGGTCTAAGCACTAACTTGGTGGTTCACAAATTGCCCACTGACCAGGTATTTCCTCCTGTCAAATAGAAGTTAAGGAAGTTTAAAACCGACATGAGTGTGAAGATCAAAGAAGAGGTCACAAAGCAATTCGATGCAAAAGTCATTCGAGTCACGCGGTATCCCACTTGGTTAGCCAATGTTGTGCTTGTGCCAAAGAAGGATGGTAAGACTAGAGTGTGTATTGATTACCGTGATCTCAACAAGGCAAGTCCAAAAGACAACTTCCCACTGCCAAACATCCACATTCTGATTGATAATTGTGCCAAACATGAGATTGGGTCTTTTGTGAATTGCTATGCGGGCTATCATCAGATCCTAATGGATGAGGAGGATGCAGAAAAATTGGCATTCATCACGCCATGGGGAACATACTACTACCGAGTCATGCCTTTTGGTTTGAAAAATGTTGGGGGAACTTACATGAGGGCAATGACGACCATATTCCATGACATGATACACAAGTAGATCAAGGTTTATGTGGATGATGTAATCATAAAGTCTAGAAAGCAGTCTGACCATGTCAGAGATTTGAGAAAGTTCTTCCAAAGGCTTCGCAGGTACAATCTTAAGCTCAATCCTGCCAAGTGCGCATTTGGGGTACCGTCTGGAAAACTGTTGGGATTCATAGTCAGTCGTCGAGGTATTGAATTGGACCCGTCAAATATCAAAGATATCCAAGAATTGCCACCCCCAAGGAACAAGACTGAGGTGATGAGTTTATTAGGGAGGTTGAACTACATCAACAGGTTTATTGCTCAGCTTACGACAACTTGTGAGCCTATCTTCAAACTGCTGATGAAGGATGTTGCGGTCAAGTGAACAAATGAGTGTCAAGAAGCATTTGATAAGATAAATGGGTACTTGTCAAACCCACATGTGTTGGTGCCACCAGAACCGGGGAGACCTTTGATTTTGTATTTGGCGGTCCTAGACAATTCATTTGGTTGTGTGTTGGGTCAGCATGACATCACCGGCAGGAAGGAGCATGCCATCTATTATCTCAGCAAGAAGTTCACATCTTATGAGGTTAAGTACACTCACCTGGAAAGGACATGTTGCGCCCTAACTTGGGTAGCACAGAAGTTGAAGCATTATTTGTCATCTTACACTACTTGCCTCATCTCTCATTTAGATCCGCTAAAGTATATCTTTCAGAAGCCTATGCCTACAGGGAGGCTCGCAAAGTGGCAGATCTTGCTAACAGAATTTGACATCGTCTATGTGACTCAGACTGCGATGAAAGCCCAGGCATTGGCCGACCATTTGGCCGAGAATCTAGTGGATGAAGAATATGAGCCTTTGAAGACTTACTTCCCTAATGAAGAGGTAATGCACATTGATGAGTTGGAACAAGTTGAAGAGCCAGTTTGGAAACTTTTCTTTGATGGAGCTGCTAACATGAAAGGCATTGGGATATGAGCTGTACTTATTTCTGAAACAAGGCATCACTACCCTGTTACGGCTCAGCTTCGTTTCTATTGTACTAACAGCATGGCTGAGTACGAGGCATGCATTTTGGGTTTGAGGTTAGCTGCCAACATGGAAGTCTTGGTCTTGGGAGACTCGGACCTTCTGGTGCACCAAATTCAGGGAGAATGGGAAACACGGGATTTGAAACTCATACCATATCGACAATGTTTGCATGATCTTTGTCAGCGGTTTCGATTAGTAAAGTTCAGGAATATTCCAAGGATCCATAATGAGGTTGCCAATGCTTTGGCTACTCTGGCGTCAGTGTTACATCACCCAGATAAGGCTTATGTTGACCCTTTGCATATTCAGGTCCATGATCAGCATGCTTACTGTAACATGGTGGAAGAAGAACTTGATGGTGAGCCGTGGTTCCACGACATCAGGGAATATATCAGAATGAGAGTATATCCGGTACAAGCCACAGGTGATCAAAAGAGAACAATTTGTCGTTTGGCAAGTGGATTTTTCTTCAATGGAGGAGTTTTGTACAAAAGAACTCTAGGTCTTGGATTGTTAAGATGCATAGATGCTAGACATGCCACAACTATCATGACCGAAATACATTTTGGAGTCTGTGGACCGCACATGAGTGGGTACGTTCTGGCAAAGAAGATTCTCCGAGCAGGTTATTATTGGCTCACCATGGAGCGAGATTGTATTAGTTTTGTGCGTAAATGTCAGCAATGCCAAGTACACGGAGATTTGATTCATTCTCCGCCATTTGAATTGCACACAATGTCTGCACCATGGCCTTTTGTTGCTTGGGGCATGGATGTCATTGGATCGATTGAGCCAGTAGCATCCAATGGGCACAGGTTTATTCTAGTAGCCATTGATTATTTTACCAAGTGGGTTGAAGCTAAAACTTTCAAGTCTGTGACCAAGAAAGTGGTGGTCGATTTTGTGTACTCAAATATCATTTGCCGATTCAGGATCCCGAAGGTAATCATCACAGATAATGGTGCTAATCTCAACAGTCATTTGATGAAAGAGGTATGTCAACAGTTTAAGATTACGCATCGCAATTCCACCCCATATTGCCCCAAGGCGAATGGAGCAGTCGAGGTAGCCAACAAGAACATAAAGAAGATACTCTGGAAAATGGTGGAAGGTTCCAAGCAATGGCATGAAAAGTTGCCTTTTGCGTTGTTGGGTTATCGCATTACTGTTCGCACTTCAGTAGGCGCAACTCCTTATTTGTTGGTATATGGCGTTGAGGCAGTGATACCCGCGGAAGTTGAAATCCTTCCCTTCGAATTGTCACTGAGGCCGAAATTGATAATGTTGAGTGGGTCAAAACCCGCCTAGAGCAATTGAGCTTGATCGATGAGAAAAGATTGGCAACAGTATGTCATGGCCAGTTGTATCAATAGAGAATGGCAAGAGCATATAACAAGAAGCTGCGCCCATGGAAGTTTGAAGTGGGTCAGCAAGTATTGAAACGTATCCTTCCACATCAGGCTGAAGCAAAAGGCAAGTTCGCCCCAAATTGGCAGGGGCCGTTCATCGTAACAAGAGTGTTGTCTAATGATGCTTTGTATTTAACAGATATAGAAGGTAAGTGTGTAGAAATGGCCATCAATTCTGATGCAGTCAAGAGATATTATGTATGATTTCTTTGGTTTAAATTGTGTTTGTTTGTACTTGGCATGTTTTGAAGATTGGAATGACGAAGGCATTTTGTTCTGCTATCTAAACACTTTACCCTTTGTTACCCCTTTTTGGGCCTTATTTAGTTCCTTTCATACCCCTCTTTTGGAATCAGTAGCAAAGTTTAGAAACATGAGCGCAAAAGATAAGTGAAAGAAAAAAGAGAAAAAGAGAAAGAAAAGAATGAAAAGAGTAGGAAAAAAGAAAGAAAGAAAGAAGAAGAAATTTCTATAACATGAACTACGTTCGACCTGATTCCTTTTAAGGATACGTAGGCAGCCTCATAGTTCGGTCCCATCAAAATAAAAATCCCAAAAGTCCCCAAAGCAAAGAAACTGTGGCAGAAGTTGCGGTTGTTGTAAGAAATTTGATTCCAAAAGTTATAATTTTGAACCCAGTTGAGTTGTTTTGAGCCTTTTGATACCCCTTCTCTCTCTAACCCTATCCAAGAGCCCACATTACGGTCCAAAGAAAGACCTTCTGATCAGTCTTCGAGAGATGCCAAGTCAAGCAAATAGAGGTGATTCATATCATGGGCAACATTCCGGTCCAAACAAGGAAAATGAAAAATGAGAGAGTCTTATTGGTGAAAACCCTCACGAGCACCGTAAGGCAATGAAAGCTGAGGGAAATAAAAATGAGAGAGTCTTATGGGTGAAAACCTTCACGGACACCTTAAGGCGAAAGTGAGTTGAGAGATGAACAAATGAGAGAGGTTTGTTGGTGAAAACCCTTCAAGGCACCGCAGGCCGAACAAGGTCAATGTTTTGGTGAAGAAATTGGGTTTTGAAGATATTGGGGCGTAAAGTACGACAACTGAAAGTTGATTGGTTGGACAGACTGGGCCGATTAATCTGAAATGTATGTCATGATCATTGGTGCCGGCTGCTCCACTCAGATAAGTTTCTTTTCTTTTTCCTTTCAGACAGTCTTCTAGTTTTGGATTTTTCTCATCCCTAACTCTCAAAGTCATTGCATTTCATTTTTTCTGGGTTTATTTCTCTAAGATGTTTCCAATGTCAGTTCTGTTTAAGCGAATAAGAAAGGATTTCAAAGCTCTCTACCAACTTCCAAAATTGCACAAAAGCACAGCGCGGCCAAAGCATTGTTAGAGATAGTATAATGTGAAATGGGATATAAAGGGTCAGCAAAAGTTCCATCGGTGAAATAGTTTAATAATTTCGTGGGAGATGCGGAGGTGCAGATAGATGGGTCAGAGATGTAACACAACAGTTGGGTATAGAACAATGGGGTTATCCAAGGTCATGTAGGTGAAAGCCAGTCAGAAAGTCAAACGGGTTTTGGCCAGTCCGAAGAAGCCAATCAAAACAAAGCACGGCAGCGGAGAGGTCACCTTCAGCAAGAATGCCACAAACTAACCACCACATTTTAAACTGACAAGATTTTTCTTTGATTGAAATAGGGGCAGGAAATTTCGTTTGTTTTGGAAAAACCCTCCGTAAGGGAAAACAAGCACCAGACATGTTTGATTATAAATTCTTAGGACCCTCCTGGAAAATGGGACCCAGTTTAAAATTCAAAACAATTATGAGTAGCAAAATCTAGCATAAATTTACCCCAAAGGAATATAAGTGGGCTTCAAAGTTTTCATGCTTGATGTAGGATTCAATTAAGAGCTTTCAGGACCCTCCTGAGTAATGAGACTTAGCTTTAAGATTTCCATTAGATAACAAGATTTAGCGTAAGTTCTGATGTAGGGTAGTATAATTCAGCCGTAAAAGTTGTCACTCTTAATATAAGACTTGATTTTTTATTTTCAGGACCCTCCTAGATAATGAGATGTAGTTTTAAGACCCTCTTAGATAACAAGGTTTAGTGGGAGTCATACCTTTAGAAGATATAATTGAGATGTAAAGCTGTCATTTAACTAGGAGTTTTCAGGACCCTCCTGGATAATAGGATTTAGCTTTCAAATTCATAGAGATATTTGGTGACATGATTCAATTAACACTCACAGATGTGCCCAACACCAAACTGTGACAGGAAAATTACTTTTGTTTTGTTTGTTTCGTTGTAATCAAGTTCAAAGGCAGAAGTTTCAGATGAGCAATTCGAGTTTTGGCAATCAGGCGCCCAGCTGGATAGCAAGGGAATACAGTTGAAGTTTCGGCAATCAGGCGCCCACCTGGAGGGCAAGGGAATACAGTTCAAGTTTGGGCAATCAGACGCCCACCTGGAGAGAAAGGGAATATAGTTGAAGTTTCGGCAATCAGGCGCCCACCTGGAGAGCAAGGGAATACAATTCAAGTTTTGGCAATCAAGCGCCCACCTGGAGAGCAAGGGAATACAGTTCAAGTTTTGGCAATCAAGAACCCACCTGGGTGCCCACCTGGAGAGCAAGGGAATACAGTTCAAGTTTTGGCAATCAGGCGCCCACCTGGAGAGCAAGGGAATACAGTTGAAGTTTCGGCAATCAGGCGCCCACCTGGAGAGAAAGGGAATACAGTTCAAGTTTCGGCAATCAGGCGTCCATCTGGAGAGCAAGGGAATACAGTTTAAGTTTCGGCAATCAGGCGCCTACCTAAAGAGTAAGGGAATACAATTAAAGTTTTGGCAATCAGGCGCCCACCTGGAGAGCAAGAGAATACAGTTCAAGTTTTGGCAATCAGGCACCCACCTGGAGAGCAAGAGAATACAACTAAAGTTTTGTTAATCAGGCGCCCATCTGGAAAGCAAGGGAATACAGTTAAAGTTTTGGAAATAAGGAGCCCACCTGAAGAGCAAGGGAGGACAACACCAGTTTTAAGGAAGGGAAACAAGTTAAGTGTCGGTAATCAGGAGCCCACCTGTTGATTAAAGTAAATCAAAGTAGTGGTAATCAGGAGCCCACCTGAAGAATGAAGGGAAAGCAGTAATATTCGAAGGAAGAGGGTTCAAGTTCAGCAATCAGGCACCCACCTGGAGAAAAGGGAAATCATCTAAAATTACAATTCGAGTCGGCAACAAAGGGGCTTCACCTGGAGAACACAAGTCAACAAGGCAACAGGAATTGCAAGATCAAGTTTGAAGATATAGATAGGATTCTTGTAATTCATAGATCATAGTTTAGTCTAGCTTCTTCTATTTTGTCACGGTGTAATAAGGAGTTCAATAAGTAGTAGTAGCAGCAGCAGCAACAGTGAAATCACAGCTTCATGGTAGTCCCAGCTACCGAAACTTCCCGAACTACACTGACATGATTCCTTTATACCCAAGGATATGTAGGCAACCTCGAAAGCAGGGTGCGGTCAAATCTTTTCAAAAATGTTTCCCACGAAGTACTCAAACGGGAAAAAATCGCTCGTATCCGCTCACTTTATCTTTGCACGAAAACTCTTCGTGTTTTCGAGAAAAGAGGGGCAGCTGTGAGCACGTGATTTTTGCCCTATATGAATTACTCCCATAAACTCAAAACAAAATAATTTTTTCCATTGTTTGCAATTTCGTGGATTTTCGTAGCATTTTTGTTATTGTTTGCTTCTGTCTGCGCGTGTTTAATTTTGTTTTAATTAAAATACAAAATATGTTGCATCTGCATTTAGGATTTAATCTTACATTTTTTTATATTAATTAATAATTTAGTTGTGTTACAAAAATAGAAAAATTACGAAAATGACTCATTTTGCATTTTTAACTTTTTAAACTTTAAATGGTAATTAATTAGTTGTTTGTAAATATTATATGGAGCAATTAATCTAATTAGTTTTGATAATTTGTATTAGGATTTAATTTTTAATTTTGGAAAAAGAAAAGAATTTAAAAGAAATTGGGAAAAGAAGAGAAATTGAATGAGAAGCCTGGTTTTGGGCCATTTTGGTTTAAA
The DNA here is from genome assembly GCF_000715075.1 of Nicotiana tabacum. Classification (NCBI taxonomy): domain Eukaryota; kingdom Viridiplantae; phylum Streptophyta; class Magnoliopsida; order Solanales; family Solanaceae; genus Nicotiana; species Nicotiana tabacum. The sequence continues at coordinate 90,535,842 of NC_134090.1, forward strand.
ATTCCATAGGCCCAAACATTCTTGCCCTGAAACCCGTTCAAATTGAGCCCAAACCCGCCCTTAACCCGGTCCTTCCCCCCAACAGTCCAAACAACACCGTTTTAATTATGTTGATCTGGAGCGTTGATCTCAGTTGATCAAACGGTCCAGAACTGACTCGATTTTGGTATTTAAATGTCGGAAAACCTTCCCCCCTAGCTCACTCGTCTCTCTCGAACCTTACCTCTCAGAGACTTACCATGAACTCTAACGCCGCCACCATTCCCCACCGCTTCGAGCCCGGCGGCGCCACCTCCAATCACTCCCAAAATAACATCCCATGACCACCAAGACCCCCTCATGCCAAATACCCACTCCTTTTGCCTCGAATCTTGCCCGAACTTCTCAAATACTAGATCAAAAGATGAACCCTAAAATACCAAATTTCCAACTCAGGTTCTCATTGAAGATTTTAGGTCCATTTTGACTTTATTCGTGTGTTTTTGATAAAGAACACACGATTAATCTTGGATTGGGCCGAAAGTTGAAGATTTCGAAGCATCAGTCCATATTTCTTATTTGTCCGAGATACCTAGGTATTTTTCTTTACCTCTTGGTATTTTGTGTTCTTGTCTCATCTTCTTCTACTCTTTCTTTTATTTTCTGATTTTTCATTTTTTCATTTTTCACCATCTGTATTCGCATGTTAGATTTAGGTTGTGTTTGATTATTATTTGGGTTCTGTTTCCAAGTCCGGATAGGTTGATTTTTCTTTCTTGTTTTGGGCCCATTTTTATTTCGAGTCTTTAAGGTTCTGACTTCGAACACTTGGGTGTTTTGGGTTTTTCTTCATATTGATTTGGTTCCTGGAAATCAAAGAGCCCAATAGAGAGTTGAATTGGGTTTTTCACATACCCATCAACATTTCGAATTGGGTCAATTTGACCCATATTTCTGCCTGGCCCAGGGGTAATTTTTAGGGGTTTGAGGGTTAATTCGGGAAATTTGGCCTAAGGAATCTTTGGTAACTGCTGTGAGAAGCTTCTAGGAAACTGGGGGTGGGGACTAATGTGGAAAACTATTTTTTAAACTAAGGTCTCCTAAGCTAAAATGAAAATATCAAAAGGATTAGGGTGAAAAACTAGTGCATTTCGGTAGCCTTAGTACCTTGCCTATAAAGGCACCATTTATTCTGGCTCAAGTCAAGGAGGAAGAGATGAAAATTATCCAAAAAAACTGAAATGGCTGCCTTTCTTTAAGAAATTCTGAAATAACCTTGAATTCCTTGCATTTTCTGGAAAACTACTGAGAATTCTGCTCGGATTTTGGTTCTTCTGGTCCTAATAGTCTGGTTCAAATCACTGAAAATTCACAGTTTTGTATTCTGGTTTAAAATGGATTGAATTCCGAGTTTTTAGAGTCTGGTTTGGATTTTGTTGTGGTTTCTATTGTCCTATGGCTGGGTTTAAAGCTGGTTTCTACTGCTTTTCTTCTATTGAATCCTTACTTCTTTGTTCCCTTTATTTCCAGGTATTATTCATCTCTTTGACGTGTGAAATGGAGAAGCACAAGTTTGTTTGCTTGAAGTTTGAAATATAGAGAGCATTGGTTTTATTAAATGTCTATTTTTACATTTCTGAAAACCTTCAAATTTCATAGTTAGTTTTGGTTCTCATTGTAGTTTGCTCATTTCTGTTTCAGTTTTAAGTTCATTTGCAATGTTAGACGAGTCGCGTGCTCTAGTTATTAGTGGTTTGCATGAATCTGAGTTAAGAGTTTTGTATAAAAGGACTTCAAAGGCTATTACAGCAGAATATTTGATTAGATTGCTTGGGTTTTAGATGTTTTGCTTATTCTCTGTTGAAATCAACATTGTTTAGTATAGATTTCCTTTCGAAGTTGTCAAAAATGCCAAGCACTAGTTGAATAATGTTCAGAATTGCATGTTATGTCTTATAATCATGTTAGGTTTTAGGTCAATGTTTAACTTCATATTTGTTAAGTTGAATAATTTCATTGGATCTCTTTTGTCAATTGCAAGTTCTGAACATAGGGCTGAGTAAACTCGAATCTGGGTCAGCATGATGGCTAAATAATTGTTTGGTTTGGGAGTCCTTTAAACTTCAGAATTGTGAGCTTGGTCACTTTGAGCTTAAACGACCAAATTCAGAAGCTGTCTCAATTGCATGTTCCTATAGCTTTTGATCGATTTGTTTTTAATTGAGTTAGCACAATTGTTAGTTCTGAAAACTTGGGCCTGAAGTTGGCCCCAAATAACAGACGTCCGGTATTTGATTCAATGTCACATGTTGTGTATTTGAACGCCTCTCCCTCATTAAGATCTGGGCTCACTTGGGCCCAAGCTTGAAGGTAATTGGAATTGATTCGATTCATGGCAATTCGCCGATACAATTTGGTTTTGAGTTGATTGGCCTTTTTAATTTGATGCCCGCTAGTTAATTAGTAGGATCGAGATTTTAATTAAATAATTAGAAGTTCCACAAGCCTCCTTTAATTAATTAATTGGACTTTTAAAAGTAGATTGGAGGTGCACTATATTAGGCAAGACATAGTCTATGGCCCTCCGAAATTTAGTTTGAATTTCCTTTTAAAATTAGAATCGAGTTGTGTCGTGCCAAATAAAATTCCAAAATGCACGACCCTCGCTTAATTACTATTTTAATCCTTAGAAATCGAGGCGCGTCATTTAGTGAAATTTCCATGGCCCTCGCAAATTTAAAAATGCATAGTTGCCTTAGGCGCGCTATTTAATAATTTACCTTCCTAAACTCGGGTGCGCATTTATGTGACCTAAATCCAAATCTCAACAACGTTAGACAAAATGTGTTGTGGACTGCGGGTGCATTTATGTGACGTGGTTCAAGATGTATTTTAAAAGACGTTGCAATCTTCCTTAATTAAATAAAAGCAGTTGTAAAGTTGAAATTGAACCATAGGCTAAAACATGTACTAAAATCAGAGAATAGTCCAATTATAACAGTTGAGCGACCGTGCTAGAACCACGGAACCCGAGAATGCCTAACACCTTCTCCCGGGTTAACAGAATTCCTTACCCGGATTTCTGTGTTTGCGGACTGTAAAACAGAGTCAATCTTTACTCGATTCGGGATTCAAAACCGGTGACTTGGGACATCATAAATTATCCCAAGTGGCGACTCTGAATTTTTTTAAATAAAATAATTCCAATTCGATTGTCACTTAAATTGAAAAAACTCCCTTATACCCTTCCGGGTGTAGGAAAAAGGAGGTATGACAGTTGTTGTTGTTGTAATTATTATTATTATTATTATTATTATTATTATTATTATTATTATTATTATTATTATTATTATTAATAATAATAATAATAATAATAATAATAATAATAATAATAATAAATATAATTTTTTGAGAATGTTTTTCATTTACTAAACAAACACCGGATATTTTTAAATAGTTTTCATTAGTATTAAAATAGTAAACTGAAATAACGATCTTGTGTAGTCAAAATGTCATTTACAAAATGGCGGAAAGTATTTGGAATAGGTTTTGAGGGATTTGAAGGACAATTATATCTTTAACTAAGTTTATGCAAGTGTTAAAAATCCTTGCATTGCTAATACCATGGTTTGCTATGTATCGTTATACATAGGATAATACCAAATAGGATAAATTAGTTATAGCTTGTCACGACCCAGAATTTTCACCTTCGGGACTGCGATGGTGCCTAACATTTCACTTGCTAGGCAAGCCAACATTAGAGGATCTTTAATCAAATTTTAACCAATTCCAATAAACAAAATCAACTAAGCCGAAATAAAACTAAAATTGAGTGCGAAATAATATAAAACCCAATAATATCTAGTACAATCCGGATCTGGAGTCATAATTTACGAGCTTCTAGAATCTCTACAAATAGGGTCTGAAATAAATACATCTGTCTTGAACGAAAAGAACAGTAAAATAGGGGAAATAGAAGGGGACTTCAAGGTCTGCGGATGCCAGCAGATCTACCTCGAGTCTCCAAAAGCAGTTCCGAGCTGATACGCCTCACGGACAGCTGAGACCCATACCAAAATCTGCACAAGAAGTGCAAAGTGTAGTATGAGTACAACCGACCTCATGTACTCTATAAGTATCGAGCCTAACCTCGACGAGGTAGTGAAGAGAGTATGACAAGATACTCACGTAATAAACCCGTACAGATAACAATATACCTACAAGATAACAACAAACAAAGACCAAACATGTACTATTGGAAGAGGACATGCAAAAGAGGAACAAGATACAATAAAATACAACAAGAAAAGATAGCCAGAATAGTCAATATGCCTTTAACCAGTAAAACGGATAAGCACAATGAATAAAAACTACACGACATCACCCTTCGTGCTTTTACTCTCAACCTCACGATGGAACAATAATACTGCATGGCATCACCCTTCGTGATTTTACTTTCACTTTCATCATAAATCAATAGATACGGCACGACATCATCCTTCGTACATTAACTCTCAAAATATGGCACGACATTACCCTTCGTGCATTAACTCTCACAATATGGCACGACATCACCCTTCGTGCATTAATACTCAAATATGACATGACATCACCCTTCGTGCATTAACACTCTCCTTTACCATATAACAATCAACATATAACAACAAGGAGATAAAATGAACAAGAACAAACCTTACATCAAAATGGTTCCACAATGCCAACCTCAACTTTAGAAACAATACTCAATTATCATAAAAAGCCTATAAATGCGGAAAGAATGATTAATTTGATAAATAACTAGTCTAAGCATGTATAACATGATCAAAGTAAGCAATAAATTACAAGGAACAAGTCCCACCCGCATGTTTTAACCTAACAACAATGCATAAGTACTCGTCACCTCACATATATATTATACCCAACAACTAAACATGCAGCAAATAGGCAAACAAATCCTAATCCCTCAAGTCAAGGTTAACCACGACACTTAACTCGCTCCAAGGATCAACTCAAAGCTCAACCACATGTTTGCCTTTCAAACAAGTATCCAAACCAATAGAGCAAATTACCAATCAACCAATTCACATTAAGCCTTAGGAACTACCCACGATTGCAAAAGATTCAATTTAGTTCATTATTGAAAAAATCAACAAAAGTCAACTCCTAGGCCCGCTTGGTCCAAACCCGAAATTCGGATCAAAATTCGATTACCCATTCACCCCGAGCCTGGTTATGTGATTTGTTTTGAAATTCGACCTCAATTTGAGGTCTAAATCCAAATTTTATAAAAATTCCTAATTCTACCCAAACCCCCAATTTCCACCATGAAAACACTAGATTTTAGGCTAAAATCTTATGAAATGTAATGAAAGATTAAAAGGAGATAGGTTAGAATCACTTACCAATAGATTGGGGAAGAAGGGTTCTTGGAAAAATCGCCTCTAGAGTTTTCCTGTTTTGAAAATTTGAAGAATGACAGAAAATTCCGTCTAACTTGAATTTGACCAGTTGCAGTCTTGCAGATGTCGCAATTGCGACCTGGGGTTCGCAATTGTGAACCCCGCAAATGCAAAGTCTCACATTTTCTACTATCATCGCAATTGTGAACATGGCCACTCTGCAAATGCGACCGTTTGATTGCAAATGCGATCACTATCCTCCCAGCCCCGCTTCGCAATTGCGAAGGATTGGTCGCAAATGCGAACCATGTGGTGCCTAGCTACTCTTCGCAATTGCGAGGAATAGCTTGCAAGTTCGAACCTGACAGAGGTCGTAAATGCGAAGCCTGACCTCACAATTGCGAGGTCTGAGGCCTGCACCAGAACTGAAGCACACCAGCACATTTCTAAGTCCAAAATTCACTCCGTAGCCTATCCGAAACTCACCCGAGCCCTTGCGACTCCAAACCAAACATACACACAAGTCCAAAAATATCATACGAACTTGCTCGCACGATCAAATCGCCAAAATAACATCTAGAACTACGAATTGAGCACCAAATCAAAGGAAATTTTCAAGAAAACTCAAGAACTTCTATTTTAACAACCGGACGTCCGAATCACGTCAAACCAACTCCGTTTCTCACCAAATTTGACAGAGAAGTCATAAATATAGTAATGGACCTATAACGGATTCTAGTACCAAAATACGAACCCGATATAAATAAAGTCAAACATTGGTCAAACTTTTAGATTTATTAAGCCTTTAAACTTTCAAATTTGAACGAAAAACGATAACTCGAGTTAGGGACCTCCGAATTAAATTCCAGACATATGCCCAAGTCCCAAATTACGATACAGACCCATCGAGACCGTTAAAATACAGATCCGGATTCGTTTTCTCAAAACGTTGACCGAAGTCAACTCAAATAGATTTTTAAGGCAAAATTTCATATTTTGTTAGTTTTTAACATAAAAGATTTTCGGAAAATACTCTGACTGCGCATGCAAATAGAAGAAGGCTAAAATGTGTTATTTGAGGCTTCGAATCACATAATTAGGTTCTAAACTCTAGATGACCTATCGGGTCATCATATAACTAATATAAATATTAGTCATACATAAGTTAAAATAATATACCAAATAACAAATTAGTAATTTACAAAACTAATATATGCATTGTTATTTTTTCTACGGAAAAGGGCCAAAAATGTCCTTAAACTATTCGAAATAGCTCAAAAATATCTTCCGTTTGTTTTTGGTGCCAAAAATATCCCTGCCGTCTATGTTTTGGACCACAAATGCCCCTAAACTGTTAGTCTTGCCATTGAAGCTGACATGACAGTCCAACTAGGTTAGATTTACTTACATGGCCATCCACCTAAGCAATCTAGCATGGCAAAACTAATTTTTCGGAAAAACTATTTTTCCGAATTTTTTTATTAAAATACAAAATCAACATTTATTTTGAAAAAAGTAAAAAATATTCAGAAAAACTATTTATTTCATATTTTTTTTATTAAAATACAAAATTAACACTTATTCCGAAAATAGTAAAAAAATTCCAAAAAAATTATTCTTGATTGGGCTTTATGATTTGATTAAAAAAACTCCATTGTTCTCTTTTGTGAATTTATGATTAGCTTGATCTAAATTTTTAGATACTTATCAGTTATAGATTCACAAAAGCCACACCTCTACTGTAAGTATCAATTGGTTCATCCAAAGTTCTTATAATTTTTGGAGTTTTCAAATTTTCAAAAATTCTGAAATTTAACTTTACGTGAAATTTAAAATTTTCACGGTCGAACACTTATTCCGAAAAAAGTAAACAAATTTCCGGAACAATATATTAAAGCACGCTCCAAAATAATTTATTTTGTATATTATATATAATATTTTAATAAATAAATAATTTTTCTGAATTTTTTTTATTATTTTCGGAATAAGTGTTTTATTTGTATTTTAATAAAAAAAAATCCAAAATAAATAATTTTTCCGAATATTTTTTACTCTTTTGGGAATAAATGTTGATTTTGTATTTTAATAAAAAAAAAATCGAAAAAATAATTTTTTCGAAAAAACAATTTTGTCATGCTGGATTGCTTAGATGGATGACTATGTAAGCAAATGTAACCTAGTTGGACTATCATGTGAGCTTAAATGGCAATGCAGTATTTTTGAACTATTTCGAATAGTTCCCTTCTCTGTTTTTTCTAATACTTCCTGACAAAGGACCTAGAATTTTGTAAATTTGGATATTGTTTAAATAGTCCTACAAAAGGGGCAAGTTGTGCACCTCGCCCTGGCATTAGGGCCAAAAAGGGACGACGCTCCATTGTGGCATTCGGGTACAGTTTAGTCATAGTGGTTTGAGGGCGGAAGAATCAGAGAAATGGCGGAGTTGGAAGACAATGGCGAGTTCTACCTGAGGTATTATGTCGGTCACAAAGGGAAATTCGGGCATGAGTTCTTAGAATTCGAGTTTCGTCCGGACGGCAAACTCCGTTATGCCAACAACTCCAATTACAAGAACGATACCATGATTCGTAAAGAGGTTTTCCTTACCCCTTCCGTACTCAAAGAGTGCCGCCGCATTGTCGCCGATAGCGAGGTTTTCACCTTTCCCCTCCAGTATTTATATGTTTTTCCAATCTCTTTGCCTACTAGGTTTTGTTATCTGGTAATTTGGGTGTTTATTTTGTTTGTAGATTATGAAGGAAGATGATAACAACTGGCCTGAGCCGGATAGAGTTGGGAGGCAGGAGCTTGAGATAGTGATGGGGAATGAGCACATATCATTCACTACATCTAAGATTGGTTCACTGATGGATGTGCAAACCAGTAAAGATCCCGAGGGACTTCGTATCTTCTATTATCTTGTTCAGGTAGTTATTGCAAGCTTCATTTGTCCCTATTTCATGTTTTGGATGGAGTTTTTTAAGTTAATTCGCAGCATAGTTATTTTGCACCCAGTGGGTGCAAAAATTATGCAGAGTAATTTGTAGATATGGTAATGGGAGATGCTCGATAAAAGAGATAAAATGCAAATTTTTTGCAGGCTATCAACAAACTAGTGCACGTACATATTCTCACACACACACATAAAGGAAAAAAAGAAGAAGAGAAAAGATGCAGCTCACCGACTCACTTAATCTAGTATGGCAACTCTGTTAAAAAACTTCACTTGTTTCTCCTTTCGAAATGCAGTCATATACGCTACGGGAATTGATAGTTTCAGATTGACATTTAGTGTTTACTTCGCTTTAAACCTTCATTAGAGCTATATAGGGCAGGATGTTGTGAGAGTTCGAACTAGATTCATATAGGGAGTTACTGAAAGCATACCACAAAATCCCGTTTCTACTCTGTTGAAATGGTCCTCTCAATTATGAACGTATTTTCCAATTGCTGAATTGCCTATGAAATTAATTCCAGTAACTTCCATCTTCAGATAAGACTAGATATACCAGTGTTTTGGAAAGCGTTAAGTGCAAAAAAGCGACGAGGCCTCGCTTCACCGAAGCGCGAAGCGCACACTTTTTTCATGTGAAGCGCAATTTAACACATAAATAAAAAAAATAAAATAGGCATAGATAAATGGCTAAGAACTCATTAAAAATAACATATTAAGCAAATGTTTCAATTCTTGAATCAAGAAGCAAATAATAGATACGAAAACTAGATAGTGAATAATCCTCAAAAGTCATAACATATTAAGCAAATGCAAAACAAAATAACAAAAACATAAAACAGAGCATAGTTTTAGGGCACAAAAACAGAGCAATAAACCAGAAAATAGAGCATAATTTTAGGGCAGAAAATCAGCGCTTAAAAAAGTGAAAAAAATTGAAAGAAGAAGAGACAAATAGGGTAGAAGAACAGACATAAATTAGATGTGTAGAACAGAGCAATAGAAAGTGAAAAAAATAGAAAGAAAAAGAGAAAAAAGGAGTCGAACAGAAGAAGAAGAATAGAAGAAAAAGAGAAAAAAGGAGTCGAACAGAAGAAGAAGAGAAAAGAGAGAAGAAGAAACTTACAGAGAACTGGAGAAGAAGCAGTCGTTGGAGCAAGAGAAGAAGCAGTCGTTGGAGCAGCAGAAGAGCGTATGTTTATTTGTTAACAGATGGTTTATTTGCCAAATTTAAAAAAAAAAACCCTAGCAGATGCCTTCACGTCGCTTAAGCACGCTTTTTTGCGCTTTTTCCATCGAGGCGCTTCTCGCTTAAGCGGTTAAAGCGTGCGCTTTTTAAATGTGAGTCGCTTTTGGGGCAGAAAAGCGATAGCCCAGCGCCTCGCGTCGCTTCAGTGCTTAAAGCGAGAAGCGAGCGCTTTTAATAACACTGAGATATACCCTCCTATCAAACTCCAAAGTCAGTATGTTTGGAAATACTCTTTGCATTTGCAGTTGGATTTGGCTTCTAAGGTTGCTGGCTTATGCTACAATTGGGTTGACTAGTTGTATCATTTAATTCTTATTCTCTTGTCACCACTTTGACCACCACTTCCCTTCCCGATTTGGTCATGATGTAAGAGAGAGTCTAATTGTTCTTGGAGAAAGAGATCAATTGACTAGGAGTAACAAGCAGAGTACTTATCCCAGGAAATAGGAAACAAGATGAAGAAAATTTCTCTTTCTGGATTACCATTTGACAACATTTTCGTCGTTAATATCTCTTGGTAGAGCCAGTGATTAAAAAAGCGCTCGCTTCCTCGCTTTAAGCGAGAAGCGAAGCGAGGCGTGAAGGGCAGCGCTTCAGGTAATTGAAGCGACTTTGGTACGAAAAAGCGACCGCTTCTCTGTAAAAAGCGAGAAGAAGCGTTAGAAGTGTCCGCTTCTATGTTTAAAATTAACCCAAGCCCTATTTTATTAAAAAATGAGGTTTCTAAACCGTAAACATTGTCTGGACTTCTTCAACAGCAGCGAGACTAAGGTTTTTCTTCAACAACAGCGATTTCTTTTTCTCTTCTTCATCAACTTCTGATTTCTGAAATAATCTCAAAGCATCAACTAAGATTGTTCTTCTTCTTTTTCTTTTTCTTTCTAAACGTCCAAAAAACGACGAATTTTTTTTTTTTACCTTCGGTTCTTTCTCAGAAATTTTCTGCCCAAAATTTCTGCCCAATTTTTCCAGTGACTAGCAATATAATAATGATAGTGGAATATAAGAATTTGACAATCTTGTAAAAGAATAAGATGCTCATTTTGTGCTTTAATTGATGCCACTTTAATTAAAGTATTGAACATTTGCTTATAATTACATGTGTTGTCTATGCAGTATTTATTTTAATTTTTTAAAATTCCGCTTCACTTAAAAAAAGCGAACGCTTCGCTTCTCATTTCTCGTGAAATGGGGGGTTGTCGCTTTTCCTCGCTTCACGCTCTTCACAACACTGGGTAAAGCATTAGTCTTCCATATTATACTAGTTTGGCACAAAAATAGACCAGAACTAAGTTGATGTTAAGACTGAAAAAAGAAGAAGAAAACTACCCATTTTCTTATATAGCTGTCATTCTTCTCCTCCATTTCCTTCTATCGCCCCCCTCACATTGCTGCTCCTAGTCATCCCATCCTTCATTGTTATGCCCCTTAAAGCCTATGATTTTGGTCTAGTGGTAAGAGCGCAACGTGTAATGTGAGGAGACGCATGTCAGGGGGGTTCAAACTGTATTGCAGACAAAAGCCTAGTATTTAGGTGGAGAAAGATAGGGGGATGGGCCCATTATCCATTGAGTTTTGAACGTGCACAGCCGATCCTCAAGGGTTTCTTGATTATAAAAGAGAAGTAGAGGAGTGGTAAGGGATGTGTTGGGGGTGTGGAAGGAGGTGAGTAGGAGAATGGCGAATGGGAAAGGCCAGTTTGATGTGCCAATGGGAAGTAGAACGGGCTGTAGTAGTATGCTATGTCAAGGATAAAAAAAATTTAATAAAAGATAGGAGATAAAAGAACTTCCGTCAAAAGACAAATGAAAAAAAGAGAAGGATTGACAAAGAAGAAAAAAGGGGGTAAAAGGCAAATTGTGATACTTCCTACGCATTATGCAATTCTTTGGATCACGGAGTGGGAGGATGGTTCTGATTATGCTTGCAAATTGTGTTTGCTTGGTTTTCTCATTATCACTTCATATGGCTGATATTTGTCTCTTTCTTTCTTTCTTTCTTTCTTTATCTTTGAACTGTTTTCCTTTCTTATTTTCTCTTCCATTTTAAGCAGTTGACATTGTTTCTCTTTATTTTTCCTTTTCGATTTTCTCTTGCCATTTAATTTCTTTTATATTTACTCCATCTTTCTTATATGCTTTTTTTTTTTCTTTTCCCTTCTTTCTTTCTTTACTTTTACTTTTTTAGTTTTTTTCTGTTTTAGCCCCCCCCCCCCCCCCCCCAACCAAAAAAAAAAACAAAATAACAAAATAAAACTAATTATTTCCACAGAACAAATCGAACCTCCTTTTTTTTATTTTATCTCGGAGATAAATTTAGTGTAATCAACAATGCTATTATTCATCTCATGCTGAAGATGATTGTGAAAATAATAGTTTTTTAATGACAATATTAATTAAAACTTGTAAAATATCCTCATCCTTAAGTTTGGTAGCAGCAACTATACGCTAAAGACAGTGAAGCACCTAGGAGCTCATTTGAACTCCTAGATCTGCCACGGGCCAGTATCAGAATATGCAATATTGAAGAATTTAGGGGCGGAGGTTTTGAATGGAGGCCCTCGGTAAATGGGATGCTTGGCAGGGGATTTTAAAAATTTATTCTAACAAATAGGAGGCTTTGATGAAAGATAAAGATGTCGAATCTATGATGATTTTTATCGTAGGATGGAATTAAAGGATGCTGAATTCTATTATCTATAGAGTTGGACACTAGTCAGATTGAAAAATATAGTTTGGATTCATGTATAAGGAAAAACTGCTTATGTTGACTTCCACGATGTAGTTAGCTTTGATACCAGATATCTAGTGAATAGGTATTATATGCTGTTTGCATCATTTGTGAGGGTTAATACTTAAATCACATCGCCAGTCAATTCTGCTTGGGAGTGCATTGATACGACATGAAGATGTTAAAACATATAGGTAGCTGTTCCCTCTTTGGATTTATGCTATGGGAAGCATCCCTCCAAATAGTATATCAACTGATAAATGCGAGAGCATCAATGCATCCATACACTAGGTAGAGGGGTGCTTCCCGTACCATAAATCCAAGTATGGAACAACCAACTATACGTTTCAACATCTTCCTACAATATTATGCACACCTAAGGAGAATTGACCGACGATGGTGATTAATCCTACAAATAATGCAAGCAACATACTATACCTATTCACTAGATGTGGTATCAAAGCTAACTACATCGTAGAAGTCAGCATAAGCATCTTTTCCTTGTGGATGAATCCAAACTGCGTTTTTTAATCTACCTTCAGTGTCGAGCTCCATGGAATGGTAGAAGTCAACATCCTTTAATTCCATCTTACAAAAAAAAATTCATCTAAATTCAGCATCCCCTTCTTCCCTCTGAAGCCTTCTATTAGTTAGAATAAAGTTTTTACAATCCCCTGCCAAGCATCTCATTTGGCGAAGGGCGCTATTAAAAACCTCCACCACTCTAATGTTCTTGCATATTTTGTCACTGGCTAATATCATTTGCCTTGAGTGCTCTTTATTGGCTTTATTTCTTTTGTATGCCTAGCCATAAGCCAAGACATATCATGGTACAATTCATGGTTATGCTTATTTTACACCTTCCTTACACGACACACTCCTTCATTCGTTATCACTTTGTTAACTCTTCCCTTGCATTCAATTCTCTTACTGTGCTTGCTGCAACTAGTCTTGCCCTCTTTGTCACATGTGAACATAACATACTTACGGTAATCACCATCTTGGGTTTTAATTGTTTCTCACACCACTAAATCCTTTGACTTTGGCATGTTTCATGTCAGATCAAACACCTTACTTAGACTTGAATAAGTTGGTTGTATTATTGGGTATGCTAATATTTTTGACCTATTTTTTAGTATTATTACGTTCTTCATTATCATTGTTCGTCAAATCAGTGACTACACTAGAAGAATTAACTTTGGCTAAAATAGAAATATTACTTCCCTCGATGACCAGAGAGTAGGTTGCATATCTTGCAAAGTATCTCTAAGGATTATTGCGTGATAGTGCTGTAAGAATGTTAATCTTCTTCGTTGACTCTTTCCATGGTTGGTAGAAATGATAATAAAATGAGAACTCTCCCCCCTTAAGGCTAAGAATGTGTTTGGTGGGAATTAATGAGAACTAGCTTTTAACTTTTAACTCTTCTTCACTACAATGGAGAATAATGGCAAGGAAAAGGGAAAGAAAACTCCATACAAACAAGGGAAAGGAAAGCATGCATAACATGACTACCTATGCTAGGTAGGTACATAATTATTTGTCATTCTTTCTAGTAGTCAACTATTATATTGGAATGGATGTTCTCAAATTTGGCGGGAAAACAAAAACGTGTGAGGGAGAGGGAGGGGGTGTCTTCACGCAGCTATGGAGTTCAAGATGTCGTCAAGAATGCCCGTTTAGTCGAAGGGTATAATTGTCATATCACTATCATACTTGACATTTGGATATGTTGAAATCTATGTATTATTTTATGCGAAATTAAACGTGGAATAATAATATGTGTATTAACAGTAAGGGGAGTAAGTTATTGAAAGATAAAAGTGCCCGCAGTAATTCATGTATAACAATCTCCTTGTTATTTATTCTTGCATAACAATCTCTTCATTATTGATTACTGCATTAATAATCCCTGAATAACTGGTATATAAATCGAAACCCCTAAAAATGCAGTTGGTTTAAATAGAAATATCAGGATGAGACGTGCCAATATATTACAGGCTTTGACATGCAGTCCTTGCCTATGCAAACACATTGTATCCCAGACCTACACTTGTGAAATTTTGTTATCCTCTTCCCGTCTTCCCTTGAATGGTAAAGCTCCAAATGAATTCCATGTTCTTTATCAGTAGCCATATTCTTTCTTTTCAAAAGACATTTGTTATCAGCAGCCATATTCTTTTAATTGAAGCAGTCAAATCGCATTAGAATCAAACATGAATTTAGCTCTAACTAGGGTACACGACTGGAAGTCAGCACGTAGCTTGCTTTTAAAAAATGCTGTAGCTCAGGCTTTTTTGACGCTACATTCTAGTCTGGTAATGAAAATCAAATTCATTTGTATTATAAGAGGATTATTAAATGTAATGCAAAGCCTGGTTGCCGCAGACATTCAATTACAATCTTCAAGCCTTCAAAGCAGATAATAAAAATACAAGGAGGTTAGAGGATCAGGAAAACGAATTTTGGGGGGGGTCTCTTGCTTTAAAGGAAACTTTCTGCTTTGGCAGTTTCTGAAAGGAATTAAAGTTTGTTTCCTACCTCCCTCCCTCACCCAAAAAAGAGAAGAAATAATACACACGGTTTCCGCTGCTCTAAATGCACTTTTGAAAAGAGATGCTGTATTCTCTTGCTTGAGTCATTGGTAAAGCCAATTGATGTTGTTTGCGCCGTGGCGCTTCATTCTTGGAGTTCTTCTGCACCACTTGACTGACACCTGTTTTCTCATTATCTTGTCATTGCAGGACCTCAAGTGTTTTGTGTTCTCTCTCATCTCTCTCCATTTCAAGATCAAACCCATTTAAGTCCTGATTCTGGCGAGCTGACACTTTGGAAGTCTGGTTAGCTTCATGTTTCTTATGTGCTAATGGTGTATACTTGATTAGTAAAGTGAATCTTTATGGTGGTGTTTGATGAATTGTCGGAGGAACAATCTTCTTTAGACCTTATTTTGTGATGAAAGGTCCTGTTTCTCTCTTTTCAGTCCGTTGTTTGTGTGTTAAGTACAACAAGGGTTTATTTTATCATGTGATGTGTTGAGTTAAGCGTTAGGATTAACATCTTTTTGCCATGGTAGACATGAATTAACATGTCTCACAATCAATGTGGCATGGAAGCTAGTTTTCGTACAAGCAACCTATTGCCCTTTAAAATAAAGTTTTACATATTCGGCAGAGCTGTAACATCAGACATCATAATCTCACAATCAATTGTGGCATGGAAGGTAGTTAAGCGTAATTTAATACGACGTCCCTTAATGGTGTCATTAAACAGCTGGTCCTTTTATTATTGTTCCCTTCTAGATTCTTCTTGCCATTAGTAGTGTTTGAGTAAAAAGTATAAAACTCTTTTGTCGAACTAACTATTGATAATAAAGAAGGTAATTCTTAGCCAAATATAATTAATTTCACATCCAAGCATATAAAGTTCGAAATAAGAGAAGAGTAAGAACGTGTAAGATTATTAATGTGATAATCGTACATCAAACATGAGAGATAAGCTTACATCTAGAGCAGAGATGCATCATAGTCATGGGAGCCAAGAAAGGGAAAAGAGGTAACTGTTGATAAACTAGAGATTCCTCCATTGTGGTTGCTACATCCTTTTTCCGAGTCCCCCTTTCTCTGGGCTCCCTCCCTATATATATAGTTCATTTCTCTTTTATCCAACGGTCTTTGACCGGCGTACTTTCTTACGACCGTGCCTTTTGCCATCTACTCGAATACAACGCTTGTTATACGATGTACGCTTTCCGATGATTTGACCCCGACGATGGCCGAGGTGCTCTTTGCTATCTTGCCCCATGGGCATGACTACATCTTGGTCGACCCCTTATCATTCCTCTTAAGGGCGACCGCTCTGGTCAGTTTCGACCTATACAGTTAGTCCCTCCGTCCCTCGAGGTCGCCTTTAAGCGGGCTCAACGGGTGAACTCTGTCGATTCGAACGTTAGGAGAAATCTGAATGTTTATGCCTTGAGCAAGGTCCTTAGGTCGTAGTGGCGGCATGACGCTTCAATGGTACCATCAGACCGTTACGTCCGTTCGGAGTTGAATCGTTGTATTGATTCGATGCATCATGAATAGCCACTATCATTATGACACACGTTTCCCAGGCATCACATCGTTTCTTGTGCCCTATCAGTTTTGATTGGCGGCTCTTGGGTTTTCCGTTTAGGACATTTATGTTCTTATAAATAGGGGGAAAACACCATTCTATTGCTACACTTTTCGACTTATCTGAAGAGTTTTGCAAACCTTTACCTTCTTCAATATTTCAAACTTCTGAGTTCATTCTTCGTACAAACCGAGCACCTTGTGGCGGACTCAGCAGGGTTTCCCGAGACGTGAAGCTTCGCCCGTAAGTTTTCCTTTATTTAGTTTGTGACTCCTCTCGATGCGGTGGCCGACTACTTCTCTTTAGGTGGCATTGCTAATTTGTTTTCTGCGTTCGCAGCTGAGAGATTGCCTCCCCTGCCCGTTGACGACATCTGCGAGTGGGTTAATGCTATTCTTCCCCATACATCAGGGGTCCGTGAGTGGGCGTCATTCTATGATAGATATGGGCGTAAGCCTCTCAAGAAATCCAGACTTTGGAGCTCAGCTTAGGGATCAAATATCGATATCGGAAGATCAGGCTTCTTCTTGACTTCGATGATTTGCCTGTAGGAGGATCATCGAAGGTTGGAGAAAGAGATAGAAAGCTGACTAGAGTCTAGTAAGTTGGCTTGTTGCAGCTTCCTTGTTCTTTGCCTTGTAATTTGATCATGTTGTTTACATGATCGTGTTTTTGTTAACAGGGAGAGTACGAAGGGCGAGGGCTCCTCTACTCGTGTTCCGTCAACCGGGGCCTTCTGCCTGGCCCGTACCGAGGTCTGCTACCCGACCTACATTGAGAGCTACTCAATTTGCACCTACGGCCGGGATCGTGTGCATCAAAATTATTCCTTAACTCGAGAATTCGGCTCCTGTTGTCCGCTCAACGGGTGAGTCTTCCCGTGCTGATAGCGGAGAGGGTCCGTCGAAGAGACGACGAGTGGAGTCTGAAATGGCTCCTTCAGCCGAAGTGTCTTCGCGGGGCGACCTTCCCTTGGCGGTGTCTAAAATTGGCGATGATGCTAACCCGGCCGCTGAGGCAAACTAGGTGTAAGAGGCCAACCCGACGGTAGAAGCTTCGGCTGTTGAGAACGATCAACAGGCTATTGCGACGGGAAGTCGGGGTCCCGAGGCCGCTGTTGCTGTTTTAGGCGAGCCTTCGTCATCCGGATCGAATAGAGCTTCTTCTTCAGCCGCAAAGAGGGGAAAGGGTATCGTGGTCGATGACTACGAGTCTGACTCCGACCTTGATCCTGATGATGTCAGGATGTTTGAGGAGGGCATTACTCGTACTGTGGTAAGAGCGGGAGGTCCCTCCCGTATACTTGAGATTCCATCGGAGCTTAATCTTTTGCGGGACACGGAGGGTTTGGTGCCGCAATTTGACCTTTTATGCTCCACCGCAGAATGTGAGGCTCTTCGGGACGTCAGCGACGCCGAATTAATGCATGAAGTGGCCGCTATGGGCCTGAGGGTAAGTTTCTCCTCTTTGTTTGTTTTTTTGTTCCTTTTGTTTTTGGCGGCCTTGGCCTTTACCGACTCTATTTTTTTTTCTTTCAGTCTTACATGCTGGAGACCGAAAGTGCTCGTAGGGCCGACACTCGGGCCAAGATTTTTCTAATGATGCTGGAAAAGTATCGGCGCTACCGCAACAAGTGCCGTGAGATGCATGAGCGGCTCAGGGCGAGCGCCGACAATCAATCTCTCGGAGAGGAGCTGGAGAAAAAGGATCAGGAGCTAATGCAGTCCATTCGCAGGAATAGTGAGCTCGAAGAGCTACTTCGTGCAAAGGACGAAGAACTTGAGTGGGGAAAGGGGGTCGCTGCAGAGTGTGAGCATCTTCAGGCGAAGGTGTTGCAATCCGAGCTCGATCAAAACACCGTTAGAGTTGAGGCTTTGTGTGCAGAATGGATGGGGAAGTTAGCTGAGCTGGAGAGGAAGAGGAAAGTGTCCGAGTTGGTGAGCGCCGAGAGTGCTCGGGCGTCTGCCTCAGAAGGGCGGCGTTAGAGGACACTATCTGTGTCCTTCAATCCGAGCAAGAATCCGAGAGGGCAAATACCACGCTAAGGGAGGAGAGGCTTGAAGAGCGTATTTGCGAAATTGACCGGGAAGCTTCAAACTTGGGAGATCGAGTTGCTGCATTCGAGGGTGAAAAGGCGCAATTATTGGCCCAAGTTGAATCTACCTCTGCAGCCATTCCTCGCCACTTGTATGAGCTTAGGGTTCATGCCGAGGCCCAACGGGACATATACAAGAGCTTGTGGGAGGTAAGCAATATTTCTGAGGCTGCTTATGAAGGAGCCCGTACGAAGGCACGAGAGGCTCGTGTCAACTGCAGCTACGACCCTGCGATACCGGAGGCCGGCGAGGATGCTGGTGCTAGGGAGGAATTTCTTGGAGATAATGATGGGGAGAACAACGGTGATGACGTCGAGTGAAAAGTTGTTGCCTTAGTATATGTTTTTTATTTTATTTATTGTATTGGGACTGTTTTGGCCGTGTGTAAGGTGCAGCCATTGTGCACGTATATAAATAAAAGGGTTGTTTCGTCGTTGTACATCCTTTGAATTTCTCTCCCTTCCCTTTGCTTTACATTTTTTGTTTTGGCGTAGACCTTTGGACTTTTGTATGGCGAATCCCTGATTTCTCATTTTGGGAATCCGATTTTAACCGGACCGAGTAGTGTCTCATCGTGTGAGTCCGAATGGAGTTTCTTCGGGTTTGTATATTTGGGCGAGATTGACTTTCGATTTGTCGCT
The DNA here is from genome assembly GCF_000715075.1 of Nicotiana tabacum. Taxonomy (NCBI): domain Eukaryota; kingdom Viridiplantae; phylum Streptophyta; class Magnoliopsida; order Solanales; family Solanaceae; genus Nicotiana; species Nicotiana tabacum. Next base: position 90,555,005 of record NC_134090.1, read on the forward strand.
TTAGGCGGATTCATCTTTGATTCAAACGAGGTTGAATTCAGATTCATCGTTTCAGACGAAGTCAGTTTCGACTTGAATCATTCGAGGGGGATTGAACTCACTTGCCGATTTAGGCGGAGTCGACTTTTTCATATGTATTCGAGCGAGGTCAAACTTGGAACTTGGAGTGAAGTCAATTTCTGACTTATTTGGACAAGTTCGTAAAAACAAATTTTTGTTTGATGATGACCGGTGGCCGTAAAGGCGTTATTTCGAGTAAGACCGAAATGTCAATCCGTGTAATTCGAGCGAGGTCGAATCTTTCTTTTAGCGATGGCCCTTGGCCGTAGAGGTGTTATTTCGATCCAAGGTCGGAATGTTAACCCATTGTGATTCGAGCGAGGTTGAATTCTTCTTTTGGCGATGGCCCTTGGCTGTAGGGGTGTTATTTCGAGCTAAGGTCGAAATATTAATTCGTTGTAATTCGTGCGAAGTCGAATCCTTCTTTTGGCGATGGCCCTTGGCCGTGGAGGTGTTATTTCGAATTGGTCGAAATATTAACCCGTTGTGATTCGAGCGAGGTCGAATTCTTCTTTTGGCGATGGCCCTTGGCCGTAGGGGTGTTATTTCTAGCTAAGGTCGAAATATTAACCCATTGTGATTCGAGCGAGGTCGAATCCTTCTTTTGGCGATGGCCCTTGCCGTGGGAGTGTTATTTCGAGCTAAGGTCGAAATATTAACCCATTGTGATTCGAGCGAGATCGAATTCTTCTTTTGGCGATAGCCCTTGGCCGTAGGGGTGTTATTTCGAGCTAAGGTCAAAATATTAACCCATTTTGATTTGAGCGAAGTCAAATTCTTCTTTTGGCAATGGCCCTTGGCTGTAGGGGTGTTATTTCGAGCTAAGGCCGAAATATTAACCCGTTGTGATTCGAGCGAGGTCGAATTCTTCCTCGCTCGAATTCTTCTTTTAGCGATGGCCCTTGGTCGTAGGGGTGTTATTTCGAGCTAAGGTTGAAATATTAACCCGTTGTGATTCGAGCGAAGTCAAATCCTTCTTTTGGTGATGGCCCTTGGCCATGGGGGTGTTATTTCGAGCTAAAGTCGAGATATTAACTGGTTGTGATTCGAGCAAAGTCGAATCCTTCTTTTGGCGATGCCCCTTGGCTGGGGGGGTATTATTTCGAGCTAAGGTCGAAAGATTAACCCGTTGTGATTCGAGCGAGGCCGAATTCTTTTTTTGGCGATGGCTATTGGCCGTGGAGGAGTTATTTCGAACTAAGGTCGAAATATTAACCATTGTAATTCGAGCGAGGTCGAATTCTTCTTTTGGCCATCCCTTGGCCGTAGGGGTGTTATTTTGAGCTAAGGTTGAAATATTAACCCATTGTGATTCGTGCGAAGTCGAATCCTTCTTTTGGCGATGGCCCTTGACCGTGGAGGTGTTATTTCGAACTGGTGGAAATATTAACCCGTTGTGATTCGAGCGAGGTCGAATTCTTCTTTTGGCGATGGCCCTTGGCCGTAGAGGTGTTATTTCGAACTGAGGTCAAAATATTAACCCGTTGTGTCATTGTTAGGTTTTGGAGAATCATAGGTCACCGTATTGTTTGTGTATACATCGGGGAGGATCCTGGCATACTCGGTTTTGTTTTTTCTGGAGAATATTGGGCGCTCCCTGGAGGAGTCCTAGTTTTGCTTAACTTCTGCGTTTCCTAGGCGAGTCCTAGTTTGTTTAATTTTGTTTGCATTGGAGAATGCGATGCATTTCCTGGGTGAGTCCTAGTTTGCTTAATGTTGCTTGCATTGGAGAATACGATACGTTTCCTGGGTGAGTCCCAGTTTGCTTAATTTTGCTTGCATTGGAGAATACCTTGATGGGGAGTACAAAATCTTGTTGTTTCACTCACTGAAGAATGCTACATGTTCGTTTCATATATATATTGGAGAAGTTTCCATGTATCTAGTCCCTTCGTCGTTTGGCCTGGAGAGGTTATTGGTAGACGGGTCGATAAATTATACTTTGAACTTCGAGCCGTCCCCCTCGTTGCCCCATTAGAAACTTCCCCGAGAACCCAACTGGTTTGAAACCCGGGTGAGGGAAAAAGAGTACGACTTGAGGGGTGTCCTTTTTCAGGAGTTGAAGTATTTGAGGTGTGCGACATTTCAATTATTTTGTAGTAATTTTCCTTCTATTGTTTCTAGTTGGAATGCTCCTTTGCTCACTTGTCCGTGCGGGCGCTCGAGTTCCTGTTTAAATCAACAACAGAGGGTAAACCAAAATGAAATTTTCCGTACCTCGATCCAACGGGTCGGCGAAAGGGGGCAGCATTGTAGCGTTGCTCGTTTTGCCTGGTGTTCGAATGGTTGATGGAATGGTGGTTTTAGATTTGGCGGCCGTGTTCAGCTTCGTCTTTAACAACGTCTAAGCTTTGCGCGGGTTGGCCCCACCTCATTTGCTGCAGTGTTGAAATCGGGTCCCGGTCCGATCTCGTTCTATTTGTACCCATACCAAGGGAGACATGTCATACTTCGTTTATGGGCCATCCGGTGTGGGGGAATGTGAAAATAGGGCAGGATGTGCCCATTCTTTCAAAGGACCGCGCAACAAGCTGTCGTCCTCTCATAAAAGGTGGGAACACGGGTTAATATACAAGGTGATTGTGTCAAATGGGGATGTGGTCATGCCAGATGACCATGATCCTATTTTGAACGTGCATACGTCATGCTAAACCGATCGCTAGTGGCGAGATGTGGGTTTTGCGTAGATGTTGGTTATAACTTCTACTTTTGTGTAGCAACCTGACCTAAATCAGCATGTAAGGTTTATTTACCGCTCTTTCGAGTGGGCGGATACATTTCGCCGGTTCTAGATCTGAAAGAAACTAAGAAATTTGGCTAAGAAATCCCCACAGACGGCGCCAAATTATTTGAGAAAAAAGTATAAAACTCTTTTGTCGAACTAATTATTGATAATAAAGAAGGTAAATCTTAGCCAAACATAATTAATTTCAGATCCAAGCATATAAAGTGCGAAATAAGAGAAGAGTAAGAACGTGTAAGATTTATTAATGTGATATATAAAGTGCGAAATAAGAGAAGAGTAAGAACGTGTAAGATTTATTAATGTGATAATCGTACATCAAACATGAGAGATAAGCTTACATCTAGAGCAGAGATGCATCATAGTCATGGGAGCCAAGAAAGGGAAAAGAGGTAACTGTTGATAAACTAGAGATTCCTCCATTGTGGTTGCTACATCCTTTTTCCGATCCTTTTTCCGAATCCCCTTTCTCTGGGCTCCCTCCCCATATATATAGTTCCTTTCCCTTTTATCCAACGGTCTTTGACCGGCATACTTTCTTACGACTGTGCCTTTTGTCATCTGCTCGAACACAACGCTTGTTCTACGATGTACGCTTTCCAACGATTTGACCCTGACGATGGCCGATGTACTCTTTGCTATTTTGCCCCATGGGCATGACTACAGCTTGGTCGACCCCTTGTCATTCCTCTTAAGGGCGACCATTCTGGTCAGATTTCGACTCATACAAGTAGCATTTACTAAGAATAAAGTGGAAGGCTGATCAATGAATTGGGATGAAAATGGAGATTAGGATTTAAATTTTAGTACAGAAAAAATATTCTTCACTTTTGTCTAGATTTTGGTAGATAGAATTATTTTGATGCTTGTTGAGTCATGTCTCTCATGAGGTGCGCACATATTGGTCCCAGGTTTAGCTGGTCTTCCTCCGTTGGTCACGTGGTTGAAGAGTGAGTTCACGCCAACCTGGTTGTTACTTCTTTCTTCATAATCCATGGTATTCGCTAATGAACTAAAAATTTCTCTACAGAGGACTGGGGTTTTGTAACGAATGGTAGAAAGTAAGTAAAGTTTTTGTTATTATAGTTTAGTCCACCTTTTGTATTTTAACTGAGTCATGTACTTATTTTACTTTCAGTCCCTACAAATGGCCATATGATTAGTTGCCACGTGTCCCATTTGTTAGGAGCCTTATCTTATTTATTTCGGTGTATTTCTTTTTCATAGCTATGTTGAATGAAAAATCAAATTTTATCTTCTTGTTTTCTTTGTTTTCTTTTCCTTGCTTTCTTAATTCATTTTCATGGCTTTTCCCGCTTGGGAACCGCTACATTTTGGTGGTCTTATAAAACAATTGCTTGAACACAATTTTCAACTCCATACATACAAGATTCTCTTTTAAAAATTGTACAAATAGAACATATGACTCATTTTTTTTTTTTTTTTTTTGTGGTAAAAAACTGCACTTGTTCTTCCTCGTGGTTTTAGTCACTGTCAGCAGAATTCTCTATTGGCTGTTGTCGATTACAAATCCACCGTTAAATAATACTCCTTAATTATGTGGTAAAATTTAAAATGACATGATTTCTTTTTTAAAGTTTAGAATTCAATAATTACACTTACTAATTCAACACTATATTTCGATTTCGCTTTTTGGAGCAATAACTCTAATAATTTTATTATCGTCTACTAAAACAATCGGAAGTGTTTAAAAAAATGGACATAGGACGTACAAAAAGTTTACGCTATTCTTTTTTTTTAAATGTAAACTATAAAAGTTTTGAAACTCTAATTTTAAATATTTCATAAGTAATATTTATGTGGTCATCAATCTTTCTTTTTAAAGATAAAATGAGAAGTATAAGCTAATTTATTTGGACTGAATTTAAAAAAATATTGCCACAACAAAGAGTACTTATAAAGCAACGTTATGAAAATTTACATTAACCCTTTAACTTATCTCGTAATTCATTGTTCTTTATTATAAAGGCAGAATGGCCTAAATGACACATGTACTTACACCACTTTGTCATGTCGGTCCCCAAACTTAGATAATTGCCAATTGAACATTTATACTCATTCAAACCGTGAATAATAAACGCTTATGATAGGAGGCTGCAAGTGCGTGTAATACAATCTCCTACACGTAGGACGCCACGTCAATAAAATAAGACTATGTAGGCTCCAAGTCACATATTATGGCCACATAGGATAAAAAAATAGAAAAGGATTATTTACCTCTCCAAACCCACATTTTCCCCTCATTTTACAATTACCCGCGTACTTAGGGCTTAGATAGTATCGAACAACAGTGAGTCTCTCCTCTCTTCTCCGTCGTTGTTGCTGGAATTTTCATCTGTACAGTTGTTATCGAAGTTTGTGGGGTAAGTTTCTTCATTTGTTCTTCATATTTTGTCTTTATTGTTCTTCATTTTCCTCAATTTATGGCGCTTTTGCTTTGTGTTAAGTTTTTTTTTAGGGGAAGGCTGGTTTAGGTCGTAATTGCTGTTTAATTTCCCTTAATATATGGGGTTTTTGTTGTGTTTTGTTACATGTTAGAGTGAAAACCCTTTTTAATGTAGTGTCATGCATGTAATGGCATATTTGGTTATTCCGTTTAGTGTTTTGGGTTTTTTTTTGTCCAAGCAGAATTTCATCTTAGGTTTATGCATTTTTTTGTGAAGTTTGTTGGGTCTCCTTCTTGTTAGTGGTCCACCAGAGTATTTCTGAATATTATAAGGTATTGTGGGGATGAAAAAGGAATCTTGGAAGCTTTTTTAGTTAAAAAATCTGTCTTTTTGTTGGTTTGTTTATGGAGTTGTGTAAAAGTGCAACTTTTGATAACAAATAGTCATTGATAACACTATTTTTTTTGTTACTTTGCAGGTATGAAAAGAAAATGGCTTCAAGCCTAGTTAACCTACAAATCCACCACAACAGTAATTTTGTATCGGACCTGACCTAAGGTATGCAAATGGACTAACTTGTCCTCAATTAGCTACAGTTGATGCTGATGAGGTACATATTATGTTTTTTCACAAGTTTGCTAGTGACTTAGGATTTTTAGAAGTTGATTTGTTTGGATGCAAAGTTAACAAAAGAGGTGACTATTACATTTTAAAAACAGATACTGATGTGTTAAAGTTTCTTAATACATTGAAAGGTGGTGACTTTGTTGATGTTTGTATTGTCTATAAAATTAGTGAGCCTATTCTTGTTGAAGACATAACTGAACTAGACCCCACTATACAAATAGATGGGCATGATAGTGGGTTAAATGCTAGGGCTGATGTGTTACTTCCCAACTATGATATAAATAGGACTGAAAATGACAAAGATAAGGGTAATGAGGCAGATATAAATGAAGAGATAGAAGAATCAGAAGAAGGTGAAGGTAATAGCTTCTCATCATATCACCTTCAAACATCAAAATTTGATTTTGATGAGGACCTTGATGATTCTGAAGGGTCTGACTCACTATTTGATATAGATGAGAACATTGAAGAGTGTAGTGATTTGGAAGATGACTTAGCTAAAATTAAACAGTCTAAATTCAACAAAAAGAAGGATGCCCAAGTAAATGTAGATGAGATACCATCTGGTCCAGTTGGTATAGATTCTGGTTTTGAAGATATGCATAAGAACAAAAGGGGAAAATATGCAGGGAAACTAGGAGGGGATAACCAGTATTTTGATAGCTTAGATACAGGTAATGAGTGTAGTGATGTTGAATGAGAACTTGTTGGTCCTGATGAAGTAAGAAATGCACCAGCTAGGAATCCAAGTAAGAAGGTCTACTTTGACACAACTTGCAAAAAGATATTATTTGAACTGTATATGGTATTTGAGAATGCTGTACAATTTAGGGAGGCATTGCAGACATATTCAATTCAAAAAGGTGTGAACCTTAAGTTGAAACCTAATGAGAAGGAAAGGGTTAGGGCAAAGTGCACAAAGAAAGGCTGTCCATGGCATATCCTTGGTAGCATAGAAGGTAGCACCAATAATTTTAGGGTGATTACATACTACCCTGTCCATAAATGCTACAAGAAGACAAAGAACAAGATGTGTAACCCACCATGGATTGCAAAGAACTTCAAAGACAGAATAGTTTTGTTACTAGTGATAGTTTTGTTATGTATATGCAGAGAAACCAAGGGGGAAGGGCTAGAACTAGTTCAGTTGGAGGTGAAACTGCTGAAAATGCTTCATCAACAGCAGTAGGTGGAAGTGCATCAGCAACATCAGGTGGAAGTGCATCAACAACAGCTGGAAGTGCATCAATACCAGCAACTGGATCATCATCAGCAGTTAGATCAACAACAACACCTTCAACTATGGAAAGTGGCACCTTCACTCCACCAATCACTGATCCAAGCACACAACAATCAACTAATATTGCAGGAGGTCCAAAAAGGAAGACCATTGAGCCTAGAAGAGGTGGTGCAAAGGTAGGGTCTAAGAGACCAAAGGCAGCAGGATATAGTGTGCTATTTGATTCAAGTGGCACTGTGATATAGAGTTCCACTCAATTACACAATCAACATATATGGTTTACTACATAATCCCTGACTCACAACCTTTTATTTTTGTGCAGTCTGGAACTACTGGCAAAGTGGTACACAATCCTTCTACACTCATAAGTTCTGCCCTCTACCAACATTGAACTTAGGTTCAAACCACCTGGACTAAAGTGGAAGGGTCGATCTGCAGTTACACAAAGGCAGCTGCAAGAACAGAGTTACAGAAGGGCAAACTCTGTTACAACCACTCAAGCCACACCAGTTACACAATCCACACCAAGCAGCCAAGCCACAACAGACATTAATTGAAGTGCTCAACTGATATTTACATATTTTGAAGACTTAATTATGTATGTTTTTGTTGACTGTGGTAGACAATATTTTGTAAAGCTACTTTATTATGTATGTTTGTGTTGACTGCCTATCGTTGGCAATATTTTGTAAACCAACTTCCTTATTTTGGATTTTTTATTAACTGCCTATAACACAGGCCACTATATTAGTACTTGTTGCTGTAATGGAGCCTTTGTCAATATATTTCATGAACAAAATTTTACATCAACACAAAATATGTAGCCTAAACCCAGGAAATAAGAAAGTACACTATCAATCCTAAACACATAACATGACAGCTAACATTAGAGCAACTACAACCGCAATTATAATAGCAACAACTCTGAACTTCGACCTTCCTTGTCTTCTTTGACAATGACATCGATCACTCTTCTTAATAAGAGCCGTAAGAAGAGTCTTGTAGTGTTCTTCCTCAATCGCAGGATCAACCCATCTGAAAAAGCCACAACCTTCACCAATCTCATATCTTCGGCAGCTAGGAACCTTCTTCTAGGATTGGTGGGTGTTCGTGACATTTTAAGATCTGCAGCAAGTCCACAATAACACAAATGTTCCTTCTTCATTGTTGAAGGAGAAGAATTTGTTGCAGGAGAAGAAGAAAAAAATCGACTTTCAAAACAAAAGGAGATGACAAAAATTGATGGGCAATGAAGAATCACAGGGAAAAAAAATTTCTATTTTTCACTGTTGAAGCTAACAAAGAAAGAAGAAGGCATCAGATTTGGATAGAAATTAGCTTATGTAATGTTCAACAATGGAAAATAAGGTAGAAAGAAGAAAATGGCTATTAAATAGGCTAAATTATTACCGTTAAAGTTTTTTAAACTGTCTTCACGCCCCTTACATTGAAGCCACATATGACACATAGGATCAACCACGTTGGATAGGCGTTTATTATTCACGTTTTGAATGAGTATAAGTGTTCAATTGACAAATATTTAAATTTGGGGACCAGCATGACAAAGTGATTGAAGTACAGATGCCATTTAGACTATTCTGCCTATTTTAAAAGTAATTTAAGAAACTTAATTGTCACATCACATCTAATACTTATTCCATTAAACACTTTACACACGTAACCAATCCATCTCAACACGAAACTGCCCCAAATGCTCCTCCTTAAACCACCATAACCAACCCCTCTCCAATTCTCTTTTCCTTCTCCGAAAAACCCACACTTTCCTTTCCCTTCATCAAAATTCTCCCAATTTCACCCTTCCCTTCAACTTTAACACACCCTTCTCTCCATTCTTCCCCAAAAATGAGCAGTTGGCTCAACAAACTGGGTTTCGGTTTTCGAACTGATCAATCCCCCGCTATGGACTCATCTGCAATTCCTCAAGGACCCGACGATGACATACCCGCCCCGGCTCGACAGTTTGCTCAATTCGGAGCGGGTTGTTTCTGGGGAGTAGAATTGGCGTATCAGAGAGTGGCGGGTGTTACAAAGACTGAAGTGGGATACTCGCAGGGTTATGTACATAACCCGAGATATGAAGATGTGTGTAGCGGTACTACTAATCATTCAGAGGTGGTTAGGGTTCAGTATGATCCTAAGGAATGTAGCTATGATTCCCTGCTTGATGTTTTCTGGTCTCGTCATGACCCCACCACCCCCAATCGACAGGTGGCTTTTCAATTTTTCGGCTTCTTTTTTCATGTATAATATTTGGTTATATTTTTTTTTGCTGAGTTTATTTGTGGAATCATATGCTTAGTTTAATTAATTGGGAAAATTTTAATGAGTCCATGTAAAAAATGAACTTTTCTTTTTCTTTGATGTATTACCTGAGGCTTCTACTTTGATTGTTTTCTAGAATTGAAGTTGAAATCTTCATTGAGTGCGAGTTCCTCTTTAGTTTTTGTGGCTTTAGTCAGTGACTTCTTCTTAAACCTGCTGATGCATAAAACTATTTGCCTAATAATAACCTTCTAGGACATCTTGTAAGCCGTATGGACAATTTTGCATAAAGAGAACATGTTTGGATTAAAATTGTTCTTAAAGAAATGTGTTTGAATAGTTGTAGTTTTTCCAAGACTTTTTGAATTGAATAAGAAACTTTCAATGAAAAAAGGGTGAAACTTACTGTCGAAAAATGTGATTTTTATTTGAAAAACACCCTCAAACGACGTCATAAACCGGTTTTTGCAAAAAGTTCTTCCAAAAAATTGGACAAACACGTTTTTGCAAAAACATTTTGCAAGATTTCAAAAGATGTTCTGTAAACAAATGCCACCTAATGTTTTGTTGATAATATACTGAAGATCAGGTCTTCATTTGATGGTAACGCCCGACGTCGTGCTTACTTCAGAATGTTGCCAAGAAGATTCAAGCTGCAAAATGTCTAAGAAATTTGACGTACTTTTATATAGACGAGAGTGGTCATGTACCCAATTAGCATTTTACCCGCTAAAGCAAATTTCACAGTGAACATCATCAGAATTCTCTGTTTTCTTCTGCCTTGTGTTGATCTTTAAATATGAATCTTGCTTGTTTTGCTTCTACTGTGATTGTTATTCATCTGGTTTTCTAGCACCAAGGAGGAGACAATAGCGGAGTTCTAATTATGTTGGACCAAAAAGGCTTGACAACATTTTACATTTTATTTAAGCGGTTGTGGATATAATCTTACAATGTGGAAAAATGTCCCAAATGCTAAATATGAGTGGATAATTGAAGCAAAAGAGGTTGTAAAGCCAAATGGATGCAGTATATGGAAACATATCAAGAATTTGCGGCAAAAATTCAAGAGTTAATACTCAATTCAACAGTGGTGATGGGCATAAAATAAAATGATGGATTCGATTGGACGAGTATATTCTAAATAGAGAGCTTTTGCTCGCTTGTAAATAGTTTCTTCGACTCAACATCCTCTATGCTGGCCTGAGATGAAATTTAATGGAGATGGTTAGTGAGGGTTCATATAGCGGACCCCAACTTGTTTGGGACTGAGATATTGTTGTTTTTGTGACCAACATTCTTTTGGTGCAATTCATATCAATAAAATCACATTAGCTTTTTCTAACAAAATACTTTTTAATTGACATGTTCAAGGCATAAAATATAAGCAGAAAGCTCATTTCATCTTCTGTGACGTGTGACCTTAAATACATCCATCTTTGACATTTGTTGATTAGCATTAGCTATCTCTTATTAGTCGATCATCAGTATTAGATATTCTGTCTCTCTAGGTTTTATTTTGCGGACTTCCCTCTCCTAGGTCCTTTAAACCGAGATCACTCTACTAGTATCAATATTGGGATTCTTTCTTTATCAAAAAGAAAACATCATCAGAATCTTCCTCCTAGTTTCTTTTTACCTGATTGCTAAAACATGCAACATTTTTTCCATTGAACATCATTGGAATCTTCCTCCTAGTTTCTTTTACCTGATTGCTCAGACATGCAACGTTTCTTCATTGACTGTTTCCCTCATCCCTTTTTTTGGGCACTAGTGCTCCTGCACTCTTAGTAACCTATGTTTGTGTAAGTTTCCTATGCTTTTTTTTTTCATTTAACCCCATATTTTTGCATGCTTCTGCTCCTAATAGCCAAGCAAGGAGATTTGTCACTGCAGACATAGACATGCTTTCTGCTCAGTTGCCAGGTCCAAATTATTGCCAGGGAAGTCCCTTTCTTGTGAAATGAGAACTTCTGCGTAATTGCATCCAAGACTAAGAAAAAAACATCTCTCATCATCTCTCTGGTTCTCTCACTACCATTCAATAGCTGTTGCAACCTTTCATTACTGTCAAGTTTCATCATTAGACGTTTTGCTTATAATGAACTTTACATTCTTAAGTAGAGTTATTTGCTTGACAGGTCAGTGATTTATCCTTCTTTAAAATGCATCTAACATGATGCTTCTCTTGTTTGTAGGGGAATGATGTGGGCACTCAGTACAGGTCTGGAATTTACTTCTACACACCCGAGCAAGAGAAGGCAGCTTTAGAATCCCGGGACAGACAGCAGAAGCTTCTGAACAGGAATATTGTTACTGAGATTTTGCCGGCTAAGAAATTTTACAGAGCTGAGGGGTATCATCAGCAGTACCTTGCAAAAGGGGGTCGCTTTGGTTCAAAGCAGTCTGCTGAGAAAGACTGCAATGATCCCATTCGATGCTACGGTTAAGATGTTTTCATTTGCACGATAAAAATAAATCTGTTCTTCTAAGCTAAGGTTGTTAATAGGTTCAGATATGTCTGTGCTTTTGCTGTGTGTTTTAGATCTACCCGCTTATACTTGCTTCAGGAAAATGAAACATCTGTAGCTTCACCATAGATTTGTAATGTATATGGTTGCAGATTTCATGTTTGTACATGTTTATTGATGCCCTCGCCATAAATTACCTTAGTGAAACAGTTCCTGTCAATCAGATGAGTTGAATTTGAGTTATGATAGCCAATGGCAGTCCTAATTCCTTTCCTACCCCAACAAAAGAAAGTAGAATTACCGTTTTCTGTATTTCTATGAAGTGAATTAAATCTAAAAATTTACTTCGCAGATTGAGCTTACAGAATTTGTGGGTTGGCTGTGTGATCCCTGCAGTATAATTTTTGCATACATACTTTGTGAACAAAACGGTCCTCTATTACAAAAGCAAATACATCCTGTGATGCCTATATATGAAAAACATATACTTGTGAGATCCATCTGAATTCTCTTTACCCCTTATTTTCTTGGGACAATCCAACATTTTGTTACTATCTTCAATTTCGTGCTTTGGAAGTAAACATGATTCTGTCCAAATTCTTTTATATGGCTAGCTGGTTTCTAACCATTCCTGCAGGAAATTCTTTAAAGTTTTTGTCCCTCTTATAATTACTGGCAATACTGCTTTGGATTTGAGTCTCCAGTGTAAATATATATAATTTGGGAATTCTGGGCTGGACGATTTCTTTTATACATCAATAGTTTCCTAGCAAGGCTTCAATATAGGTGATGAAATTAACAAAAGTTTTACACTCCAATGTGATCCTAGCGATGTATAAGAGATTAATTACCAGTTAATTATTTTTTTGAAAAAAAGAACTCTTAAAGCTTTTCATAACAAATAGGTCCCAGGTCTTCCTGGACCATATAAAAGTATCAAATTGCCCACCCTTTTTCTGAAAGGATAAATCTTGTTTGTAGTTTGTACTAGTTATTAGATCGAACTAGACTGAGCAAAGATCAAACACAAAAGTGGCGAGACGTTTAAACGATGTATGACGGAATTGTTTATGAGATCAACAAGAAACCCCTCATTCATATGAAACATACATGTTTACCCGTAAAACGGTACAGTTGAATTTATAACGCGATTTATAGACACGTGAATTAATTTGATCCAAGAATATAAAATAAATAAAGACAGAAATAAGATTATCAAAATAATTTAAAGGAACTACAAGTGTGGTTGTGAATTTAGCTTCTCCGGTAGCAATAACAAGAACAATGTTAAGAACAAAAGAAAGAGAACGATATGATAGAATAAGAGCTGATTTAGCTTTTGCGTACAGAATATTTCACGTCCTACAATGGATACAAATTCTCATATTTATGGCTCTATTCAGGGAAACAAGATCCCCAACTTAAGTTGTTCTTGAACGAGAATAAAGCCCCTATTGATGGCTGCATAACAGTTGACATTAGTGCAAAACTTTTTTGTAACGGCTGCTTATTGAATGCCGTCTTTTCCAACCGACGTCTTCCTTTCAAATCTTCGTTCTCGTTTCCAATGTCTTCAGAACTTATTCAGCACGGGTCACATGTTTGTATCCGGTGCCAACTATTTGCTAACTCATATATTACCTGTCTTCAGTTCCACATGTCATCTCGTCGTTCATCCACCTGTCGCTAATCAATTTTACACAGATAGTTTCCCTACTTTCCGATGACAAAACTTTGTATTACCGGAAAGTAGATAAGATCCTTATTTCTTGGCGGAAAAGTTCCTAAACAGTTTCTGACACTTGAAAGGACGCACATCTTCTTACATTTAATGACCCGAACACGTGTTATTCTGTAATTCAACAAATATTTTCGCCAATTTTCAAGGTAACCATGACAAGAAATTTTGCCGTCTATAAACTTCTCACTACTCATCACTTTTACCTTTCAATTTTACAAACTCTTCTTCTTCTTCAAATTTCCTTTGGACCCTACTAAGAAACCTTACTTTCTCAGTAAAACTTTCTTACCCAGATTTTCTACTATCATGTTTTCTATTACTTCTGCTCTCGAAAACTTTGACCTTCTCATCGGTGGTGGCCGTAAGAAGAAAAAAAATGAAGGAAGCCGATGTTGAATATGAGAATCCTACCGTTAAATCCATCATACCTTCCTAACTCAACTCCAATTGGACCTTCAAGTTCAAAAGGAAACTATCAACCCCAATAATGACAAAAATTGGTTTGTCCACCGATACCCTTCTTCTATTCGCTTTGTTAGCATTCCTACTATAAAAGAAGATTTCAATTGAAATAACATTGAAATCTTTTCCCCCAATGAGGTGGAAAGAATCACCTTTAGCAAACCAGGGTTCATGTGTGTCTACACATACTCTTTTACTTTAAAATTGAGTCAAAAAATTGATCCCATAATTTTAAAATTTTGTCACCGATACCAAATCTTCTTGGCTTAGGTGAGTTCATCGATATGGCATACAATGGCTTGCCTTCGAAAACTGTGCTCCGAGGCGGGGAAACCCTCTCTCTCGCACGTTTAATCAACCTCTACTACCCGAAGAACTTTCGTGGAGGTGAGCTTAAACTCAACAAATGTAGACACCATGCCATTGTTACCAGTGTCGACGATGACAATGACCGCGGTTAGATGGAACATTTCGGTGTCATTGCTACCAAGGACATTCTCCTGGCAACATCCCATTCCATTCATAAATCTTGGAATTTTGATCGTAAGTCTTCAATTATCTTTTCCTTAGCACGTTAAAGAGAATTTCCTAACTTTTATTTTCCTTATTCCAGCTACTCATTGGGAACCACTATCGGTTAATAACCTGGCCCAATGGGTACAAAAACTTCTAGACGTTTCCACACCGGGCTCTCGAAAGTGGAAATAAATGGCCCCCGGATTTAATTGGAAAGCCAAAAACCATGGTAAAAGTTATTTTTTTTTCTTTTTTAACCTTCAACATGATTTAGAACCAATTCACTAATTCCTTTTCGTAATACATATCCTTCCGAAGGGGTCATCCATTTGCCCCGTTGTTGACGTCTCTGATGACCCAGAGGAGGCTCAACGACAATTGCAAGATGTCCTTAATCGGAAGAAGGCTCATGAAGTCGCCCTTGCTTCCAGTAAAGGTGCCTCAATCCGGAGTCCCAAGTACAAAGATAAGAAATCGAAGAGAAGACATACCTTATGGCTAGGACTCAGAAGAAAACTTCAATAAATGAAGCTCCAACTGGACTGGCCACAGTGATTCTTGATGAAAAAGGAACTGATGATGAAGCAGTTCCGCTTTAAAGAAGAAAAAGATCTTCATCAACTCAACCGGATGTTCAGCCGTGAGAACCTCAAGCACCTCAAATGGGAGAGCTTCGAGGACTCTTCATGGAAATGGATATAGTTGAAAATGATGAATCTCATTTCCAAGCACTTTTCATCGCTTCCGTTTAGAGGAATTCTACTCCTGACATTCCTACGCCATCAACTTCTACAACAACTGTAACCTCAACAAATTCGACACCAACTGCTATTTATCCACCGGCTCCAACCGAACAAATAGAAGATGTTCACTCCCCATGATCATCCGACGACGAGAATTTAGGGAACACTTACCCGTCATCCATTAGAAACCCTAGAGGAAAATGTAGTGTCATTCTCACGATTTCAAATGAGTGCCACCTACTGGTGGAGGTCGCCAATTACCTGAAACCTCTGGCTACAGATAAATATTGGAAAAAATGGATTCTCATTCTACTGAGTGCCTGATCAACAACAATATGCACTGTTCAGCTTAGGCATCAATTTAATCTTCTTCTCTTCCCTCTTTTCTTGCTAAAATTTGTCTTCATAACCTTAATTTTCAACCATTATAGGCTAACCTCCTTGGCTCTGAGGGACTACAAAAATTGATCTTTGTCACGATCCAAAACCCAACCAATCGTGATGGCGCCTAATACACTTGCTAGAAAAGTCGGACATAAAAATAATGAACCATAATAGCAAAAATGACTGAAAATAACATGAGTCTGAAACCTTGATATTGTACAATACTGCCAATACATAATAAAACTCCATTGGACTAGTAAATACAGAGCCATAAGCTCTAATACGAAAGTACAAGTCTAAAATGACCAAATACAATACTGTCTAAAATAAAGACAACAATACATAATAAAAGAGATGCCAAAACTGCGATCGAGAATGCAGTTCTACCTTGTCTCTTGATGATCAGCTCAACAAGCAACTCCGCTGCTAATGATTGGGTCTGACAATCTGTATTTGCACAATTAAGTGTAAAGTGTAGCATGAGTATTACCGATCCCATGTACTCAACAAGTATCATAACTAACCTCCGCGAAGTAAAAAAAGCAAGAATTATAAATGATACTTGCTATAACCTGTTCAGTTCATAAATTCCACAAGTACATGACAACAATGTGATCAAGTCATAAAGCACAGAAAGAACTATATGTGTGTGAGCACAATTACTCAAGTACTCTACTCAGTCATAGATTCAACGTATAAAGATGATATGCAAGTAATTTAGCTAATTATCTAAGAAAATTGCAAGTAAAGAAGAAATACACAATCCAAACAAACATTGGCCATAGTTTACTCAGTATTTCCATATCTGTACCAAAACACTGATCAGTTTTCCTCAAATTTGCGTGTACACCACCAAGAGAGAAACATGAGAGGGTGACCCTAGAGAGATGAATCCATATTTATACGCAACACGTCCAATTCAACATGCTATCAGTGCGGCGTGGTCACAAGCTCAACATCATAATCCGCCCAGCGTGGTTACATGCATATAACACAATCCACTCGGCATAGTCACTGGCATAAACACAATCTGCTCGGTATGGTCACAAGCATAACAACACAATCTGCCCAGTGTGGTCACATGCATCAGTCTAAATCATATCACACAGAAGAAAATATACAAGAATACATGTATATGATCAATGAATCTTAGATTTCGTGCTCATGGACCGGTATAAATGACATGTTAAAATGTATGCATGTGCAAAGTGTTCTATCATAGCTCTAATCGGAAATTTCATCACTGAAATAACAATTAACAAATTAATTCAAGGAATTAGCCTCTATGTAACCTCAAATATGGATCAAATAGTTCACAACAAGGTTACAAATAGGAGAAACATCACAGCATAAAGCTTAACAATCAATTCACAGAATGTCATAGCCTAAGCACTACCCCAAACATGGATAAATACAATGGTGCTCTCACATAGGCTCAAATCCCACACATGTGCGCACCCATAGCATGTAACTATCACAAATAAATCGGGAAATTAGTGCCTCAACCAAGTTTAGGTAAGATACTTACCTCAAGCAGGCCAAATCACTCCTCTAACAAGTCCTTCCTATGTGTATCAACCTCCGGACGACCCGAATCTAGTCAAAAGAACTTAATACCATCAATAAAAGCCATAGGAAATGATTCCACAAGATATATCTATTACACCCCACGTTTTCATACGTGAGAGTACGTCGTAAGCCAATAATGTAAGCTCGGAAATGAGATTATATTTGAAAGCAAATAAAGTAAGTTAATCATGTTACCTTGGAGGTTACAAATATTTAATATCATGAATAATGAGTACCAAGAGGGTTGGAAAGCTTTGAAGCTACACCAATTGAAGATAATAAGTTTCGTCGAAAGTCAACAAGTTTGGAATGCTATAACATATACTTTGGGGTGAGACTAGGGTTCTTAACATGATAAGGAGGCTATGCTATGAGTTATTTTAGTCGTGTGATAGTCATTTTCTACGTTTTGAAGGCAAGAAAGTTGTGGAACAAGAGTTGGCAAAGGTCGTCACAAGTTACATTTATAAATTTGCTAAAAGTTAGGTCAAATGTAGCTGAGCTTTTCTCCAAATATACTTGGAATTATGGGGTGGTCTACCTACCAAATCGAAAATATATGTCTCTAGTTTCTAACTCATTAAACCGTTTGTCAATAAGACATCGGAGTAGAGAGATATTCGTGTTTTTGCGAGACCGCGCAAACAGCTCCCAATGGGACCCAGTTAGGCAGTGGTCGACCTACTTCTCTTTATAAACGATTTGGATGCCTATTTTTAACTCATTTTCAACTCAACTTCATCTCCAAACTTCTCCTAAACCTTCTAAACAGATACCACAAGGGTTTGAAGTGATTCCAAAGTGATTACACCATATTTCAACATCAAAACTTAGTTCTAGTGAAGAACAACACCTCTTTGAGGTTGTGTTGTCATTGAGGATTGTTGTGGGATTTGTTTGGATGAAATTCAAAGTTGTTGCTACTGTATAAAGTGAGTATAATAGCCTACTAATTATGCTTAAGCTTGCTTGTATGTTTGTTAAGTTGTTAGGATGATAAACTACAAGATAATACTTTGATTAGCTTAAGTCACCTCCATGGTATTGTATTGCCATTGAGGGTTGTTGTAAGCTGAATATAACTTGGATTTTGACTTGAAGTTACAGTAGGAAATATGTGTATTGTGTTCTTGCGTTTTATTAAGGTTATCTTGTTGTTGATTAAGTTAAATGGATGGAGTAGACATGAACTAGAGAATAAAGTTACTAATTAAAGATAGTTGGAGTTGAGGATTGTTTACTTTGTTATAAATATATGGTATAAGGATGGAATAATTGATGAATGACTTCATTATCATGTTAATGATACTGTTGAGTTAATGTAAAAAGTCTATAATGGGTGATATGGGTTATACAGATTCCAATCAGAGCTTGTCGCTCGTCGTGAAGCAGTTGTGACTTGTTGTTGTTGTTGTTATATGGTGTCTTGTTATTGATATTTATATGTTGATGGATTTCTCTAGTTGTTGTTGTTGGTATATGGTATTGGAGGAGTCCTTTGTTACCGGGGAGATGCTTCCCGAATTTACATAAATGAGCTACTAGCTTAAGTTACAGACTTAGCCTTTGCTCAGCACTGATTTTAAATCTTCTTATACTATGATAGATTGAGTTGACTTGTTTCAAGAGTTGCTTGGAAGGTATTAAGGACTCAATGGGTTTAAGTTATGTTAAGGCACTTTCTTCTTTCTTTTGGCATGATCTAAAATGAAATGAACATAAATGATACGCTATTTCATAAGGATCTACTCCTAGCAACTAAGGCTGGCCGTGTTGTTCTTTCCTTATAAAATTATTCTAAGCAAGTCTGTATGATCCTCGAATCCTACTGAGGTTCATATTGAGGGTATGGATGTCCATAATGTTAATCGAAGGTGCAACGACCTTAAGTCATTCCGAAAGGTTTAGAAGGTGATTCCATGAGTCTAGCATGCATTATATATAGTATCTATTTTACTCTACCGAGTGGTGCTATTGTCGTCCGGGTATGACACCTATTGTGAAACCACTGATCAGTTGGGTTTACCGAGCTCTACGTGGCCGGGTACAATTCTACCGTGCCTTATGATGACCGGGTACGTTTTTAGGAGTCCTCTTTGGGGCCGGGTACGATATGATGATGATGATGCCCACAGAGGCGTATGTTTTTAAAAGTTTATGTCTATATATGTATTATGCATTTCATGTCAGTAGCCCCCAGAGGCATTCAGATATTACAGGTTGTATCTCCTCTATCTCTCTTTACATTACTGATCTTGTTTATGCTTTCCTGCCTTACATACTTGGTACTTTATTCGTACTGACGTCCCTTTTGCCTGGGGACGCTGTGTTTCATGCCCGCAGGTCTTGATTGATAGGTTGACATTCCTCCTAGTAGACTATCAGCTCAGCAAAAGGTGTTGGTGCACTGCACTTGCTCCGGAGTTGTCTATTTGGTCAGTATGCTTTGGACATGTATTGATTAGTATGGCGGGGCCCTATCCTGACCTTTATGATGTTTATGTTCTCTTAGAGGCTTATAGACAGATGTCATGTATATGGATAGTTGTATAGCCTTGTCAGCCTATGTTTTGAGTGTCCAAATGATCATTTCGGTCTTATAGGCCTGCATGTCACATGTATAAGTTTGTATATCATATTGGGTCGTCATATGTCGAGTATTCCCTTATGTTTTATTTTGGTTATATCATGATGGCCCTTCGGCCTATTTACCCATGATAGTATGATAAAAAAGATACGTTACATTGGTACTTGGTTGGGTGAGGCATCGGGTGCCCGTTGCGGCCCTCCAATTTGGGTCGTGACAAAAGTAGTATCAGAGTAGTTTTGTCCTAGGGATTCTACAAGCCGTGTCTAGTAGAGTCTTGTTTATGGGTGTGTTCTACACCACACTTATAAGCAGGAGGCTACAAGGCATTTAGGTCTGTCACTCTTTCTTCTTACTCTAGATCATGTGGTAGAGCTCAATTGTAAGAATTCAAACTCCTAAATTCTATTTTGTTCGTAATACAACGATACCTACATCCAAAAAGACAGTTGGTAAGAGATCGAATATCGTTGTGGAAGTGTTGATCAGAGGAACTCGATTTTGCATCATACTTATAATGAGTAAATGTGAGGTCTTCAGCAGATCATGTGTGTACTATAACGTGTAAGCTTCTTTATAAGGAGCCCTAAGGAATGAATATCTATCCATCTATATGGTAAAAAGCAATAAGATAATCAGAAGGTAGATACAAGTTTCAACAAGTAAAAGAAGCAAGGTGAAGAAAAATACGACATCACAATTAGTGAAGATTATTAGTATTTACAATTAAGGTAGAAAAGTATAAACATTAGGAGTTACTTTTAACAGTAACAAAGATATATGCAATTGACCACACCCATCTGAATTATGCCCTTTGAGAGCTAACAAATATAGTTTAAGAGAAGGATCGGAGATCAGTATACAATTGGGATTAGAGTAACCCAAAATTGTGGATGGATTGTTATCATTAGCTAACATTTTCGAAGGATAATGCAAACGTGGTAATAGTTCTCCTTGTGAGACACCCAGATGGTGCAATCTAGAATAGTACATTTAGATATGAATACTAGAATGTCTGGAAAACTTTAGAAGATTGGCACTGGAATCCTAGAAGGGATAAATATTTACCTTTGTATGGCTCTCGTACCTAGTAAAGAGAGAATGCTAGATGACCTGAAGAGCCAGTGAGATGAAGCAAAGGGAGCTAAAAGTGAAAGAATATTTTGTTGAAGTTATCAGAATAAAGTGATTGACAAAAATATTAGCCGGAGAATAAGAAGAGAGTAATTGAAGCATTATGAGTAAGATGTAATAAATGGATGATAACAACAAATCAAAATATGATAGAATGACAGAGTCTATAGTCAAGTGAAGGAAAAAACAAAATGTTACAGGCCTTGAGACAATAAAAGAGTATATGCCAAAGGCTATATCCTCATTCGAGAATTTAGTTGGTGACTCGGACGTGATTACCAGAAGGAAAAATTAGACCCCCATAGTAATAGAATTTAGTACGGGACAGTAAATAAGATAAAAAACCGAATATGAATTAGGGATCGAAGAAATTGGTAATAGTCGGTATTGTGAGAATTTCAGAGATCGTGTTTCAACAATAATAGAATAGACAACATGCGAATAACCTTTAAAGGTCATTTAGGAAGTCGTTTCCCTAAAGCAAGCACTCTGAGTAGAGTTAATCTTAAGGGACTAAGTGTGCCAATTACACTAGGTGTCACCTTCGTGCGTAAGAAATCCAGTTATCCCTGGTACAGAAGGGTTACCATAAGGCGAGTAAGGGTCATTGATGATGTGAAGAGATGCCAAAATGAAGAGGTAAAACATCTATAGGTAGATCTTGGTAGCACTAAGTCTTAGTACTCTCCTAAAGGGGGGAAGATGATGTGATATGGTATTGCGTCAGAGTTATTGGTTCAGGTAACTATGGAATAGTAAAGGAAGAATGTGGTAGAAAGGCGAAATGAATGAGAGTGTATTCAGATTCTACTGATATGCCGCGACTCTAGAAAGTTATGCAAGCACGACGCCGAGGAGAGGCAGTAAGAGTTTTCTGCCAGGATATTGTTGATAAATAAGTGCGAATAGACACTTGATAAGTTAGTAGCCAGTGCAAGATATAAGTTAAGACAAAAGACATATACCAAGAGAGATTACGCGGAGTATAGATATGATAATGGACCAATGGGTAGTTAGTAGTTGATTTAGGAAGAGCCTAGTTATGGATAGACAAGAGGATAGAGACAAATTATGCAGATTGTGCAAGATAACCGTAGTGAACCCCAACATAGTGAATTCAGTCTCGCAGATATGACGTCGTAATTCTTGAGAAATATTCAGATAGGAGTTGGGGCTGTTAAAGGTACCGTATTAGTGTTACAAAAATAAAAGACGGTGCCACTAGGAAGACAGTCAAAAATTTCAGTTCAGAACCAACCCTACGAGCACAAGGGCGCGAAGGTAAGTAACTAAGGATAATAATAGGCGAATGACAACATCAAAAATTTCTTCGGGTATACGGTGAACAAGCTTGTAGCTTTACAAGAGTCAGAGGATCTCCCCAAATACTCCCACGAAAGACTAGCTTAGGAAATAAGGAAGAGGGCTTCAACCTAAGCATATTAACTTGAAGAAGAATTGGTCTGGTAACAACAGCCTCAATACAACATTGTATACGTTGATACCCAAATTTTCCCAAAATATTTTAAAAAATGCATATATACCTCCAAAATCATGCATTAATAGCAATTGGTATTTTTCCATAATTTTCTATATTTTTATTAATTTACCCATCATTTTATTTCCAATAAATAATTACAAAATGGCATTACAAATGATTTCAAAAGCATCTCTTGATTTAATTTATTATCTATGGTCCTATTTAAACCAAATTATTTCATAACTAGCCAAATTGGCATCATTTGGCTACAATTACAATAACTTTGTAATTATAGCCCAATCATATAATTTTATACTATTTTTTACCGAAAATTAATTATTTGTATTTTTAAATACTAAGTAATCATTTTTAACTATTTTCTATGCATGAAAGTCATTTTGTACAATTATCAACTATTTTTGTAAATTGTTTTATTTAATTTAATTGGATATTTAACAAATAGCCTAATTTCATTTCAATTCTAGCCTAAATCAAACTAGACCCAAACCTGATTAAAATTGCCCAATACCCACAAGGCCCAATCCACAATCCTATCTGACCCAATCCCTACTTAATCTGGACCGTTGATCAATTTTGATCAACGAACTAGATCCCTCCATACCATAATTAACCTAATAGTCTACCCCTCCAAAGTTCATTTCTCTCATTCTCTCATCACTCTCCACCGGATCATTCTCTCTCAAGCTCTCTCTGCTAAACCATGGCTCCTACTCACCGGCCATTGGCTCGCCTATGTCAATGGTGGTTCCACCACCACCCCTAGCCTTCATGGCTCCCCTCCATGCCGGATTCTTGCTACCCTGAGGTCCTCAAGGGACCAGCGGCTGTTCAACTCACACCTACGGTCTGTTCTTGCCATTCTCAGGCCTTCTTGGCCCGTCTGAGTAAGACCTTTCTATTTCTCCGGCTAGATCCATGACTTCTAAGCCGGAATCTCTCCATCTCTGGGTTATCTCTCCCTGAAATCCTAATTTATCTCTTGACTTCTTAGATCTATAACAGATCTAAGAGTATTTGAGTTATTTTACTGTTTTCCATGATAATCTCTCCGATTTTTCAAAAAATGCCTATATGTCTTCAAAACTAGAGTTTCTTAACCTTTTTTCAATATGACTTCTCCTCTGATTTTCAGTATTATTCTATGATGTTTACTATATTTAAATGGATTAGTTAAGTTTTTCCTTTTATCTGATTCATTATGTTGAAAATTCTAATTCTTGGTCTTAATCCTGGGTTCTGAGAACTATCCTTGCTTATTTGTTAGTTTAATTTGTTCGCATGTCTGTTATTCATGAATATGTTCTATGTTTCTATGATTGTACCCTATAATGCTCATTAGGGTTTCTGATTTTGCTTCTTCCGCCTATATTATGTTTATTCTATTTATTAACAGAAATTTATGCTAATTCCTCTAATCAGTATTATTTTTCTAGTTGAATTCCCGATTTTATGTGATTTTTACTTTACTATGCTTATTAGGGTTATTTATTTTATTCCTTCTTGCTTATACTGTGATTATTTCATTTGTTTACAGTGCTAATTCCCCTTAACCATTACTACTCCTATTTGAACCCCTAATTCCTGTAATTGATGCCTTTCACTAATATCTTATGATGATCTCCTTATTGATTTCCAACCTCTAAGTTATTCTCTTGCCTTATTTTATGGTCGACTATACTATCAAATCTGATTCTTATGTTATTTCCTTAATTGAAATATTATGTACTTAGCCTTAATTACATGTTCTATACTTGCACCATGCTGAAATTATTTCCTTATGTATTATATTCCAGTCTTATGTGATCTCCTTCCTTATTTGTCTTTACCGTTTAAAGTTAACTCCCTTAATTAAGGGAGTACTTATACTGATTTTGTACTAATTGATACCTAGTTCTATAATTACTGCATGACTTTGATTCTTACCTTATTATTTTGCCTAGTTTCAAATTATATATACATATGCTCTCTCATTAACAAACATGAACACATTAGTTCAAACTCTCTCACACTCAAAACTTTCTGCTCTCTTTCTTTGGTTACTTGCTATTATTCTGAGTTAGCTGGCTGTAATCCAAGGCTAACTATTGTGATCTCCTTCACTTTGTGCTTACTGTCTTTTTTGCTGGTATGTCCTGATTTCAAATTCAAAGTTTCAAAAACAACATGTTTCCTTTATTACTTAGATTCATCCTGTTTCTAGTCTGTTTTCACTTATGGTTTTGTTGTTCAACTTGCAACTAATATGTTTGCTTTATCGCTTTATCAACATGCTTTTGAATGTGTCCCCTCCCATAGACTCAACATATTTATGAAATGTTATCCCCCTTTAGTAAACCCCAATGTGACTCTTCCTTACTTATGTTTCTCTGATTTCTGGCATGAACCTCTCTGTGCAAAGTAGTTGGCTATCCTTAAGTTACCTGATTCTGTGTTAATTTTGAAGTTCCTTAACCCCTTAGCATATTGCTGATTCTGTACGTAAGTGATCCTGCAACTATGTGTTTACCTATGTGACCTATGTGTCCTAAATCCCATTACCCCTGTTTATGGTTGCTGAACCTACCTTGGTTCTATGTTCTTTGGCTATGTATGAACCTGTTTTGGGTGCTGTGTTTGGACTGTTGCTCCACTCTCCCATTACCCCGATCCCCTATTAACTGCTTTCCCCAAGTTTATTTCTACTATTTCGATTTGCCAGGATGTTCGGTTTTGAGTTTCGGAGAGGTTTGGGATACTTAGTCCCTAAATGAGAGCTTAAGTGTTGGAAAGTTGACCATAGTCGGAACAATGTGAAGACGACCTCAGAATGGAAATCCGATGGTTCTGGTAGCTCCGTTTGGTGATTTCGGGGTTAGGAGTGTGTTTAGAGTGTGTTTTGGAGGTCCGTAGCTAATTTTGGCTTGAAACGCCAGAAGTTGAATTTTTGAAGTTTCCGGTTCGATAGTGAGATTTTGATCCGAGGGTCGGAATGGAATTCCAAGAGTTGCAGTAGTTTCATCATGTCATTTGGGATGTGTGTGCAAAAATTTAGGTCATTCGGACGAGGTTTGGTAGACTTTTTGATCGAAAGTGTGTTTTTAGAGTTTTTGGAAATTTTAAGCTTGAATCCGATGGAAAATAGGTCTTTTGATGTTGTTTTGAGCGTTCCGAAGGTTGGAACAAGTTTGAATAATGTTTTGAGATTGGTTGGCAGGTTTGGTTGAGGTCCACGGGGGCCTCGGGTGTGTTTCAGATGCTCAACGGGTCATTTTTGGAACTTAGGAAATTGCAGAAAATGTTGCAGCAGTTAGTTCTGGTTTCCTTCATCGCGTTCGCTAGTGGGTTCTCGCGTTCACGATGAGGAGCTGGGACTGGGGGAAAAGTTTGGACTTCGCGTTCGCGAGAGAGCCTCTGCATTCGCAAAGAGGCTGGATGGTTGTGTTATGCGTTCGCGATTGGGTTTCGCATTCGCGGAAGAGGAATTGGCCCAGTGGAGTTTTGTGCATCGCGTTCACGTGGTTCCCGTCGCGTTCCGAAGGTTCGTCTATGCAAGGCATCACGTTCGTGGAGTGAAGGATGCGTTCGCGAAGAAGGAAAAATGGTCAAAGTTATTTTGTGCTTCGCGAACGCGAGGCTTTGACCGCGTTCGTGAAGAAGGAATTTTCTGGGCAGATATAAGATTTTAAAATCGAGGGTTTTAGCCATTTTTATCAAAACTTAAGCTTGGGAGCTCGGATTTGAGCGAGATTTTGAGGGATTTTCAGAGATATCGATTGGGTAACGATTCTTAACTCATTTTTTCTTGTAACCCATTAATCTAAACATGAATTCATCCTTTAATTTCGGAATTTGTATGAAAATTGGGGAAAAGTTCTTAGGCCAAGAAATTGAGTTTTGATTGGGGATTTGACATCGGATTTGGATAATTTTGGTATGGTTAGACTCGTGAGAGTGTGGGGATTCTGAAACTATAAATTTTACCTGATTCCGAGATGCAGGCCAGAGGGGCATTTTATATAATTTCGCGTATTAGCTTAGAATTTAATTGTTGAATCAGTTACTTGAAGTGTTATTTACATTATGCAATTGAATTGAATAGATTTGGGCCATTTGGAGTCGAGTGCTCGTGGCAAAGACGTGGTGTTGGGTTGATTTTGAGCCGGTTCGAGGTAAGTGGCTTGTCTAACCTTGTGTGGGGGACCTTCCCCTTAGGATATGATATATTTGATAATTGAAATGCCTTGTACGTGAGGTAACGAGCGTGTACTTGAGCTAATTGTTGAAAATCCAATTTTTCCTTAAGTATTTCAATTGAATTCTTTTTCCTGTTTTATTCTACTTGTGAATTTAGCATGTTGCTAGTTTAGAAAAACATGTTTAGTTGACTTAATTGCCTATTTTCTTAAACTGCCTTAATTGCGTTACGTGAAGCATGTTAGGCTAGGATTAACTGTTTACTTGGTACGAAATTTAACTTAATTGGGTATTCTTGTGTTGCTGTTGTGTGTTTTACTTTGGGGCTACGGGTCGGCATCCCGGGAGATCTCCCGTATGTATTTATGATCTGAACTGAGGTGTGAGATACCAAGAGATACCTGGCATGTATATTGAGGATACCAAGAGGTCCTCGGGATATCGAGAGATCCCTAGCATATATTGAGGATACCAAGAGATCCCCGGGTTACCAAGAGATCCCTAGCATATATTGAAGATACCAAGAGATCCCCGGTTATCATCCTTGTTATGAGTGGTACTTCCTTGTGGTTTGCCTTCATCTCTATTTCCGTTATTGTACTATTATTATCCTGTGTATATTCTTACTGTAGATTTTCATTTATACTGCTTATCTTATCTTGTCATCTTTATATTTATTTAATCTTAGTAGGGCCCTGACCTTCCTCATCACTACCCAACCGAGGTTAGGCTTGACACTTATTGAGTACCGCTGTGGTGTACTCATGCCTCTTCTGCGCATATTTTTCATGTGCAGATCCAGGTACTTCTACTCAGGCCTACCATCCTTGAGGGAGGCGACTACTTAGAGACTTCGAGGTACATCTGCCGCGTCCGTAGATCGAGGAGTCCCTTTCTATTCCCGCCTTTTAGTATTTAGCCATTCTGTACTTTCTGTTCTTATTAGACAAATTTCGGAGTTAGAGCTATATAGTATTTCCTTTTCTTAGCTTGTGATTTGTGGGTTTCCAGGTCTTGGATTTATGTATTAGTATTGAGAGTTATACATGGTGTAAGCCGAGCGGCGGATTTAAACACTATCACTACTTTATTTTTGTTTTAAATTGTTTTTCTTCCACAAATTTTGCTTTTTCTTCCACAAATTAGGCTTACCTAGTTGTAGAGACTAGGTGCCATCACGATGGTTCACGGAGGGTGAACCGGGGTCGTGACAAGTTGGTATCAGAGCTCTAGGTTCATAGGAGTCACAGATCACAAGCCGGTTTATTAGAGTCTCGCTGATCGATACGGAGACGTCTGTACTTATCTACGAGAGGCTATATAACTGTTAGGAAAATTTCCACTTCATTTGATTTCCTTGTCGTGCGATGTTTTGACATCACAATTCTAAACTTCTGTCTTATATTCTCTCACAGATGGTGAGGACACGTGCTACTCAAGATGATTAGGCACCCGCTCCCCCTACTGCAGCCGTCAGAGGCCGGGGCGGGGTAGAGGCCGAGGACGGGCACGTGGTGCAGCCAGAGCACATGCGCGAGCTACCGCCGAGGTATCACCAGTGGATCTAGCCGGAGTCCAGGCACCTGACACACCCACTGCTACTACTACTCTAGCTCTTTAGGAGACACTAGCATAGTTCATGAGCATGTACACCACTTTGGCTCAGGTAGGGTTGCTTCCCCTTGCTGCAGCCACATCCCAGGCCGGGGGAGGAGCACAGACTCCCGCCGCCCGCACTCCTAAGTAGTGAGTGCATGTTGAGCAGGTCCCTATAATAATAACCTATACCGCCCGCAGTGCTAGTTCAGCCCGATGATAGGGCAGCGGCTTTTAGAGGATGAGTAGTTGAGGCTTGAGAGGTTCAAGAAGTACAAGCCCCTTGTATTTATTGGTCTAGCGTCGAAGGATACTCTGGGATTTATTGATGAGTGTTACCGCATTCTCCGTACCATGGGTATATCAGGATCAAGCGGGGTTTCTTTCACTACCTTCCAGCTTCGAGGAGTTGCCTATGAGTGATGGCACACCTATGAGTTAGACAGTCCAGATGAGGCTGCTTCACTGACTTGGACTCAGTTTTCAGATCTGTTCCTGAGAGAGTATGTTCCTCAGAGCCTCAGGGACGCATGACGCGTAGAGTTTAAGCATTTGCGCTAGGGGTGCTATGACTGCCTCAAATTATGCTGTCCGTTACACTAGTTTGGCTGGGCATGCACTAGCCTTGGTTTTCACTGTTCGCGAGAGGGTTCGCCGGTTTATTGAGGGACTTATTCCCAACATCAAGTCTAGCATGGCTCGTAAGTTGGAGATGGACATTTCTTATTAGCAGGTGGTGAGCATTGCTAGGAGGATTGAATGTATGCTAGGGAGAGAGAGGAGAGGGAGGCCAAGAGGTCTCGTGAGTCAGGCCATTATTCTGGTGCCCGTACCCCAGCTGCAGGTCATCATGGTAGGGGTTATATGAGTCGTCCTACTCATTCAACTCTTCCAACAGCTAGTAGTGCTCCAGCTCCTCCTAGGCCTTAGGAGCTTTATTATGCACCTCTGGTTTCTAGCGCGCCTCCTGCACGAGGTGCTTTCAGAGGTCAGTCCAGCAGACCTGGTCTGAGCTAGTCACAGCCTCCGTCCTCCCAGAGCTTGTTTTGAGTGTAGTGACACATGCCATGTGGTGAGGGATTACCCTAGACTTGGGAGGAGTGCACCTCCACAGACTTCTCAGCCACAACGTGCCCCACAGAGTTCTCAGGCTATGGTTATAGCTCTAGTTTCTACCCCACCTGCTCAGCCAACTAGAGGTGGAGGTCAGGGAGGTAGAGGTCATCTTAGAGGGGGAGGCCAGGCCAGATACTATGCCCTTCCTGCCCGTACCAAGGCTGTTGCCCCCAATTATGTCATCACAGGTATTATATTGGTTTGCCACAGAGATGCATCGGTTCTATTCGATCCAAGCTCTACTTACTCTTATATGTCTTCTTATTTTGCTCCGCATTTGGGTGTACCTCGGGATTCTTTGAGTTCCCCTATTTATGTTTCTACTCCGGTGGGAGATTCTCTTGTTGTGGACCGTGTTTATCAGTCGTGTTTGGTTTCTCTTAGTGGTTTTGAGAGCAGAGCCGATCTATTATTACTCAACATGGTTGATTTTGATATTATCTTGGGCATGGACTGGTTGTCGCCCCATTATGCTATTCTTGATTGTCATACCAAAACCGTGACACTGGATATGCCAGGTGTACCGCGTGTTGAGTGGAAGGGTACTTTAGATCATACTCCCAGTAGAGTTATTTCTTTTGTTAAAACTCAGTGTATGGTTGAGAAGGGGTGTGACGCGTATTTAGCTTATGTGAGAGATGTTAGTATTGATACCACTTCAGTTGATTCAGTCCTAGTAGTTCAGGATTTTCCCGATGTGTTTCCAGCTGATCTTCCAGGCATGCCGTCTGATAAAGATATTGATTTTGGCATTGATCTGTTGCCGGACACTCAGCCTATTTCTATTCCTCCGTATCGTATGGCTCCTCCTGAGTTGAAAGATCAGTTATAGGAATTGCTTAATAAGGGTTTTATTCGGCCCAGTGTATCACTTGGGGTGCTTCTGTCTTGTTTGTGATGAAAAAGTATGGTTTTATGCGTATGTGTATTGATTATAGCCAGTTGAACAAGGTTACATTGAAGAACCGCTATCCTTTGGCTCGTATTGATGATCTGTTTGACCAGCTTTAGGGCGCATGGGTGTTTTCTAAGATTGACTTGCGCTCAAGTTACCATCAGTTGAAGATTCGGGAGCCAGATATCCTGAAGATTGCTTTTAGGACTCGGTATGGCCACTACGAGTTCCTTGTTATGTCATTTGGGCTGACCAATGCCCCAACAGCCTTTATGCATTTGATGCACAGTGTGTTCCGACCGTATCTTGACTCGTTCGTCATTGTCTTTATTGATGGTATTCTAGTGTATTCCCGGAGTCGGGAAGATCATGAGCAACACCTGAGGACTGTGCTTCAGACGCTGAGAGAGAAGAAGTTATATGCTAAATTCTCGAAATGTGAGATTTGGTTGGACTCAGTGGCATTATTAGGCCACGTGGTATCGAGTGAGGGTATTCAGGTGGATCCCAAGAAGATAGAGGCCGTGCAGAGTTGGCCCAGACCATCCTCAGCTACCGAGATCTGCAATTTCCTTGGTTTGGCAGGCTACTCCCGTTGTTTTGTGGAGGGGTTTTCATCGATTGCAGCCCCTATGACCAGGTTGACCCAGAAGGGTGCTCCGTTCTAGTGGACGAAGGAGCGTGAGGTGAGCTTTCAGAAGCTCAAGTGAAGGATCGGTGAAACTCCACCTCATTTGGAGTGCAGCCGAGTCTATAAGTCATCGTGTCAGAGTTTTGCTACAAACTTATGGATAGGCTGATACCCTGTCCCATTTGATGTCAAATAATCTTAGAGGCTTTGTAGACAAAGGTTCATTTTGTATAGTATATCAGAGGCCTTGACGACCCATATGTATTCACGTTTTAAGAAAAAAAAATTATTTAGTAATACAATATTATCCACTTACAATCGTACATTACGAGTTGTGGTCATGTTGGCCCATGATAGTTACAAAAGAAATGAATGAGTTTCGAGTGGTTCGCTCGGGCCAGTGCGGCACCGGGTGCCACCCACGCCTCACTAGGTTGGGGCGTGACAAGCAAGCACCCAACATTTCAATCACAAGCTAGTCGGCTACTAATGTACAAAATATTCAACAACTAATAATATTTTTTCAGAATATGTTGCCAAAGTGTGATAGTGCCGAATTAGATTTGCCAAATCCAAACAGCAATAAAAGATAAAATAAAGTAGTCATGATTTATATCAAACCAGATCTGAAAAAAAAATACAAAAAAGTAAGACAACATATATTTGTGATAGAATGGACCTAAATGACGAAAAATAACAAAATTGCTATAGCTCAGCAAAATTTCGGCCAGACAGCAAGAGCTTTTCATCACTGATTTTGCGTCCCTTTTTTTAATTTTCAGCTCTCAAACCTTTGGTGAAGCTTTTCTTCGTATTTTTGAGTTGGTTTTGCTTTCTCAGAATTTTTGATCTCTCTTGAGAATTTTGAATTTTTGAAAGTTTGGTTTCTAGCAGACAAGGAGTGTATTTTCGTGTGTGGGGGTTATAAGAAGAGGAAGAAATCCAGAAAAAGGGGGGGGGGGGGAATGGTGTTCGTTGGTGATGGTGAAAAATGGAGCAGCGACGTTTTGCTCTTCAGGTGGGGGGGGGGGGGGGGGTTCTGATTTTTTTGTGATTTTTGAGAAAAACATGAGAGGAAGAGGAGGGAGTCTGTTATGCCATTCCTCTTGAAAAATGGGGGAGAGTCTCCTGATTTTTTTTAGGCATAAAGATCTGATAAGGTCTATATTAGGGTTAGAGGAATATGGGGGTTTTAATGAGGGGATTTGGGTTAAGGGAACTGGGCCGAAGGGAATTGGGTTATGGGAATTGGGTTATGCGAATTGGGCTGAGGTTTAAAATTAATTTGGTCATTTTAGGAATTAGCCCAATTTTAAAAGAAATCAGACCAAAATCTAAAAATTAAAAGGTAAAAAATGTAAAATGAGCCATTTTTGTGATTTTCATTTTTAATAAAGCAATTAATTAACTAATTAATTCTAAAATATAAAAACAAAAATCTAAATGTAATGTATGGTATTTTTGATATTTTTATGCTTTTTTTAACAAAAATTAAACGTGCACAAAAATGTAAATAATTAATAAAATCCTACAAAAAATCCTATAAAATGGCAAATAATCGGAAAAATGTATTTTATTTTATTTTATAGAAGTATTTCATATAGGGCAAAAATCACGTGCTCACAGCTGCCCCTCTCTGCTCGAAAACACGAAGGATTTTCGGGCCAAGATAAAGTGAGGGGATACAAGCGATTTTTGCCCATTTGAATACTCCGTGGGAAGCATTTTTGAAAGATCTGACCGAACCTTGCTTCCGAGGTTGCCTACATATCCTTGACTATAAAGGAATCAGGTTAGT
Organism: Nicotiana tabacum; assembly: GCF_000715075.1. Classification (NCBI taxonomy): domain Eukaryota; kingdom Viridiplantae; phylum Streptophyta; class Magnoliopsida; order Solanales; family Solanaceae; genus Nicotiana; species Nicotiana tabacum. Next base: position 90,587,683 of record NC_134090.1, read on the forward strand.
GTAGTTCGGGAAGTTTTGATAGCTGGGACTACCGAAAAACTATGATTTCACTGTTGTTACTCCTGTTTCCGCTTGCTGAGCTCCTTATTACACCAAAATTTAAAATAAAAAGATAAACTAGCTAAACCTATCAACTATGAGTTACAAGATTCCTATATATAACCTTCTAAGGCTTGATTTTGAGTCCTGGTTGGTTCTTCCTGCAGACTCTGATCTGAATCTTGATGCTCGTAAGCTGCAACCGCTGGTTCATTCTTCTTTAGCTTTTTGGATCAAGGGGGGACATGCAAAGCTTGCGACTTCAATCATATCTTGAGCAGTCCGCATCTTTCCTCCGCTTCTACACTTAGAGTTCAACTTCTTTTCTTTTATTTGGGTTGAGACTTCTTCTTTTGGTCATCTCAAACCGTGTGCCTCACGGTGAAAACTTGTTCAGGCAACAAAGCAAACAAACGAACAAAGTTTTTCTGCCCCAGTTTTCACTAGGAAAATTTCGTGAATTATTGTAACAAAATCTAAACTATTTCTTTATTGAAGGCAATTAAAATCGGGATTATGTATCCCTGAGAGAAAGAGATTAGGGAGTGGAGACCCTATATCTAAAATGAAATTAAATGAGGATCGGAGGTCCCAAGTTGGGAAGATTACCGGGTTATGCTGGAAAAATGACCACGTTATGTCGGGAAGGTCCTCAGGTTATGCCGGGGAAGGTCATCAGGTTATGCCGGAAAAGAAAAGGGTCCTCGAGTTATGCCGGGGAGGTCCACGGGTTATGCCGGAGTAGGTCATTGGGTTATGCTGGAAAAGAAAAAGGTTCTCGGATTACGCCGGGGAGGTCCACGGGTTATGCCGGGAAAGTCATCGGGTTATGCCGGAAAAGAAAAAATGTCCTCGGGTTATGCCGGGGAGGTCCACGGGTTATGCCAGGAAAGTCATCGGGTTATGCCGGGAAAGAAAAAAGGTCCTTGGGTTATGCCGGGGAGGTCCACAGGTTATGCCGGAAAAGGTCATCGGGTTATGTCGGAAAAGAAAAAAGGTCCTCAGGTTATGCCGGGAAAGGTCCTCGAGTTATGCCGGGGAGGTCCACGGGTTATGCCGGGAAAGGTCCTCGGGTTATAAAGGTCCTCGGGTTATGCCAGGAAAGTTATCACGTTATGCCGGAAAAGAAAAATGTCCTCGAATTATGCTGGGAAAGTCATCAGGTTATGCCGGAAAAGAAAAAGGCCCTCGGGTTATGCCGGGGAGGTCCACGGGTTATGCCGAGAAATTCATCGGGTTAAAAAGGTCCTCGGGTTATGCAGGAAAAATCATCGGGTTATGCCGGAAAAGAAAAAGGTCCTTGGGTTATGCCAAGGAGGTCCACGGGTTATGCCGGGAAAGTTCACGGGTTATGCCGGAAAAGGAAAGGTCCTCAGATTATGCCGAGAAAGTCATCAGGTTATGTCGAAAAAGAAAAAGGTCCTCGGGTTATGCCGGGAAGGTCCACAGGTTATGCTGGGAAAGTCATCGGGTTATGCCGGAAAAGAAAAAGGTCCTCGGGTTATGCCGGGGAGGTCCACGGGTTTTGCCGGGAAAGTCATTGGGTTATGCCGGAAAAGAAAAGGTCCTTGGGTTATGCCAGAAAAGACTTTGGGTTATGTCGGGAATCAACTAGGGAGTGAAACCCTGTAATGGCAAAGCCTACCAGGTTATGCTGGGAGCGATTAGGGAATGGGACCCTATATTGAGAATACATAGCTAGAGATTGGAGGCCCTATGCTACCATGGTTTTGAATTTTCTTCTTCTTTCTTTATTCAAGAGAATGCATGAAGATTTTGAAAGGGACTTCCCTTTTTGGGTTAACTTCTGCTGTAGGATCATTCTGGTCTCTGTGCACCTTGCTTTTATTGCACCCGCTCCTTGCGAAGTTATCTTAGGTTACACCTGTTTTCAAGTCAAAGAACAATTTGTCAGTTTGAAACGGTGGTTGGTTTTATGGCCTTGATTGTTTTGATCACTCGATCTCGACCTAACTCTTTTGCTTAAATCCTTCACCGCTTGCTGGCTTTCTGGAGACCGATCTCTCTTCTAAAACCGGGTATCTTATCTTTTCCCAAAACTTCACATGACGATTAACCCATGTGAGGCCTTGGCTTTTTCATCTTATCTTGCCTTTATGGGCACTTGATTTCGGATTTCTTTCATTTTTAATAATTTTGACTTCGGAGCATCGGCCTTCATGACCAGTTGGGATCGACCTGATGCACCCGCTGAGGCTGGGTGCTTTTCTTTGGATTTGGCCTTTGTTAAACAAAACCCTGTAAAACCAATCTTGCCACCTTTTCTTTGTATTAGTTTCAGAAAAGAATTAAACCGAAAGAGATTCAAAGAAAAGTAAACAAAGGACGGGGAAAGTGAATTTAAAGAGAAGTGTCCCTTTCGGGGAGGAAAGAAGGACTTATCTGGAGTGCATGCAGACTTCAGTAGACAAAACATGCTTGTTGGACTGGATACCCGATCTGTGCAGCCATCCAATCTCGCAAAAACCCTTCATAATCCATATCCCAAAACCAGAGGAACCTTACCAGGACTCTTGTCTGCCAATAATCCTAAGGAATTCCTTCTTTTCGATAAACGGTGCCTTTTGCGGGGTTTCGCCGATTGACCTCTCTTATTTCTCTTCTCACCATCGTCTTATAGTGCTCTTTTGCGAGTTTTCACTAACAAGACTCTCTCATTTCATTTTCTCTGCTCAACATCGCCTTACGGTACCCATGAGTTTTCACCAATAAGACTCTCTCATTTTATTTCTCTCATCTTGATTGCATCAGATCCAAACAACTGTGTTCTCCGATTTTGAACATCTTTTACCGATTGATCGAAAGGATTTGAACAAGGTTTGGGTAAAAGAAATTGGATCGAATTACAACTTTGGAACCGTTCAGGCGGGATTATCGCCGAACCATTATAACATCTGCCCCAGTTTCACTTTTGGGGAAGATTGGATTTTTGTTTTGGTGTGACTGAACCCCAGAGAGAGACTGCCTACGTATCCTTTCGGAATCAAGTCGAACGTAGTTCAGGGAACTTTATTTTTTGATTTTCTTTTGTTTTTCTGTTTTGTTTTGTTTTCTCTTTCCTTTTTCCTCTCTTTTTTTCATCATTTTTTATTTCCTTTGTCTTTTCTTCCTTTTTTTTGCATCTTTCTTTTTCTTCTCTTTTTTCATTTTTTATTCATTTCATTTTTTCATTTTTTATTTTTTCAATAACATTTTTAGGTTCCAAAGAGGGTAATCAAAGAAAGGTAACCGGCTCAAAGGGTTTGCAAAGGATTGATAGTGTTTGGATAGTGAGAAAGAAAGCCTTCTGCATCCCAATCGGAGAACATTAATGATATATAAAGGATCCAACATAGTACCTTGTGACTGCATTTGCATTGACAGTTGTTTCTGAGACATTTCCTTCGATGTGTCCCAAGTGCAACACACGTTTTTGACAGTACTCTTGTTGCAATGTATGAACCTTTCCAATCTGGGACCAATTTTCCTTCAGTTGTTCCAAATCTTTATTTTATTTCCTTAAACTTATTCTCATTGCGATCTGATTCTTGATTCATTATTTCGTAATCTGACCATGTTTTAGGATCTGGGCATGAAGTCCGCAAGTATGTCATGTTAATGAAATCTGCATTTGACAGAACTAAAAAGAGAACAAGAAAAATGACAAGTTTAAGAAAAGAGACATTCTTGGACAATGGAATATTAGTTTTTTTTGATTTTTTTTTTGATTTTTTTTTCAATTTTTGAAGATAGAAGGGTTTACATCAGAAAGTAAGACAATAAAGTAAAACATCCGGATCACAACCTGAGATAATCCGGACGCAGAAAGGATAGCAAGACTAGCTACTAAGACTCCCTTCTGATGGGGAACTTTCTGCTTGGCGATTATTTTTTGGCTTTTCTTCTGTCTCGACAATGGTTGCAACGGCCTTCAGTGCCGGATCAAATTCCCTAGCTTCACAAATCATTCCGACTATTGGCCCGATGTTATGGGTAGGCAACAGATTGTTCATCACATCAGGAGCTTCTTCATCCCGAAAAACGATTCTTTCAGCTTTAATCAAATCTTCAACTGCTCTTTTGAGGGTCCAACAGTCCTCCGTGCGGTGTCCCACTGCTCCAGAGTGGTATTCACATCTAGCATCAGCTAGCTGCGAGGGGTACTCGGGGTTTGGCCGGTTCGGGGCCACTGGCTGCAATAGATCTAGCATGATTAGCTTTTGGGACAAGATTGAATATGATTCACCAATAAGAGTGAACTGATTCTTTCTGAAAGGCTCTCTTGGGCGAGGATTGTACTGGGGATCATTTGGTTGAGGATTACATAAAGCTTGGTAAGGATAGGCATTTTTGGGAGATGGAGCTCGATTTTGTGGATAATGTTGTGGCCGCGGGTAAGATTGCGCGTTCGTCATCGAATAAGGAGGTGGTGCCACGACATAAGTAGCATCTTGAAGGGGATAATAGTGTGGTGGGACCATATGAGGCACATATGATTGGCTGAATGACCTGCGACCTCGAGCTTGAAACCATCATAGCTCCCTCTTCAAACCCATTTCTGTTTATCGAATCATCTGAACCATTTTGAACATTTGGACATGTGGCTTTAAAAGCGACATGACTCAAGATTCGACCCGTTTTTAGCCTATTTTCTACCATCTCCCCAATTTTGATAGCCTCAGCAAATGGCTTTCCCATAGCGGACATCATGTTTTGGAAGTAGTCTACCTCTTGGGCCTGTAGAAAGATGTGACCATTTCAATTTCATCCATTGGAGGCTTTACCCTGGCAGCTTGCTCATGCCATTTGACAGCATATTCGCAGAAGATTTCCGTGATTTTCTTTTTCAAATTGGACAAAGAGTTTCTGTCGGGAGCGATGTCCACATTATACTGGAACCGGCGAACAAAATCTCGGGCCGTATCGTCCCAGACGTGCCAATGGGTAATTTCTTGATCCGCATACCACTCAGAAGTGATTCCGGTGAGTCTTTCCCCAAAATAAGCCATTAGCAGCTCCTCTTTTTCAGATGAGCGACCGGGTCTCCATGCCCGTCGTACTTTTCAAATTTTGGCATCTTGAAGCCAGCTGGCAAGTGGACATAGGGAAACATACAGAGGTCAGAGTATGGGATACTTTTTTGTCCACTCAAACCTTGCATGTTTTTCAAGATTTCTTCTAGGCTCTTCATCTTTCGAGCCATTTTCTCTTGCTCGGGATTTTTAACAACCTTTTCTTGCTCCTCCGAGAGATAATGTTGCGGAGGTTGAGTGAAAGAGTACGGGGTCACATATCTTATTTTTGGTTGAAGCTGTGGATCCTGAAAGATGAACATTGGAGGGTGTGCCCTTGAAGCCGGTGCCTGGGGGCGAACCACAGAAGGCATGCCAGGATTAATGAAGGGCACTGGAGGGTGCCCGCATGGGATGAGTGGGTTGGGCACAAGGGTGTTGGTAATCTCATCTGACCTGGGGATCAATTCAGGGAATCCGGGGATTGCACTTGGCGGTTCCCTACCATTAGACCAGGCGTCCCACATTTTCAATATGCGGAGACGCAACATCTTATTCTCTTCAGCAGCTGCTGATTCTAGCTACAGAATAGCCGATGCCAGGCTATCCTCAGGACCGATGATTGGTAGATTGCTTGCGGAGGCCATCTGTGCCTTTGGATCTTGTGAAGGAGGGGAGGCTAGACTCCAACAAAACCAACCACCAAAACCTGGCTAATTTGCATACCCAACAACCTTGTTAGTTTTGAGACGCTTAACAGATAGGTATCGCACGTTTGGATGCAATGCACCTAAACAGTTAAAGACGTTTCTACCATGTGTTTGAACGATTGCATGTTTCATCCCGGCCTTAACTAACTCTCTTTTTCACTCAATATCTCATTTCTTTTATTTCTGCTTCTTTTTAATTACCCTTGATTTTTTCATTTCATTTTTGCCGCTTTTATTTTTGGCACTTTTTGTTTCCTCTTTCTTTTTTTCCACTCTTTTCTTTATTTTATACTCAACTTATGATTGAATCCAATAGGGATTGCCTACGTATCATGACGCCATATGAATCAGATCTTGCGTAGTTCGGGAAGATTGAGAATAGAGTAAATGAACTAACTCGTTTTTTGTTTTTCTTTTTATAACACTCAGACAATGAAAGGTTTAAAAAAAGAAAAACATATTTTTTTTTGAATTTGTTGTTTTTGTTTTTTTTTTTTGAAATTTTCCAAAGAAATGCTTTAAAAGAAGAAAAGAAATATTTTTTTTTTGATTTTTGATTTTTGATTTTTGATTTTGATTTTTTTATTTTTTGAAAGAAAGACTTCTAAGAATTCTTTTTCTTTTGATTTGAACTTTGGGAATTTCAAAAATAAAAGGAACTTTTTTTTTTGAATTTTGGTTTGTTTTCTCTTTTCTAAAGGAGAAAGAAAAAATATTTTTTGGACTTTGGATGTTGCCTCTTATTTTTCGAAAGAGGGACTTTTAAGAAAATATTTTGGATTTCTGATATTTTTTTTATGAAAGCACTTCTAAAGAAAAACGAAAATATTTTTGGAGTTCAATTTTTCAATTTTTTTTGATATTTACGAAAGAAAGACTTTTAAAGAAGGAAAAGAATATATTTTTTTGGAGTTTTTTTTTAACTTTTTGGGAAAAATATTTCAAAATAAAGGAGACCAGTATTTTTGGATTTTGATTTTTGGATTGATTTTCTTTTTTTCCTTTTTTTTGTATGAAAGACTTCATAAATAAGGAAATTATTTTTTGAGTTTAAAAATCCTTTTTTTTTTGAATTTTCTACGGAAATGCTTTTAAAGGAGGAATTAAAGGAATTTCTTTTGGATTTTTGAAAATTGGGGTGGGAACCGATGAAGTTTGCCTACGTATCTTACATTCGGTGAGAATCAGACCCGCGTAGTTCGGTCAGTTTAAAGGAACAAGAAAAATATGACACTTGAAAATTTTGGCTCATTTTGAAATGACTTTTTTTTTTCTTTTTTTTTTCCAGAATTTCGGCAGAGTTTCGGAATTTTCAAATACCTACCTCTCACTCTTATTTTTATTTTTTTGATTTTCTTTCGCTATTCTAGAAACCGGTCAACATGCAAACCGAATCAAACAAATGCGCAAGTAGCACGTAAGATGCATTAGGATACTCTTTTTAGTTTGGGTACACCTGTCCTAGACGGACCCAACCCTTGTGTTGTCCCCAAAGTCAAATACACATGATGCAAACAAGCGTTCCTACTAGGGATTCGGCATGAGGTTGTGTTATTCTAGGTTTAAAACTTGGGGTTGTATTCTACACCTGTCTTACCCGAGCGGACAGTTCGAGCCGGGGGGCAGTGTACCGGGAATACAGAAGCTTCACCGATTTTGCAACTTGTCCGAACCTCGTTCTAAAATTGGGATATGACTTTAACAGAAAAGAAGTCACACAAACTGCACATATCCTAGATGATTTAGAAGATTCAGAGAGAAGAGGGTTTCGTAACAATTTATATACAGCCCAAACAATATCAAAGCGGTAAAAAGCGGCATTTAGCACATTAGGCTCAAATATGTACAAATCAGATAATAAATAAAGCCAAGTATAACAGTTATTCTAAGCTCGAATTCTTGAACCCTGAACCAAAAGTTCTGGGTTATGATCCCCAGCAGAGTCGCCAGAGCTGTCACACATCCTTTTTACCCGACCCGAGGGGGTATATAAGGGAGTTTTTCCAATTAAAGTGACATTATTCAAAATGGAATTATTTTATTCATTTTTTCAGAGTCGCCACTTGGGATGATTTTATGGTGTCCCAAGTCACCGGTTTATTTTAAAATTCCAAATCTAGAAAATTTTGACTTTATTTTAAAAGCCTGCGAACCAGAAATTCTAAGTAAGGAATTCTGTTAACCCGTGAGAAGGTGTTAGGCATTCCTGGGTTTCGTGGTTCTAGCACGGTCGCTTAAACTATTAATATTGGCCTATTATCTGATTTACTACATATTTTAAACCCATTGTGCATTTTAGCCTTATAACAGCCTTTTAATTATTTTAAATCGCTTTTAGGATTTATGGATTTTTTTAACAAGTTACGATTGTCGTACGCTTGTTTGTTTTGGAACACGTCGCAAACCACGCTACATGAAATGTACCCGCGATTCGCGACATATTTATTTATTATTGTTGAAGATTGAAATTGGGTCACATAAAATGTCCACCCGAATTTTAGTAATTAAAAATCACAACTACGTTACGGGAACCGTACCCATAGCTATGATGAATTATTTAAATAACGCGCCCAAATCAAGTACGAAGATTCAATTTTTTATAGCAATATTTGTGAGGGCCATGGATGATTTAATTTATTTATGGCACACCTCAAACCTTTTTCTATAAGTGTTAGTTCTTAAATCTAATCTTATGAAGGCCATGGATTATAAATTTTGTTTGGCATTGAATGCCCCAATTTATTTCAAAGGGTTTTATTATTCGAAGTTGTTATAATCGGGTTCGTGAAATGTACCCCCGAATTTGGGAATTAGGTATCATGACTATGTCACGGGAACCGTACCCATAGTCACGATAATTTATTTAATCGCGCCTAAGACAAACTACGATGTTCTTGAATTAATTATTTCCTAAACTATTTTGGGATTAGTGCATAGCCATAAATTACGGAGTACTTTTACTAAAAGAGATTTCATGTTCGTTACCTTTAGTTGCACGACTCAAATCACGTCAATAATCATGACAATTCTAGCAAAACCAATGAATGGCAAAAGTTTCAATCGACATGCCAACACATTTAGATAATGGAAGCATACGGTTTGCAGTAGCATGGAGACTTAAGACATGACGAGCTCTCAAAGACTTGCACAATTTAGTTTCAATATAAAAATTCAACTGGAAAAGAAATCGTTTTGAGATATGGAACATTTGCTCAATTTCCTTGTTCACAAATCATCTCACTAGCATTTGAACAAAAACCACAAAAAGCAACTTTCAGTTAATTATACATTAACGCACCAATTACCCAAAAGAACAAACAGACCTATTTAACCAAATAATACTGGAAAACAATTCGGGTACAAAATGGATTAGCCATCAAAGCGTTTAACCATAAAAGTGCTAATCAATTCAAAACTAAACATGAAACCAATGATAGCAACAGTACCCCAATACACAAACTTTTACCAACAGACACCCAACATTTCAATCACAAGCTAGTCGGCTACTAATGTATAAAATATTCAACAACTAATAATAATTTTTCAGAATATGTTGCCAAAGTGTGATAGTGCCAAATTAGATTTGCCAAATCCAAACAGCAATAAAAGATAAAATAAAGTAGTCATGATTTATATCAAACCAGGTCTGAAAATAAAATACAAAAAAAGTAAGACTACATACCTGTTTGTGATAGAATGGACCTAAATGCCGAAAAATAAGAAAATTGCTATAGCTCAGCAAAATTTCGGCCAGACAGCAAGAGCTTTTCATCACTGATTTCGCCTCCCTTTTTAAAATTTTCAGCTCTCAAATCTTTGCTGAAGCTTTTCTTCGTATTTTTGAGCTGGTTTCGCTTTCTCAGAATTTATGATCTCTCTTGAGAATTTCGAATTTTTGAAAGTTTGGTTTCTAGCAGACAAGGAGTGTATTTTCGTGTGTGTGAGGTGATAAGAAGAAGAGGAAATCCAGAAAGGGGGGGGGGGGGGATGGTGTTCATTGGTGATGGTGAGAAATGGAGCAACGACGTTCTGCTCTTCAGGTGGTGGGGGGGGGGGGGGTTCCGATTTGTTTACTCTTGATTTTTTTTAGGTATAAAGATCTGATATGGTCTATATTAGGGTTAGAGGAATATGAGGGTTTTAATGAGGGGATTTGGGTCAAGGGAACTGGGCCGAAGGGAATTGGGTCGTGGGAATTGGGTCGAGATTTAAAATTAATTTGGACCATTCTAGGAATTAGTCCAATTTTAAAAGAAACCGGACCAAAAATATATTCTTCCTATTTTCCTTTTCTTTGTTTTTCCATTTTTTTTCTTTAATTAATTAAAATCCTAAATTAATTCAAATAGTAAAATTAAGCTAATTATCTAACCATAATAGTTATAAAAATTAGTTGATCCTAAATTAAAAAAGAAAAATCACTAATCTAAAAATTAAAAGGTAAAAATGTAAAATGAGCCATTTTTGTGATTTTCATTTTTAATAAAGCAATTAATTTACTAATTAATCCTAAAATATAAAAACAAAAATCTAAATGCAATGTATGGTATTTTTTGATATTTTTTATGCTTTTATTTTTTAACAAAAATTAAACGTGCACAAAAATACAAATAATTAATAAAATCCTACAAAAAATTCTATAAAATGGCAAATAATCGGAAAAAATCTATTTTCTTTGATTTTATAGGAGTATTTCATATATGACAAAAATCACGTGCTCGCACCCTGTTTTAGGATCTCGTACATACTCGCTCGGTCATACCTAGTTTAAACTAGTGGTTATGAAAGATGTAAAAATAATGTCATATTTATCCTGTTTAAGTAAAACTGGTCATAATCCCTGTATATTTGCAACACTTAGAATAACATGCTTTGGGTAAAATAACTTCTAAACTCTTTTAATAATTCTTATAACTGTTGTGCATTATCTTACGCTTAGCAAGCCTCAGGTAATCAACCTCTATAAAACTGGAAACTGTTCTTTGTGTTTACTGCTTAATGGTTAACATGCTTAAAATCAGTAGGCAAACTGATTAGAGCCCATGTTTCTGAGTTATAATCCAATCTGCGTGTCTCTTGTGTTCTGATACTCACCTAGACATCATGTCTTAGGATCCTGTTAATAATACTGCCCTTGTATGTGTTTGAGTCGTGCTGTTTGCATGCATTATCTGCGAAGGTAAACCTGAGCCTCTTATTTGCCCCTTCCTGCTTTTATTTGCTAATGTCCTATGTGTTTTTGCTTGTCGCCTTAGTATTTTCTCCTTTAAACCTTAGGGGTCTATCTAGAATTGCCTGTAGGTAGAGGTCCTAACCTCCTCCGGGACCATTAAGAAGGGACGGGTAACAACATGTAATAGAGATCGCTAACCGACGCTCGCTTTAATAACTGCTAAGGGGTGGGAAGGGTAGATATGTGATATGATGACTATGTGCTAATGTCACGTGTAGCCCCTCATCGAGGAGTGTTTACCGGACATTGCGTGGGGTGATCCTGTAGGCTAACCAACCTAGGACCCCTCCTTCCCAAATTTCCTTTGCTTAAACTTTACTTCTCTATATGTATACAATTTGTTTAAGCCTTTCCTTTGTCTCATTATTTGAGTCATGTAATGTCCAAAACCCGCTCTTATTTGTAATTATGTGTTTAAAACTATTTATTTGTTAATGGACTAGTTCACAAGTATAAGTTCAGCCGGGATCCACCGTTGTGGACCGAGAGGGGTGCCTAACACCTTCCCCTCGAGGTTATTTCGATCCCTTACCTTAAATCTCTAGTAATTCAAACCAATCCAAGAGTTAATCACTCTGGGTGTCCTAACATACCATAATCCGTTAGGTGGCGACTCTTCAAATACCCAATTCCCAAAAGGAAACGAGTTATTTCACCCATGTAATGTCGAAACCCGGACCTTCTCTCCGTGGAGGGAAAAAAAGGGGGCGCGACAGCATGGCGACTCCGCTGAGGATACCTTTAGGCTCTTACCATAACATACTTATTTTTATGAATTAGTCCAAGCATGCTTTATCCCGTACCCTTTCCCCTTATTTGCATTTAACTGCCTATTTTAAGCATTTATGTTCCTTTTATTCATGAAACTGACTTGTCTCTTTGTTTTCTTTTTCTGTAACTGTCTTTTCAATTATTTAAATACTGTATTTATTTTTCTTACATGCAAATACTTGACTACATGCTATTAATTGCTGCATATATCATGCTCCACATCATATTCCACTCGTGCATATCAAATCATGTAGCAACGCTTTATGAGTGGTTGCGCTCTTCCTATTTATTACCCTTAAATTCGAAAAGTCTTATTTGCGGTAAAACCAGTCGATCAGCGTTGTAGTCGATGGTTCCATGCCTTTCCCCCCTCAAGTTGTCCGCTTGAGGGTACCAGTCTAAAACCCCATAGTAACCTTACTCTGATCTAAATTGTGCATGCATCATGGTCAAACCTAGTTGAACCAGTTATGTTGTCCACATAATGATCCTTTAAGATAAGCCTTATCCAAAGTCCACCAGGGTTTCCATAATCCCAACAGACACAACCACGTTCTGTACATTAATTTGAAGAACTAAATGCCAATATGCTGATCATGAATGTATAAATAGTCGAGTCTGGTGGGGGAGAAAGACCTAACCCTTTTGTTTTGTAGAAAATGAGGTACGATGTCCCTAAATTCGGTATGGTTAGCAATATTCCACCATTGCTGCTATATTGGTGGGAGGACCTTTCCTCAAGTGACAAGAAACATGTAAGGAAATACCTGGGTAACTTGCCTTCCTTGCTAGACAACGAGCCAAACAACAAGTTGATCGAGGCTGCCACTTTGTTCTGGGATAGTGAGTGGTCTGTGTTCTGTTTCGGTGACATAGAAATGACACCACTCATAGAAGAAATTGGAGGGCTTGCGAGATTGACTTGGGATAGTCCCGGGTTATAGGTGCCGGAAAACCGTACCGGTAAAAGGTTCTTAAAGATGATGGGGTTGAAGAATAATGCTGACTTGGTATGCCTGAAAGAATCTTACATACCCTTTGAATATCTGTATGAGAGGTATGGCCATAGCAAGTCCTACCGTACCTACCATGATAGGATCTCTCTCACTTCTGTGGGCCACATCCACCGCAGAGTGTTTGTGTTCATTGTGTGCTTCTTGGGCCTGATCGTATTCCCAATGAAAAGGGAAAGAATCCACACCAGGTTGGCAATGGTCGCCAAAACTCTGATGGAAGGGATCAATGGATAGACATACACTATAGTCCCCATGATCATAGCCGACATCTACATGGATCTGGAGCACTGCCAAAGAGGGGTCAAGCATTTCGAGGGTTGTAACTTGTTGCTGCAGTTGTGGTTGTTCGAATATTTTCAAAAGGGTCACTACCGCCAAGAATTTCCGTGAAGGGCGTGGAATGACCACATCGCCTTCCATCACCCCAAGTGGATGACTTACATTCCAGAAATATTTGCTCAGCCGGAAAGCGCCAAAGAATGGGTAGAGTTCTTCGACAATCTGACAGATGAACAAGTGCAATGGATGTTTGAATTGTTCCTAACAGACGAATTCATCATCAGATCTAGAGATGCTCCACACTTGGTGCTGATTGGGTTGAGAGGGATATACCCTTATGTCCCTATCCAAGTTATGAGGCAAGAAGGCAGGAAACAAGTTGTACCCAGGGTTGCTAAAATGAGCCATTTTAGGCCAGACTTTCAAGATCACGACGTCCCTTACAAGTGCCAAGCTCAGCACATGTGGCATTGCAAAATCATTATGGAAAAGAACACCGTTGAGCCAGACAGGTATCATGCAGGGTGTGAGCCTCTCTACCCAGCATGGTTGGAGGACAATCTAAAAGGAATGGTGATGCCAGGAGCTGGTCGAGGGAATAGGATCATAGACAAAGAAGCTGAAGCTCGAGTCAAATACAACAGGTTGCGCAAGAAGGTCCACGACTCTGAGAATGAGCATCGGGAAATACATGAGAGGAATGTCAGGTTGATTGAGAAATAGAAAGAAATGGCAGTTACTTCCAACATAAAGCTGGAATATCTGGAGCGAGGAATAGTGGAGTTGGAAGGTAAAGTCATAAAAAGGATCAAGGATTGCCAGAACGCTGAAGAAGCTGAAGGAGGACATTTGGCCAGAGCCTACTTGCTGCTGGGTCTGCGTGAGCTGGGAGACCTATATGATGGAGTCAGGAAGATTGAATCTGGGGAAGGTCCTTCTAGGACCAAATAGGCTAGATTTATTTGCTTTTCTAAAATGTAATAAGGCCAAGTGTCAGTAGTGACTTATTTTTATTATCTTAGTATCGTTTTGGGATTCATCTATTTTTATATTATGAAATGAAACATTTATTGACATTTAAAGTTCTCCAAATTTATTTATCGCTAGGCCTACCTCAGGAACAACGAGACTCCCAAAGTAGGACACGAATTTACATTTTTGCAATATGTGTTTAAATACTGCAAACATTTCAGAATCCTCACTGACTTGTTACCTTTTTGTTTTTGCTTATTTTTTATTATTATTCTCATCCCCTTAGGTTGGTTCACTCATACTCGCCTCATCAGCGTATCACACCAGATCTAGAGGCCCTCCACCTCCTCTCTCTCCAAGCAACACAAAAGGCAGAGGAAAAGCAAAAATGGATGACTTAAGCGATATCCGAAAGGAGAATATTGAGAATGCAAAAACTTCAGATGGTCGTAGTACTCTGGCCCCAAATGATCTAGTCATGAGATTGGAACAAAAGATACTGGAATTGCAAGGAGAACTTGAGCAGGTTCGCAACTTGGCAAACTTATCACTCACCCTCAATGTCCCGACATCCACCAACAAAACATAAAGAACCCAGCACCTCCCCAGAACACACAAAACAAGAATCCTCCCCCGCTAAATCAATACACAACTCCACCCCAAAATCTCAATCCACTGCCAATATCAACTCTGCCACAACATCACCATCAACCAATTCAATACCCACCAACCACCACTTACCACACTCCCCAAAACACACCACAACCCATTCCCAATCCCTAAAACTTCACCAATGACCATCATTACACCCAAGTCCCTAACACCCACCAAAGCAACCATATATACGTATACACCGTACCTCACTCCATCCAACCCATCTCCTATACACCAGAATCCTCCGAAAAGGACCTACTTATTAAAAATATGGCTGAAGAACTCAAGAAGTTGACAAGCCTAGTCCAAGGTGTTGAAGGCGACAAAGGAATAGAAGGTTTGAACTATGAAGACCTATGCATACAACCAGATGTAGAACTGCCAGAGGGGTACAAACCTCCCAAGTTTGAGATGTTCGACGGCATAGGTGATCCTAGGGTTCATCTAAGGACCTATTGTGACAAGCTTGTCGGGGTCGAGAAAGATGAAAAGATCCGGATGAGGCTCTTTATGAGGAGTCTTACTAGGTATGGGGTCAGATTTCATGGACCGGTTCAGGTTCAACACAGAGGCCGCACCGGATGTTATCTACATTCAGAATCTTAAGAAGAAACCTACTGAGACTTTCCGTGAGTATGCTACTCGTTGGAGGTCGGAAGCGGCCAAGGTTAGGCCATCTTTGGACGAAAAATAAATGAACAAATTCTTCATCAGAGCACATGATCCGCAATATTATGAAAGGTTGATGGTTTTCGAAAATCATAAATTTTCTGATATCATCAAACTCAGAGAAAAAATCGAAGAAAGGATCAAGAGCGGGATGGTAACAAATTTTGAGGTCACTACAGGCCACAAATAAAGCATTACAATCAGGCAACATATCAAAGAAGAGAGATGTTGGGGCAGTAATAGTGGCCCAAGGCCCGAAATCTCCACTTACATATCAAACACCTCCACCATATCAAACACCCCCACTCACATATCAAATACCTCCACCCACATATCAAACGCCTCAACCTACATACCAAGCACCACCGCCCACATATCAACCCTCATCTCCCAGATATTCCCAACCAGCCGCTGTCCATCACACCTATAACTCCCAACCATCCCATTTCCAATCACCTCCAACTCGCCAAAACTTTCCAAGACCAAGACCCAACTTCGATCGCAAGCCACCCAAACAATACATCGCCATTGCTGAGCCCATCGACCAGTTGTATGAAAGGTTTAAAGCCGCGGGTTACATCACTCATGTTCTCACTGTGGCATTAGAAAAACCATCCCAATGGGTCAATCCTAACAAAACTTGTGCGTACCATTCTAGCATGAAGGGGCACACCACTGATGAGTGTCGAACATTGAAGGATAAGATCTAGACGCTGATTGACAACAAGGTCATACAGGCGAAGAAAGCCGCACCTAATGTCCGCAACAACCCCCTCCCTGATCATAGAGATGATGGTGTCCATGTGATAGAGACGAACGAAGAATAGGGCCCTGAGGAGTCAATTGGGCTTATTCGAGAAGGTGATGACTTTAAAGTTGCAGTCACACTTACTCCTATTATAGTACATACTCAGTCATCAATCGAGGTTGAGGTAACCGCATCAGTTCCATTCGAGGTGAAGGTGGCTCCGCCTGTAGCCACCCACTGTGACAGTATCAACCACACCTCTATTTAACTCAAAAGCAATACCCTAGGATTATGTTGTCGAGGCTAGGCAAAAAGGGAAGGCCAAGGTAGAGGAATCTGACGTCGTACAAGGAATAACTAAGACTGGGAGAGTCTATACGCCTGAACACTTGGGAAGATCAAGCCAGGATGCCACTACCAGGCCGCCCGTCATTGAGACAGGGCCGGATGACATGTGGAGGAAAGTACAGGCAAAGGAGTATTCCATCATTGACCATCTGAACAAAAACCCAACTCAGATATCTATCCTGTCACTATTGCAAAATTCAGAGGTACATAAGAACGCTTTAATGAAAGAGCTGAGTGAGGCTTATGTACCCAATAACATCACAGGCGGAGAAATGACCAATATAGTAGGGCAAGTATTGGAAAGTCATAAGATTAATTGGAAAGTCATAAGATTATCTTCCATGAAGATGAGCTACCACCTGAGGGGCTGAATCACAATCAAACATTGTCACACCTCCTTTTACCTGCGCCCCCAAGGGCGTAAAGGGAGTTTTTCCAATTAAAGGACAATCGAAACAGGATTTATTATTAAGAATCAGAGTCGCCACTTGGGAGATTTATGGTGTCCCAAGTCACCGGTTTAATCCCGAATCGAGGAAAAGAATGACTCTATTTAACAGTCTGCGCACCAGAAATCTGAGTAAGGAATTCTGTTAACCCGGGAGAAGGTGTTAGGCATTCCCGAGTTTCGTGGTTCTAGCACGGTTTCTCAACTGTTATATTCAGCTTAAATTATCTGATTTTAACAATTATGAACCTATGTGCAAATTTTAACTTTTTATCGCTTTTATTATTATTATTTTAAAAGAGAATTGCAACGTCATTAAAACACGTCTTGAACCACGTCACATAAATGCACCCGTGGTTTTTGACATATTTTAACATCGTTGAGATTTGAATTTGGGTCACATAAATGCGCACCCGAGTTTAGGGAGGTAATGTTATTAAAATATGCGCCTAAAAGAGACTAACGCATTATTATTTTAGGAAAGGCCGGGAAATTTACTAAACGGCCCGTTCCGAAATCTAAGTATTTTTATATACATTTAACGAGGGCCCCGCAATCTAGGTACTTTATTTGGCGAGACTCATCTCGTTCATTATTTAAAGGGCAAACCTAAGAGCAACTATGATTCTCTACTTTATTTGTCTCTAAAATAAAAGAAAGAGTCCTAGTTAATTATGTATTGAATTATAATACATTGAACTATGAA
Organism: Nicotiana tabacum; assembly: GCF_000715075.1. Lineage (NCBI taxonomy): Eukaryota > Viridiplantae > Streptophyta > Magnoliopsida > Solanales > Solanaceae > Nicotiana > Nicotiana tabacum. The sequence continues at coordinate 90,605,288 of NC_134090.1, forward strand.
TTGATTTCTTCCAGCCAAGTCCAAATAATGAATTTTCTTGTGCACGATTGCAGCAACCCGACATTTCAGCCACCAGCGTTTGGGCTCAAAGTCGTGGATCAGTTCTAGAGCCCAACGTTCTTTTAATCTCCCCTAGGAGACCCTTCTGTGGGTTAGAAATCTTTGGGCTTGTTTGCCACGTATTCAAGCCCAATCTCCATGGTCAAAAAATTTCAGACTTTAACCAAACGAACTTACACTAATGCCTCAATCCTTTCCTTCAATATGCAATTAGTGAGCGAATCATAATAACTCAATATCGAAGCTAGAAGAGATGCAACTTCTGAACTATGACTACATGATATCCAGACTAGGGTTATTGACACTAAACAATGAAGTATAAACCATTTCTACCATCTATTATACATGGAATTATTGGTACGAACATAGACATTCTTCCTAACCTTTTAGGCTCCATCATATTCCAGTTTTAATACTTTATAGAACAGGGTGCCATACTTGGACTATACTAAAATTTGAACCACACTAAAGTCGATTCTATTGAAGAGAATAGGCATAGGTTAATAGTTCATATACACAGTATCTCAAGTATTCAAATAAATTTACATACCACAAATATTCAGATAAGAAAGAAAGAGCAACATGATTCCTAGAATACACTACTTGTACTAGGATGAAACAGACTAAACTAACTACTTTCACATTATACTACTGGATTCCAAACAAGTTGTTATTGAAGACTGAAGGCCAAAGATCATTCATTCATCAAGCTTCATGTAATTACAACTTTATATATTTCTGTATCTCATCTTCTATGGATTCAAGGGATACTTAGAAATGGCAATACAATGAGAAGAGAAGGAGGTCAGCAACAGGCTAGTAGCAGTTAATACAACAGCAATACACCAGCAGCAGCGACTCAATCAATACTCCAGAAAAATCCAGAAAGGTTGTAAACCAACATCAACAACAAATACCAAGACAAACAGACTTAACCAAGCTTGTATTAAACCCAAAACTGAACCGGTAGACCACTGAACCACTTAAGCAATCAAAAGGAATGAGAATCACTGTCAAGAATTTGAATTACACCTACGGATGCAATGAAACAGTATCTTTTTTTTGGTTTTCTATTCTTAAACTCTCCAGCACTCTCTAAAAGAAACTGATTGTTTAAAACTCTCAAAAATTGGCCTCAACTCTCCTCAAAGATTCTTTTAAATTTAACCTCTGAAAACTGATCCTAAAAGCCCTCAAATAAAACTGATCTTTTGGATCCTCAAAACTGCTCTCTAAGACTGATTAGAGAGGAACCAAAAGCAGAACCTCTCTCAAACTCCTAAGGTCTCAAAATTCAGAACCTTTTGAACTCTTTTAACTCTCTAAAAAAAACTGATCAAAGACTGATCTCCTTTCTCTCAAAAAAAAAAAAATTCCGCCCCTAACTCTGTCTCTCTTTTAGCCCTCTTAATGTCTGAACCCCCTATTCTAAGGTCTGCCCTGTATTTTATACCCTAAGACAGACCCCTTTTCCAGTCTGTTTTAACACTTAGATCATTAAGAAATGTATTTCTTCCATCATATTCCCTGACAGCCACTACTAAGTGTCTAATTTCATTATTTAATTCAAAGGTGTATGAGCAGCCTGTATTTAAAACTCATGCGTGCCCTGACAACCAGAATGAGCTTCCACTTGATTTTAACACTTTCACTTCAGTGATTTACCCTTAACTTCATTAACTAATGATTCCTAAACCGACTAACAAGCATGATACAGATTCAAACAACAGCTAAAACAAACAAATTCACAAAACTCAACTGATTAACCAATTCAGTGTTTTATTCCAACAGCAAAAGAAACAAGATAACACTGAATTGCCCATAAGATTGTTTAACAATACGCACGAGCATGAGATGAACAAGTTCTATTAAGTTGAAATGAACCAGTTTGACTGACTAAATTATAAAACAAGGAGGGTTTCACACAACTGACTATACAAACTTGTGAGACCAAGAACATATTCCCCAAATATTATGACAAACAAAACAACGAATTGGCAACAGAATAAACAAAATGACAAACGTTTGTTCTTGATAAACAAAATGGCCGAATAAACAAAATGCCAAAACAGAGGACTGGTCGAGTTTCAATCCGAAAACGACCAGAGAAAAGAAAAAGAGACGGGTAAAGATTGACAACAGAATAAACAAAACTAGGAAATAAACTCACCGGCTAGGCTCGAACTGGGAAATGACATGCTGAGTCAACACAACATTATGCCAAACGTTTGTTCTTGTTGGAGAACAAACGGGCATCATTATTTTATGTTGAAACAGACTTGAATAAACCAAGAAATCCAAACGAATGACCCCTTGTGCACTGGTCCCAATTTAGGGTTCTAAGGCTTGAACTTAGATTTGATATTACGAACTTTGGTCTGATTCAAAAGGAATCCATGATAAATTCGTTTTGAAGGAGTCACGGGGGGTATGTGGCGTTGATTTGGGGTTGTTTGGCCACCGTCCGCCGCCGTGGGCAATTTTCGGCGGGCGAAAGGCGGTGATGTGTGGTGGTGTGTGTTTTGGTCTCTGAAGAGACGAGTGAGGGGGGAGGGTGTTTGGTATATCAAAATTAGTTGATTAATCTGGGCCGTTGGATGATGGGAACCAACGGTCCAGATTAAGTCACTTAAGCCAAACGGGGTCGTTTAGGCTTAGCTGGGGCGGGTATGGTTCGGGGTAAGCGGGTCGGGCTAGAGACGAGTTATGGGAGGGGGATCTTGGACCGTTGGATTGGGTGATTGAACGGTTGAGATTGATTGGCGACAAACGGCGTCGTTTGGTATGGTCTCTTGGTCCGGTCGGTTGGGCCTGGATATGGGGTGTGACATTGGGCCTGAACTTTTCTTTTAAAATTGGCCCAGTCTAATTTTTAACTCTTCTTCTCTTGTTTCTTCTTTTTTTTTTATTTTCTTTTTAATTCCTAATTACCAAAAATCCTAAAATAAATTGTAAAGCCAAAATTAACTTAGAAAATACTAATTAACCCTTAATAATAATTATCACACAAAGTTAAATACAAAGATAATCACACAATTTTGACATTAGATACTAAAAATGCGAAGTACATTATTTTTTTGATTTTTTATTTTCGTAAAACAAATTACTGTTTAATTAATCCTAAATTGCAAAATTAAATCGTAAATGCAAATGCAACACATATATTTTTTTGTATTTTTTATTAATTAAAATAGAATAAACATTCACAGACAAAATACAAATAATTATCTATAAAAAAGAAAAGGCCACGCGAATTCTCAAAATGGCACACAAAGGAAAATTATTTTATTTTGAATTTTTGGAAGTAGTTCTCATAGGGCAAAAATCACGTGCTCACAACTGCCCCTCTTTGTCCGAAAACACTAGGGGCTTTCGTGCAAAGATAAAGTGAGCGGATACGAGCGATTTTTGCCCGTTGGAATACTCCGTGTGAAGCATATTTTTGAAAGAGAGTTGACCGAACCTCTGCTTCGAAAGTTTCCTACATATCCCTGGCTAAAAGGGAATCAGGTCAATGTAGTTCAAGAAGTTTTGGTAGCTGGGACTACCATGGAACTGTAATTTTGCTGTTACTGCTATTGCTGCTGCTGCTACCGCTTACTTACCTCCTTATTACATCATGGTAAAAGAAAACAAGAAGCTAGACGAAACTAGGAATTACAAAATCTTATCTAGATCTTTAAACTTGCTCTTGTTGCCTTGCTTTCTTGTTGACTTGTGTTTCTTCTGATGTTTTTTTCTTTCTTGTGAAATTCGAATCGTTTCTCCTCCGACACGCGAATTATCTTCCTTTGACCATTGTTGCCTCTCTTTTGACTTCTGCACTTGAGTTTATGCTGGGAATTTTTGTTGTAACCCTCCGCTCTCCGGACGGGCTCCTGACTTCTACTACGACTTAAAAAGATAACACCTCCATTCTCCAGGCGGGCTCCTGACTTCAATAAACAACTTAAATAATACCTCCATTCTCCAGGCGGGCTCCTGACTTCAATAAACAACTTAAAGATAATACCTCCATTGTCCAGGAGGGCTCCTGACTTCAATAAACAACTTAAAGATAATACATTCATTCTCCAGGCGGGCTCCTGACTCGACTACAACTTGAAAATATAACAACCTCCATTCTCCAGGCGGGCTCCTGACTTCAACAACTTCTTAAAAATATAACACCTCCATTCTCCAGGCGGGCTCCTAACTTCAACAGCTTCTTAAAAATATAACCCCTCCATTCTCCAGGCGGGCCCCTCACTTCAACTACTTCTTAAAAATATAACACCTCCATTCTCCAGGCGGGCCCCTGACTTCAACATCTTCTTAAAATATAATACCTCCATTCTCCAGGCGGGCTCCTGACTTCAACAACTTCTTAAAATATAATACCTCCATTCTCCAGGCGGTCTCCTGACTTCAACTACTTCTTAAAAATATAACACCTCCATTCTCCAGGCGGGCCCCTGACTTCAACAACTTCTTAAAATATAATACCTCCATTCTCCAGGAGGGCTCCTGACTTCAACTACAACTTAAAAATATAATACCTCCATTCTCCAGGCGGGCTCCTTACTTCAACAACTTCTTAAAAATGCGTTCTATTGCCGTTGTTCCTTCCTGCCTCCTGAACCATTTTCCTTCTAACTTGAATTTTCCTTCCTGCCGTTGTTTCATTCCTCTGAAAATTGCTGGGGATAACATTGGTATTTCATTCAAAAATATGTTATTTTCCTCCTTCAGAGACTACTTCCTTAAAGCTGGTGTTTTCCTTCCTCTGGAACTACTTCCTTTAAGACTTGTGTTATCTTCCTCCCAAAATTGCTTTCTTTAAAACTTGTTTTGCCTTCTTCCAAAAACTGCTGAGGATACCACTTTTCTCCAAACTTGTGTTATCTTCCTTCTTCCCCAAGTGTGTACCTAACTTACAGAAAATTTTCAAAATGAAAGAAAATTTTCTGCCCCAGTTTGGCAATCTTTCTTGTGGCATGTCTTTCTGTCATCAATAACATTGCCTATCCCTGCTTAAAATCGAAGAGAATTTGTTAGTTTAAAACGTGGGGATGCTCCTGCTGGGGACGATTTTCCCTTTCGCTCTTTTCCATGCTCTACATTGTTCGACCATCTTGAAACTTGGCCGATAACTTCCGACCTTCTTGATGATTCTGTATTCACCAACTTCTCGACCGTTGTTTTCCACCTTTGCTCCATGCTGTCCCGAAATCTTAGACCAATCTATCATTTGGTCTTACAACGACGTCTTTCTCGTCCCATTACATTATCCTCGCATGTCTTATCCCCATTTACCTTGCACCACGTTGGCAACTGGTAGTTAGCTCTGAAAATCCTTCTTAAAAACAAACTACTATTGATAAAAAAGAAATGGAAAATGATGACTTCGAAAGATAGAACAAGAAAAATCTTTTTGAACAATTGTTTGAGGAGAAAATAACTTATCTGAATGGTATAACCGTTCCCAATGGTCATGTCGTGCATTTTTGGATCAATCAACCCAGTCTATTTACATCAATCAATCTTTCTGATGTCCCTACTTTGCATTTCACAGGTCCCGCAACCCATCTTCTTTTGCCGAAAAAACATCTTTATTCTGCTTGATGTCTCGACGGATCCTTTCCATCAAGCTTATCTTGTTTGCCCCCTTTTAATTCCTCGTCGCCTTATAGTGCCCTTAGAGGGGTTTTCACTTAATAAGACTCTCTCGTTTCTCTCAACTCCCATCGCCTTATGGTGCCTGTGAAGGTTTTCACCGATAAGACTCTCTCATTTTATTTCTCTCAACTTCCGTCTCCTTATGATGCCTGTGAAGGTTTTCACCAATAAGACTCTCTCATTTTCATTAATTTCCCTGCTTGGACCGGAGTATTACCCTGATATGAATCACTTCTGTTTGCTCGACTTTTCATCTCTCGAAAAACTGATCAGAAGGTCTTTCTTTGGACCATAATGTGGGCTTTTAGATGGGATTAGAAAGAAAGGGTATCAAAGGCTCAAAATAATTTGACATAGGTTTAAAATTATAACTTTTGGAATCACATTTCTTATTACAAATACAACCTCTACCCCAGTTTCTTGCTTGGGGATCTTTGGATATTTTATTTTACTATGACCGAGCTGTGAAGCTACCTACGTACCCTTAACAGGGATCAGGTGAAATGTAGTTTACACCTGAATTTCCTTGTTGTTATATTTTTTCACTTCTTTTCTTTTCTCTTTTTCTTTTCTTTTTTTATCTCTTTTTCGTTATTGATTCTAAAGAGGGGTATGAAAGAAATAAATAAGTCTCAAAAAGGGGAACAAAAGGGTAAAGTGTTTAGATAGTAGAACAAATTACCTTTGTCATTTCAATCTTCGAAATAATGCCAAGTACAAACAATCAACAATTATACCAAAGAAATCATACATAATATCTTTTTACTGCATCAGAATTGATAGCCATGTCTATGCATTTTCCTTCGATATTTGTTAAACATAAGGCACCATTGGACAATACTCTGGTTACAATGAATGACCCTTGCCAATTTGGGGCGAACTTGCCTTTCGCTTCAGCCTGGTGTGGAAGGATACGTTTCAGCACCTGCTGGCCCACTTCAAATTTCCGGGGACATACCTTTTTGTTGTATGCTCTTGCCATTCTCTTTTGATATAATTGGCCATGACACGCAGCTGCCAATCTTTTTTCATCAATCAAGTTCAACTATTCCCGACGGGTTTTGACCCACTCATCATCATCAATCTCAGCCTCATCGACAATCTGAAGGGACGGGATTTCAACTTCTGCAGGTATTACGGCTTCAGTTCCATATACTAACAAATAAGGAGTTGCCCCTACTAAAGTACGGACAGTAGTGCGATAACCCAGCAACGCAAATGGTAATTTTTCATGCTATTGCCTAGAACCTTCTACCATTTTCCAAAGTATCTTCTTTATGTTTTTCTTGGCTGCCTCAACTGCTCCATTCACCTTGGGACGATATGGGGTAGAATTGTGGTGTGTAATCTTAAACTGTTGACATACCTCTTTCATCAAATTGCTATTAAGATTAGCATCATTATCCATGATGATCACCTTTGGGATTCCAAATTGACAGATGATATTTGAGTGAACAAAATCGACCACTGCTTTCTTGGTCACAGACTTGAAAGTTTTGGCCTCAACCCATTTGGTGAAATAATCAATGGCTACCAGAATGAACCTATGCCAGTTGGATGCTACTGGCTCAATTGGTCCAATGATATCCATGCCCCAAGCGACGAAGGGCCATGACGCTGACATTGTGTGCAATTCCGATGGTGGAGAATGAATCGAATCTCCGTGTATCTGGCACTGATGACATTTGCGCACAAAACTAATACAATCAAGCTCCATGGTGAGCCAATAATAACTTGCTCGGAGAATTTTCTTTGCCAGCACATATCCGCTCATATGTGGTCCGCAGACTCTTGAATGTACTTCGGACATGACAGTCGTAGCTTGTCTAGAATCTATGCATCTTAACAATCCAAGGTCTAGTGTTCTTTTATACAAAACTCCTCCACTCAAGAAGAATCCACTTGCCAACCGTCGAATTGTTCTCTTTTGATCCCCCGTGGCTTGCACTGGGTATATCCCCATTCTGATGTATTCCTTGATATCATGGAACCATGGTTCGCCATCAAATTCTTCTTCAATCATGTTGCAGTAAGCATGCTGATCTCGTATTTGAATGTGCAAATGATCGACATAGGCTTTGTCCGGATGGTGCAGAATTGGCGCTAGGGTAGCCAAAGCATCGACGACCTCATTATGGACCCTTGGAATATGCCTGAACTCCACTGATCTAAACCGTTGCAAAGATCATGCAAGCATTGTCGGTATGGTATGAGCTTCAGATCTCGTGTTTCCTATTCTCCTTGAATTTGATGTACCAGAAGATCCGAGTCTCCCAAGACCAAGACTTCCTGGACATCCATGTCTGTAGCTAGCCTTAAACCCAAAATGCATGCTTCGTACTCAGCCATATTGTTGGTACAATAAAAACGAAGTTGACCTGTAACAGGATAGTGATGTCCTGTTTCAGAAATAAGCACAGCTCCTATTCCCACTCCTTTCATGTTAGCAGCCCCATCAAAGAAAAGTTTCCAACCTGGGTTTTTGGCATGTTCTAATTCATCAATATGCATCACCTCTTCATCAGGAAAATAAGTCCTCAGTGGCTCATACTCTTCATCGACCGGGTTCTCGGCCAAATGATCGGCCAATGCTTGGGCTTTCATCGTAGTTTGAGTCACATAGATTATGTCAAACTCTGTGAGCAGAATCTGCCACTTTGCAAGTCTTTATGTCGGCATAGGCTTTTGAAATATATACTTCAATGGATCCAAGCGTGAAATGAGGTAAGTAGTGTAGGATGACAAATAATGTTTCAACTTCTGTGCCACCCAAGTTAGGCGCAACATGTCTTTTCCAGGTGAGTATACTTAACCTCATAAGCCGTGAACTTCTTGCTAAGATAGTAGATGGCCTGTTCTTTCTTGCCGGTGGAGTCATGCTGCCCCAGTACACATCTAAATGAATTTTCCAGGACAATCAAGAAAAGAATCAAAGGTCTCCCTGGTTCTGGTGGTACCAGCACAGGCGGGCTAGACAAGTATCCCTTTATCTCGTTGAATGCTTTATGGCACTCATCAGTCCACTTGACCGCAACATTCTTCTTCAGCAACTTGAAAATAGGCTCACAAGTCGTCGTGAGCTGGCAATAAACCTGCTGATATAGTTCAACCTTCCTAACAGACTCATCACTTCAGTCTTGTTCCTCGGAGGTGGCAATTCTTGTATGGCTTTGATCTTTGATGGGTCCAACTCGATGCCTCGCCGACTGACTATGAATCCCAACAGTTTTCCGGATGGAACACCAAATGCACACTTGGCGGGGTTAAGCTTGAGGTTGTACCTGCGAAGCCTCTGGAAGAATTTCCTCAAATCCCCGACGTGGTCGGCCTGATGCTTTGCTTTTATGATCACATCATCTACGTATACCTCAATCTCCTTGTGTATCATATCATGAAATACAGTAGTCATCGCCCTCATATAAGTTGCCCCAGCATTCTTCAAACCAAATGGCATTACCCGGTAGCAATAAGTTCCCCATGGCATGATGAACGCCGTCTTTTCTGCATCTTCTTCATCCATTAGAATCTGATGATAACCGGCATAGCAATTCACAAAATATCTAATCTCGCGCTTGGCACAATTATCGATCAAAATGTGGATATTGGGTATTGGGAAGTTATCCTTCGGACTTGCTTTGTTGAGATTGCGGTAATCGACGCATACTCTGATCTTATCGTCTTTCTTCGATACAGGCATGACATTAGCCAACCAAACAGGATATCGAGTGACCCGAATAACCTTCGCATCCAACTACTTGGTAACTTCTTCTTTAATCTTCACACTCATATCAGTTTTGAATTTCCTCAACTTTTGTTTGACGGAAGGGAATGCTGGTTCAGTGGGTAATTTGTGGACTACTAAATCAGTGCTTAAACCCGGCATGTCGTCATATGACCATGTAAAAACATCTTTGTACTCGATGAGTGCTTTGATAAACTCCTCCCGGATTTTTGGCTCAAGGTGGACACTTATTTTAGTCTCTCGGACATTGTCTGTGTCTCCTAAATTGACTGCTTCTGTGTCATTCAGGTTGGGTTTGGGTTTTTCTTTGAAGTGAATTAACTCCTTACTAATCTCTTCGAAGGCTTCATCCTCATCATCGTATTATGATTCGTAATCACAATCTACTTCTTGAACTAATATTTCGGAGTCAGATTGATTTTTAAGACTGGGCTGAGGATTCCTTATGCATGTCATGTCATTAGAACCAGCGTAAAAAGAACTGTATAGAAAAGAAAACAAAAACAAAAGAAAAACCATCAGGAATGATGAAGAAAGGGAAATTGTATTTCATTGAATGATAAAAGATAACAAGGTTTGCACTCTCAAACAGACTGAAAAAATGAAATCTGGATTATAACCCTGGAATAATCCATACAAACTTAAAGGAAAATCAAAGCAAACTACCAAGACTCCTTCCGAGTAGGGAGAGGAGTAGCCTTCCAATTATTAAGCTTTGTTTTTGGCCCGATAAATTGCACTTCCGCGTTGCTAGAACCCTCTCCAATTTCCACCATGTTCACACTATCGAACAACTTTTCAAATCTTTCAATCAACTCCTTGTTAGGATTAATCACAGAACTGGGAATTGCTGTCACTGGGCGACTCCTTGTCCCGGACTTGACAAATGATCTGGAAAGACGTGGGACCGGCTTTGGAAGGACCCATACCGTCTGTTTCAATTTCCTGGCTCTTTTTATGTCCGTGGCTGTGGGATTAAATCCCAGACCAAATGTTCCCGAGTTTTCAGGAAGGGACACGGGCTGTATGATGCCTTGCAGATCTGACCCCAAACCCTTTCCTGCGACGTTTATCTTTAGATTTGGGATACACTCCCCTTCTGGAACTTTCTCGACTGACATTGCATTAGAAACTTGGTAGACCCATGGTCCCTTGTCATCTTCCACTTCAATGAATGGCACAATGGTGTTGCTGTGAGCGCACAAATTATCTTCGCCGTGCACAACTATTTCCTGTCTGTCCCTTTCAAACTTGACCATCTGTTGGAGTGTCTATGGTACTGCCTTAGCGGCATGAATCCACGGTCTCCCTAATAGAAAATTGTAGGAAATAGCTATATCCAACACTTGGAATTCCATTGTGAAATCTACTGGACCTATGGTCAGCTCCAACATTATGTCCCCGACTGAGTCTTTGCCTCCGCCGTCAAATCCCCGGACACAGATACTATTTTTATGGATCCTTTCATATTCTACTTTCATCTTGCTTAGAGTGGAGAGAGGACAAATGTTCGCACTTGAACCATTGTCAAATAATACCCGGGTAACCACAGAATCCTCGCATTTCACTGTAAGGTAAAGAGCTTTGTTAGCTCAGTACCCTCTACCGGCAATTCATCATCGGAAAAAGTGACTCTGTTTACCTCAAAAATCTCGTTGGCTATCTTTTCCAAATGTTTTACCGAGATCTTGTCGGGAACATGAGCCTCATTCAAGATTTTCATCAGTGATTGGTGGTGCTCATCTGAATGGATTAGCATAAGAGTAATGAAATCTGAGCGGGTGTTTTCCTCAACTGTTCTACAACAGTATAGTCCTGCACTTTCATTTTCCTCAAAAATTCCTCTGCCTCCTCTTTAATTATAGCTTTCTTTACCGGCGTTGGATCATATTTAGCTCTTCTCAATTCTTCGGGAGTAAAACACCATCCTGAGCGAGTCAAACCTTGCGCTTCACAAACTTCTTCTTTGACTTCTTTCCCTTCGTAAATCACCGTCACCCATTCATAATTCCAAGGAACAACCTTGCTATTGATCACTGGAATTTGAATTACCAGTTTTATAATAACAGGCTCTGTGCAAGCACCCTTTACGACCACAACAGGTTTACTTGCGACCCCTGGCACTACCACTTTAGCTTTCTCTGGTTTCACTGCAACAATGCTTGACGACCCTCTCTCGGCTGCCACAACGGGCTTATCGTCTACCCCTTTCAACTGGACCGCTGATTTCCCACTGGTTACCTTTTCCTTCGAGCTGGTTTTGCTGGAACGAATCATCATTACCGTCTGTGAGGGCTTCTTGGGATCCCCTCCTTTGTGTATCAACTCAATCATATGGGTCTCATGGTGAGCTGGCAGTGGATTCTGATTGATATTTGGTGCTTCTGGGGCCTGAACCTCGATCCGATGAGTATCAATAAGCTCTTGCACAACTGTTTTCAGTTTCCAACACTACTCTGTATCATGCCTCAGGGCTCCTGAACAGTACTCACAACTCACCGAGTGGTCAAGATTTCTTGGAGGAGGATTTGTCATTTTGGGCTCAATTGGATTCAGCATGCCCAACTACCTCAACCTGTGGAATAGACTGGTATATGATTCCCCTAGTGGAGTAAAAGTCTTTTGCCTCGGTAACCTCTCATTCTTGAAGGCTTTGTTTGGTTGGAAACCCATCTCGGAGGGATTTCTGTAGGCTCTTGGGGGTGGATACGTGTTTTGTGGAGCTGGGTATGGATTTTGTGGAGCTGACGCACACCATTGTACGTGTGCCGAGGTTTGGGTATAGGCTTGTACATGATGGATGGCAAAATGGGGATCTGGCGGTGTGTAGTAGTGCTGTAGAGGGCTATATGAAGTGTGGGGGTAATTTTGGTAGTAGGGTCATGATTGGCTATAGTAGGGTGACGGGCCTCTAAATGCGAACCAAGCTCCGGACTCAACAGTCGTGACATTTTCTTTCTTATTTTTCCCAAGTACACCTCAAGTGCCGCTTTGAATGGTCTGGGTGGTTGCCTTGATCTCTGAATAACTCATGATCTTGTTGGACTTAAGCCCCTCCTCGACCATGCCTCCCATTTTTACAACCTCATTAAAAGATTTGCCAATTGCAGACACCAGATGAACAAAGTAGGTCGGCTCCAAAGCCTGCAAAAAGTAATCAACCATCTCACTCTTTTTCATTGGGGGGTCTACCCTTGCTGCTTGCTCCCTCCACCGGAAACCATATTCTCTAAAGCTTTCACTGTGCTTCTTTTCCAGTTTGGTCAGGGACAATCGGTCCAGAATGATCTCAAGATTATATTGAAAGTGACAAGCGAATGCTTGGGCCAAATCGTCCCATGTGTACCACCTGCTATGATCTTGTCTGGTGTACCATTCTAACGCAGATCCACTTAAGCTTTGGCTGAAATACGCCATCAGTAATTCATCTCTTTCGCCTGCTCCCCTCATCTTGCTACAAAAACCTCTCAGATTAGCCACCGGATCACCGTGTCCGTTGTACAAGTTGAATTTGGGCATTTTGAACCCCGCCGGTAGTTGTACATTTGGGAACAAACACAGGTCTTTGTAAGCTACACTTACCTGACCTCCTAGCCCTTTCATATCCCTGAAGGATTATTCTATACTTTTCATTTTTCTGAACATCTCTTCCTATTCAGGATTCCTGGCCAGTTTTTCTGCTTTCCCCGGTATGTCAGAATGTGGATCATATGGATAGGTTTCGGGTGCTTTGAAGGTAAGCTCCGGGGGATAATACTGGTTGTCCTAAGCTTGGAACACAGGTTCACTTGGGGATTTATGGAGTGCAGCTGGTGGAGATGCCACAAAGACAGGGGTGATTGGCGGAGGAGGGTATGGAATTGATTTTGGTGGTGGAGCTTGTGGCATATGAGAAGTAATGCCATGGTAGTGTTGATAAATGGGAAAACCTGGGTCAGTCGCGGGATGATCCTGAGACTGAGCTAATGGTGGGGTAAAAACAGGGTTAGCAGGGTAAGCTGGCGGTGATTGCCCTTTGGACCAGGCCTGGTACATTTCGGCCATCTGTTGCTTAAGCTTGAGCATCTCCTCTTTCATTTTATTGACGTCCAACTCCTCTACCTCAACACTAGTGTCGACATCTGGGATAGACATGATTTCCGGTATTGGTCCCTTCGATCTGGTTTGGTAATGATAATGTGCAAGTATCCTCTAAATAAACTAACTGCTTGAATTCTCTGGAAATCAACAAACTGGTTAGCTTTTTAGAATTTAATACATATGCAATCACAAGTTGGGATGCAATGCACCTAGGCAATTAACCATTTTCTATCATGCATTTGCTTCGGTTGCGTGCGTCATTCCGGACTCTCATGATTGTGCCCCTTCTTTTAAGCTTCTTTTGTTCTATCCTTTATTTTTTTTTTCATTTTCCCTCTTTTCTTCCCTTTTTTTAGTGGTGATCGAATCCTATAGAGATTGCCTACGTATCATGTCCCCGCATGAATCAGACCGTGCGTAGTTCTGTCAGATAAGTGTGCAAGTAAATAAACTTTTTTGGGATTTTTAATTTTTATAAAAACAGATGCTTCAATTACAAAGACTCAATATTAACAAATTTCAAAAGACCAACAGACTCTGATGCAAAGACGAAAAACAGACTCCAAAATTAAGCTATCATACTCTAAAGAAATATAGACTCAAAACAGAAAAAAATACAAACCTAACATGACTCCCAGACTCTGACAGAAAAGGAAATACAGACTCAAATGGAAACTCATTAGTACATCAATGCTCCTAGTGCCCGCGGGACATCATTCGGTCTCGCCGCGGGCCTATACGCAAGATCCCTTTGAAGTCGGTCCAAGTCACTCATTATCTGCTTAACAAATGTCATCACTGCTACGAAGAAGGTAGTGCGGGTCATATCCTCACAGATCTGGCATTTCATGACGATGTAGTCGGCGATGTTCCTAATTTTCTCTCTTACGATGCCTTTTTCTTGTAACAAACGCCTAATCTGCTAGGCCCTGGCTTCCAAAGTTTGCTCTACCACATGATTCTGCTTCTGAAGTTGTTGCAGATCTATTTCTAATTGCGCCAAGGCCGTATAACAATGTTCCCTTTCAACCCTGAAGTCCTTTGCCTCCTTGATCATTTTGTTTTCTGTGGCGATGATCCTTTTCTTTAGCCCTGCAACCTCATTGTCATACTTTTCTCTCATCTGCTTAATCAGATGTGTTCGTTCTGCCGAGTTTTCGGCCAATTGTTTTCGAGCCCTAGTTAATTCACTTTCTGCTTTGTTCAGATTAAAATTATATTCGCCCACCTTTTGCTTCAGGTTAGCTACGAGCTTTTCATCTCTATTACTTCGGACTGGATTTTTTGCCGCTACTTTCAGTTTCTGAATTTGAGCTCGAAGGGCCTCATTTTCTTTGGCTAGCCTTTTCTTTTCACCCTCATCCGCCGCTGCTTGTAAGCCATTCTCAAATTGAAGGTCTTTGACTTGTTTTTCCAGCTTTCCTATTGTGGCCTTGTACTCGTTTTCTTTGGCCAACCAAGCCCACGGTTCTTGTGACGCCTCAACGAACTCCTGGAGATGGGGTCTTTTGGCCGGCCTCCCAAACTCGATTTCTCTCCTATACCAAGCAAGGTACCCCGACGAAACTTTACCTTTGGATCGATCACGTACACATGTATTCGCCATCAAGTATTGACACTCGCTCCAAATTTGGCGAACCGCTGCTTCGTGAAATTGTCCGTTAGGCCCGATCTCGACCATTTGGCCACTAAGGTCTTCATCTTTCGGAACTATCTGGCATCTCCCCAACTGCCTCAAAACTCGATACGGGGCATAGGGCTGATACTCCTGAGTCCCATCAAAAGGAAATTTGGTCTAGTGGCTGGCATATATATGATTTCATCCACAGGAAACCATCCAAATGTCCATTCTATTTGGCTTGCAGTGACAGAACGGAGGCGCGCTGTCCACTCTATGACCCCTTCTGGTAAGCTTATTCCGTCAACCCTCGTAGAAAATTCCTCTATGCACGTTTTCTCTATTGACCCATATAAATTGAGGACGGCGACATAGGTGTTCGATCATCCACATCTACAGCAACACGTTGCACCCCTCAAAAAAGTTTCCCCTGGCTTTGCAGGCTGTGAGAGCGCGGAAGATTTCAGCTACTATCATTGGTGCGAGGGTGCTGTTGGCCTGAGTAAGCAAAGTGCTGACAACCCCAGATACTCGTATGTCAATGTTCCCATCTTTTCTAGGAAATACCAGGAGTCCCAAAAAGGCTACCATGAATGCAAAACACCTATGTTCTTCCCACTTAAGGCGGTTTCCTTTGCTACAGATTTTGTTCTCTGGCTTGTTGAACCCCCCTATGTGACCATATCTATTGTATATAAACTTCAAAGTACAAAATCCAGCTGCCAAGTTTGGGTTGTGGACCCCCCTGCTTATTTTCAAAGAGTCTAGGAACCTGTGTACGGCTATGTCCCTCGGAGCAATTAGGTACTGGTGTCTCAGAGGAACTTTGGGACCCCCAATATATCCTGCTATTTCTTCCAATGTTGGGGTAAGTTAAAAATCTGAGAAATGAAATACGTTGTGAGCCGGGTCCCAGAATGTGACCAATGCCTTTATGATATCCCCTCTGGGATTAATTTTCAGCAACCCAGCGAGGCCTCCCAAATATAGATTGACCGTGTCTCGTCCTGATTCGCCCAAGTCATCCCACCACATGCGCAACTCCAAAGGGATCTTGTTTGTCACAACCCAAACTGGAGGGCCATGACTAGCACCCGACCACACTCGCCGAGTACCAACGTACATTTCATCTAACCTTCATTATTATCTTTTAGGGCTGACAAGATCAATATAAATGGTAGACCTGGATCATGGACAACCAACAATAAAATATGACGGCATGAACATGCATAGTAGGGGATGACCAGACAATCAAGAAACTACATATAAGGTATGAGCTACCACGCTACTATGAAAGACTATACAACAAAAACTAGCCGACAAGGCATACCAAACTATACATGAGTCGACACCTGTCTATGAGCCTCTAAAGGAACATAAGTGCTGCAACATAGCCAGAACAGGGCCCCGACATACCCATAATGTCTATAACAAAAATGCATACCAAGACCAAGGCAAGTCCGGAGAAGGGATCTCGCCAATCACCGCTGAACTGGACAGCCTACTGTGGTGGGGGAGCTGCACCTGCCTGTCTATCAGGACCTGCAGCACGACATGCAGCGTCCACAAATAAAAGGACGTCAGTACAAATAAAGTACTGAGTATGTAAGGCAGGGAACCATAAATACGATCAGTAATGTAAGCAAGGATAGAGAATATACAAACTGTAACATCTTAGTACCTCTGAGGGCTACTGACATGAAATGCATGATACATATGTATAAATACATAAACCTTTAAAACATTCGCCTCTGTGGGAATCATCATCATCATATCGTACCCGGCCATAATAGGCTCGGTAAAAAAACGTACCCGGCCATCATAAGGCTCGATAGAATCGTACTCGGCCACGTGGAGCTCGGTAAAACCCAACTGATCAGTGGTTGCACAATAGGTGCCGTACCCGGCCAACTATAGCGTGGCTCGGTAGAGTAAAATAGATACATATATATAATGCATGCTCGACTCATGGAATCACATTCTAAACTTTTCGAAGTGACGTAAGGTCGGTATCCTCTGTACACGTTATTAGGACTAACTCTTCACTATGAACCTTATAAGAATCAGGAAGTACCAACAACATTGATAACATAAGAATAAGAGAAGCAACATTAACATCAATCGTTCTATAAGAGGGAAAACAATGTAAGTACTGCTAGCTTCTAAGAGTAGAGTATCTTGGAAGCTCGTTCATTACATTATGTACAATCGGAGTCGTGCAAAAGAAGAAAAGGGATAGCCTCACATACCTTGTATATACTGCCCCAATCTCAAGCTATGCAATTGTCAAAACTCCTTAGTCTACAATAAGAGAAACGATACTATCGTTATCATTTAAGCGTCATAACTATTATGTATCGACCACAACCTATTTTACGATGAAACGGACAGTACCTCCCCTATATATATGACCTCACACCATTCAAAACAGTCACCAAACAGCCCAAACAACATCAATAATAAACATATTGAGCCTCCCAAAATAGTCCACACACAGCCTAATCACTCCATACATACAACGACCACCGTAGTCGTGTCAAACAACCTAGAAATGTTACGAATAACTATAAGCCCATAACCCTACATATATATGGTGTTTATCCACACCCTTCATCCTCCAAAACTCCACAAAACAATAGTAAAATACGCAGCCCAACAGCAACGCAAAACAGTCCACAAAACAATAACATTACTACCAAGCCTTTCAATATATATTTCACAAGTTCTAGCTTCAATGGCTTAGCCGCAACTTGGATAATCTTAAATATATATAGAGTAAGAGGTTCCTTACCATTATACATAAAGAACAACTCCAATTTGACCTTAAATTTCCATGAAATATCCCTCCAATTCTGCCACAACAACAAAAAAGCGAAACTAGCGATCAATTAGTGTTTTTCGGCACTAGAATCACTTTAGAAGGCTTGAAATCACCTAGGATTGATATTAAGAACATGAGGGAGCATTTAAAGAACATAAACCCTTTAAAACAACCTCCCACACAAGCTGGAACGACACAAAAATGAGCAACAACAAGAAGAACAAGAGACTTACTAGCGCCACGGAATTCCCGACACTTGATTTGTGTTGTTTGCCCTTTCTTTAGGTCTTAAATCTTGAGAGAACCTTGAGAGGATGTTACTAGGGTTCTAAGGTCTTAAAATAGTGAGAATAAATGACTTAAAACGGGTTGGAGGCATCCTATATAGGTCCAAATATCTTAAACCGCCTTAGTGGGCCCCATAGAGAGGTGCTTGGCGCTGTCTCATGAAAACACGAATATCTCTCTACTCCAAGATCGTATTGATAAACGGTTTAATGCGTTGGAAACTAGACTCATAGATATTTAATTTGGTTTGTAGATCACCCCGTAATTCCTTATAAATTAGGATAAAAGATTAGAAACATTTGACCTAATGTTTAAGTAAAATTATGAACCTAAGTTGCGACAACTTTTGTCGACTTTTGTTTCATAACTTGTTTGACTTCAAGACTTATGATACGGATATTATATGATTAAAATACCTTAATAAATGAACTCTTGAGTGTATTAAGCACCACTAGATTACCTGAAAATACGAGTTACAACATCCTTGATTCATTTAACTTCTAATACTTGTTAATCACCCTTATACACTCTTGTATCACTTAAGACCAATAGGATTGACTTCTTATCATCTCAAAGATAATTCCTTCTTGGATTTATGTTAACTAATATATGGCATGAACTAACACATGTGGATATGGGTTGTAACATTGTTCATAATTGTTATTGGTAAACTCTGGCTTGTGCTCATTCTGCACATTTGTTAAGGTGATTGATCATTATTTGCTCTATTTTGACTCAAATTCAAAACTGACTTTCTTTTTTTTTAGACCAAAGTCCGGATTTTGCAAATACGGCCTTTCAGCACTTCCGGAGGGAGATTTTAAAGCTGTGCCCGCTAACTGGCCAAAATTTGGAAAAAGCCCAAAGGTTGCTGTTTATGCAAAATCAGCCTTCCGGCGTCCGTTTCGGGAACATTCGGCTATTTTTGACAAAACAACATTACCCTAACTAAAACATTCTGGCTATTCTCGCAAAAGGAAGTTGGACCCGATGGGGGTTGCCTACGTATCTCACGCCCTGTGAGAATCAAACTGGCGTAGTTCGGGCAGATAAAACAAACTTCTCCTTGAAAACAAAAATATTTTGGCAAATAAAACTATTATTTTTTTTCATAAACAAAAACCCCCTTTTCCTTCTTTTTTTTCCTCAAAAATTTGGCATAGTTTCGACACTATTTGGACATTGGTTTTTCTTCAAAACAGGCAATTACTCCCTTTAACCCTCATACCACTATTTCTCTTTCCTCAAAGTTTTCAAAAGCCGGTCAACATGCAAGTTCGAAGCAAATAAATGCACAAGTAGCAAGTAAGATGCATCAGGATGGTCTTTTTCATTTTTGGTACACCTGTCCTAGACAGACCCAACCCCTGTATTGAGCCTCCAAAGTCAAATGCACGTGATGCAAACAAACGTTCCTACTAGGGATCCGGCATGAGGCTGAGTTATTCTAGGTTCAAAACCTGGGTATATGTTCTAGACTATGTACTCGAGCGGATAACTCGAGCCGAGGATGGGGGTACGTACCGGGAACCAAAAGGCCATCCGGCTTAGTAACTTGTCCGAGCCTCTTTATTATTTCAAGGTATGACACTAACAGAATAGGGAGTCTCGACCAGCGAGCACATCCCCAAAGATGAGAAGAGAATGATTTCGTAGCAGTTTATATACAGTTCAGATAATATCAAAGCGGTAAAAGCAACATTTAGCACATTAGGCCCAAACATGTAATAAAATCAGATAATAGATAAAGTTAAATATAACAATTCATCTAAGCTCGAATTTTGAACCATGAATTAGAAGTTCTGGGTGTCGTCCCCAGCGGAGTCGCCAGAGCTGTCACACCTCCTTTTTACCTGCGCCCCCAGGGACGTAAAGGGAGTTTTTCCAATTAAAGGACAATCGAAACGAGATTTATTATTAAGAATTAGAGTCGCCACTTGGGATTTTTATGGTGTCCCAAGTCACCGGTTTAATCCCGAATCGAGCAAAAGAATGACTCTATTTAACAGTCTGCGCACCAGAAATCTGAGTAAGGAATTCTGTTAACTCGGGAGAAGGTGTTAGGAATTCCCGAGTTCCGTGGTTCTAGCACGGTCTCTCAACTGTTATATTCGGCTTAATTTATCTGATTTTAATAATTATGAACCTATGTGCAAATTTTAACTTTTTATCGCTTTTATTATTATTATTTAAAAGAGAATTGCAACGTCATTAAAACACGTCTTGAACCACGTCACATAAATGCACCCGTGGTTTTTGACATATTTTAACATCGTTGAGATTTGGATTTGGGTCACATAAATGCGCACCCGAGTTTAGGGAGGTAATGTTATTAAAATATGCGCCTAAAAGAGACTAACACGTTATTATTTTAGGAAAGGCCGGAAAATTTACTAAACGGTCCGTCCCAAAATCTAAGTATTTTTATATACATTTAACGAGGGCCTCGTAATCTAGGTACTTTATTTGGCGAGGCTCATCTCGTTCATTATTTAAAGGGCAAACCTAAGAGCAACTATGATTCTCTACTTTATTTGTCTCTAAACTAAAAGAAAGAGTCCTAGTTAATTATGTATTGAATTATAATACGTTGAACTATGAATTGAATTCTTCCAGCCAAATCCAAATAATGAATTTGCTTGTGCACGATTGCAGCAACCCGGCATTTCAGCCACCAGCGTTTGGGCTCAAAGTCGTGGATCAGTTCTAGAGCCCAACGTTCTTTTAATCTCCCCTAGGAGACCCTTCTGTGGGTTAGAAATCTTTGGACTTGTTTGCCACGCATTCAAGCCCAATCTCCATGGTCAAAAAATTTCAGACTTTAACCAAACGAACTTACACTAATGCCTCAATCCTTTCCTTCAATATGCAATTAGTGGGCGAATCATAATAACTCAATATCGAAGCTAGAAGAGATGCAACTTCTGAACTATGACTACATGATATCCAAACTAGGGTTATTGACACTAAACAATGAAGTATAAACCATTTCTACCATCTATTATACATGGAATTACTGGTACGAACATAGACATTCTTCCTAACCTTTAGGCTCCATCATATTCCAGTTTTAATACTTTATAGAACAGGGTGCCATACTTGGACTATACTAAAATTTGAACCACACTAAAGTCGATTCTATTGAAGAGAATAGGCATAGGTTAATAGTCCATATACACAGTATCTCAAGTATTCAATTAACTTTACATACCATAAATATTCAGATAAGAAAGAAAGAGCAACATGATTCCCAGAATATACTACTTGTACTAGGATGAAACAGACTAAACTAACTAATTTCACATTATGCTACTGGATTCCAAATAAGTTGTTATTGAAGACTGAAGGCCAAAGATCATTCATTCATCAAGCTTCATGTAATTACAACTTTACATATTTCTGTATCTCATCTTCTACGGATTCAAGTGATACCTGGAAATGGCAATACAATGAGAAGAGAAGGAGGTCAGCAACAGGCTAGTAGCAGTCAATACAACAACAATACACCAGCAGCAGCGACTCAATCAATACTCCAGAAAAACCCAGAAAGGTTGTAAACCAACAACAACAGGAAATACCAAGACAAACAGACTTAACCAAGCTTGTATTAAACCCAAAACTGAACCGGTAGACCACTGAACAACTTAAGCAATCAAAAGGAATGAGAATCACTGTCTAGAATTCAAATTACACCTATGGATGCAATGAAACCGTATCTTTCTTTTGGTTTTCTATTCTTAAACTCTCCAGCACTCTCTAAAAGAAACTGATTGTTTAAAACTCTCAAAAACTGGCCTCAACTCTCCTCAAAGATTCTTTTAAATTTAACCTCTGAAAACTGATCCTAAAAGCCCTCAAATAAAACTGATCTTTTGGATCCTCAAAACTGCTCTCTAAGACTGATTAGAGAGGAACCAAAAGCAGAACCTCTCTCAAACTCCTAAGGTCTCAAAATTCAGAACCTTTTGAACTCTTTTAACTCTCTAAAAAAAACTGATCAAAGACTGATCTCCCTTCTCTCAAAAAAAATTCCGCCCCTAACTCTGTCTCTCTTTTAGCCCTCTTAAGGTCTGAACCCCCCTATTCTAAGGTCTGCCCTGTATTTTATACCCTAAGACAGACCCCTTTTCCAGCCTGTTTTAACACTTAGATCATTAAGAAATGTATTTCTTCCATCATATTCCCTGACAGCCACTACTAAGTGTGTAATTTCATTATTTAACTCAAAGGTGTATGGGCAGCCTGAATTTAAAACTCAAGCATGCCCTGACAACCAGAATGGGCTTCCACTTGATTTTAACACTTTCACTTCAGTGATTTACCCTTAACTTCATTAACTAATGATTCCTAAAACGACTAACAAGCATGATACAGATTCAAACAACATCTAAAAAAAACAAATTCACAAAACTCAACTGATTAACCAATTCAATGTTTTATTCCAACAGCAAAAGAAGCAAGACAACACTGAATTACCCATAAGATTGTTTAACAGTACGCAAGAGCATAAGATGAACATGTTCTATTAAGTTGAAATGAACCAGTTTGACTGACTAAATTATTAAACAAGGCAGGGTTTCACACAACTAATTATACAGACTTGTGAGACCAAGAACAGATTCCCCAAATATTATGACAAACAAAACAACGAATTGGCAACAGAATAAACAAAATGCCAAACGTTTGTTCTTGATAAACAAAATGGTCCAATAAACAAAATGCCAAAATAGAGGACTGGTCGAGTTTCAATCCGAAAACGACTATAGAAAAGAAAAAAAGACGGGGAAAGATTGACAAAAGAATAAACAAACCTAGGAAATAAACTCACCGGCCAGGCTCGAACTGGGAAATGACATGCTGAGTCAACACAACATAATGCCAAACGTTTGTTCTTGTTGGAGAACAAACGGGCATCATTATTTTATGCTGAAACGGACTTGAATAAACCAAGAAATCCAAACGAACGGCCCTCTTGTGCACTGATCCCAATTTAGGGTTCTAAGGCTTGAACTTAGATTTGATATTTGACGAACTTTGGTCTGATTCGAAAGGAATCCATGATGAATTCCTTATGAAGGAGTCACGGGGGGTATGTGGTGTTGATTTGGGGTTATTTGGCCACCTCCGCCGCCGTGGGCAATTTCCGGCGGGCGGAAGGCGGTAGTGTGTTGTGGTGTGTGTTTTGGTCTTTGAAGAGACGAGTAGGGGGGTGTTTGGTATATCAAAATTAGTTGATTAATCTGGGCCGTTGGATGATGGGAACCAACGGTCCAGATTAAGTCACTTAGGCCAAACAGGTTCGGCTAGGCTTAGCTGGGGCGGGTATGGTTCGGGGTAAGCGGGTCAGGCTAGAGACGGGTTATGGGAGGGGGATCTTGGACCGTTGGATTGAGTGATTGAACAGTTGAGATTGATTGGCGACGAAACGGTGTCGTTTGGTATGGTCTCTTGGTCCGGCCGGTTGGGCCTGGATATGGGGTGTGGCATTGGGCCTGAACTTTTCCTTAAAACTGGCCCAGTCCGATTTTTAACTCTTCTTCTCTTGTTTCTTCTTTTTCTTTTATTTTCTTTTTAATTCCTAATTATCAAAAATTCTAAAATAAATTGTAAAGCCAAAATTAACTTAGAAAATACTAATTAACCCTTAATAATAATTATCACACAAAATTAAATACAAAGATAATTACACAATTTTGACATTAGACACTAAAAATGCGAAGTACGTTATTTTTTCGATTTTTCATTTTCGTAAAACTAATTACTGTTTAATTAATCCTAAATTGCAAAATTAAATCGTAAATGCAAATGCAACACATATATTTTTTGTATTTTTCATTAATTAAAATAGAATAAACATTCACAGACAAAATACAAATAATTATCCAAAAAAAAAGCCACGCGAATTCTCAAAATTGCAAACAAAGGAAAATTATTTTATTTTGAATTTTTGGAAGTAGTTCTCATAGAGCAAAAATCACATGCTCACAAGCATCACACATTATAGTGTAATTTGAAGACAAATTCATTGCCATGGTCTTGGTTGACGGAGCTTCATGCCTAAATATTTGTCCATTAGACACTCTTAAAAGGTTGGACAAAGGTTTTCATGAAATACGGGTAAGAAGCATGAACGTGAAAGCTTTCGATGGATCCCCAAGGGCCACGATCGGGGAAATCAATCTTTGCTTGTATATGGGGTCAACTTGGTTCGACGTCAGTTTCAGGTGCTTGACATACCAGCCTCATATAATCTTCTGTTGTGCCAGCCATGGATCCATGCCGCTGGAGCTATGCCTTCCACACTATATCAAGCCGTGAAGTTTAAATGAAACCGTCAGGAGGTAATCATTCATGGAGATGGAAGTAACCCTATTTACACTAGTCAAACTATCCCGGCAATTGGACATAGAAGAAGGCTAGGAGGGGAAACCTATCATCACATTGAACGGGTTAATGCCATCGAGAAGGATAAATGGTGGAGCAGTAAAATAGAAAGCATGTTGGCCTGCTCTAGATATGAACCCGGCAAAGGATTGGGAAAGAACCTCCAAGGTATCACCAAACCAATACAACTGAAAAATCATGGTACCACCTTTGGGCTCGGATACCAGTACACATGGCAAGAGTATCGAAATTGGTCGCCTCCATGTCATGGACCGTACTACCCTCTCGAGCAACCAGTGCCACGCTTGGAACAAGCTTTTCACCAAGCTGATATGATATAGGGGACTGCAGAAGAGGAAGCACTAGCTGGGTTGAAGAATTTGTTCTTAGAGGATGAGGACATGGACTGCAGTGCCATTATTTAGGAGGAGGAGGAAGAAGGCCTCACCATTCAAAACGTAAAGAATGGAGCCGTTCTCAGGAATTGGACCGCTACACCATCCTGAGCCCGCTGAGTCCCTGGGTAGCTTGGAAGATTTTACTTCTATAGCCATTCTAGGCATTTAAGATTTCCTGCAATTTTGTTTTGAGATTTACTTGTTTCAAAATAAATGCTCGATTCGTCGAGTCGTACTTTGTCTGGATGATTTTTCAGTTTTAATCAAATGCATTTGCTCTTTATTATTCACTACTATCTTTACACTTTTCCTTTCTACAATGTTATTATTACTTTTCCTGATGAACCAGTGACTGCGACATGTAATGAGGCAACGCAACATGAGAATAGTGATTCAGATGAAAAAGATGAGATACCTGTATACGGTAAAATCGGAGGGTCCAATTTCTTGTCATTAAGGGGTTTTGGGAAGTCATGTCGAGATCTCGAGGCTATGGGGTTGCGGTCGAGTTCTCTCCCTCGATGTTCATTTACGCTCGACCCAATGACAATGCCGAGGATGGTGAATTCCCAAGGCGAGCAGGTAGCACCTACAAAGTGTGGTATCATGTCTAGCCGTCCCATTTCCGTATCTTTACAATTAATGTATTCTGTACTACGTTGTATTTCCCCTCCTATATAAAGGGGATCCCCATCACTTTATAAGGGGCTGTTGTTGCTCAAACTATTCTACACAAGATCAATAACAACTTCCTTTCTCTTTTCTCTCTAACATATTCTCTCGACGCTATCATTATTGCTTTCATACTTGTTCTTCATTTATTGCTTGATATCGGCCATAAAGAGCCTCCTTTAATTATATTCTAACTGTTAGTCCCTTCCCGGTTATCCCTGATAGCTTGAGCCCGAGCCCAGGCATCGACCTTGAGGCACTTCATCGGTTAGCCCGAGGCCCGGACAGCTAACTCATCGGTTTGATCGTAACGCTGTTTTAGCTCGCATTTCATATTTTATCTTCACATATCTAGCATCAACTGCTCTAACAACTAGCATAAAAATAGTTCACATATTTTTAGAGTCCCATTAACAAATTTAATTGTTATTACCATTTTCACGGTAAATAGTTTGGCACCCCACCGTGGGGCTAAAAATAATAGTGATTATTTTCTTGCTAGTTTTGTTACACAACGCAAGTTATCTTTCACTCTTTTTCTTTTCTGAGATCTTCGATTTCAGGTCAAAATGTCTGGCTTAGTAAACAAAGTTGAGAACGACAACCTTGAAAACCACGGAGAAAATAGTGTGGCTATTCTAGTTGTCGGTGCGCCACCGCAGAACCCCGATAACGCGCCCGGACCAATTCCAGCGGATGCGGATTCGCAGGACACGCAGTAGGTCGACGAAACCTCATACACCGATAGGAGCATACGACATGGCGACCAATAGGAAGCCCAAAAAACCACAGCTCGGGGAGAGCAGGAAGTTAGTCTTCATGTTATTTTTGAAATGTTGCAGGCACAACAGTTAGCTATCACTCAGTTGCAAAGCCACCCAGAGACTCCTAGCATAGAAGCACCGGAAACTACTCCCCTAGTCGAACAGGTACTGGAGAAATCGAGCAACAACGGATCAGTAATCGATCCTGCCATCGTAAAAATGCTAAAGGACCTCACCAAAAGGATCGAGTCAGGCGAGAAAATGATAGCAGCCAATGACAAAAAGGTCGAAACCTATAACTTCAGAGTCGACCAAATCCCGGGCGCACCTCCGGTCCTGAAGGGTGTACATTCGAAGAAGTTCGTACAACGGCCACTCCTAGAGGAAGCGGTTCCAAAGCCCATTCCAAAGAAGTTCAGAATTCCAAAACTCCCAAAATACAATGGGACCTCAAATCCCAACGAACATTTCACTGCCTATAAATGCGCAGTAAAGGGCAATGACATAAAAGACGACAAGATCGAGTCCGTCTTACTGAAGAAGTTCGGAGAAATGCTCTCGAAGGGGGCCATGATGTGGTATCACAAACTAGCTCCCAACTCCATAGATTCATTTGCCATGCTAGCAGATTCCTTCACAAAGGAACACACCGGTGCCATCAGAGTGGTAACAAGGAAGTCCGACGTATTCAAGATTAAGCAGAGGGAGAATGAAATGCTGTGAAAATTCGTGCCTCGTTTCCAAATGGAACGAATGGAACTACCCCCATTCTCCGACGACTGGGAGGTGCAGGCCTTCACTCAAGGCCTAAATGAATGAAGCTCAGTAGCCTCAAGGCAGCTGAAAGAGAATCTGATCGAATATCCCGCTGTGGCCTGGTCGGACATCCACAATCGGTACAAGTCAAAGATCGGGGTTGAGGATGACCGGCTGGGAGCCCTCTTGGGTTTAGTATATCCGAGCAGACTCCTGACGAAGGATTCAAAATCAAACAAAGAGAGGTATCAGTCGTACCCTGATGATAGGAGGAATGCCCCAAGACACAATCTGCCTCGCAACTATCGATTGGTGAATAGAGGGCAGAACTCTCGGGGACCCATCAACAGAGGCAGATTCGACGGGGAAACGGGGCCAACAGGGGCACCTCGCCTATCAGAATACAACTTCAATATTGATGTGTCGGACATCGTGTTTGCCATCAAAGAAATCAGGGACGCCAAATGGCCCAAGCTTATAAACTCGGATCTTTCCCAAAGGAACTACAACTTGATATGCGAGTTTCACAAGTCGTGCGGGCACAAAATTGAGGATTGAAGGCAACTCCGGGAGGAAGTGGTCCGTCTACTCGATAACGGACACCTTCAGGAATTCCTCAATGACCGAACTAAAAACCAGTCCCGAGAAAGAGAAACAACCAAAAAGGACAAAGTAGATGAACCCCGACACGTCTTCCACATGATTTTTTAATACACTCCCTCGACTGTATTCAAATAAACGACCACATCGCATCCGCCGAACGAATGCCGGAACCCAAAAGCACCATCTCCACTAAGGTATAATCATCTCTCCTTTTTTCTATCTTTTACTTTACGATAACTCTTGCACAGGACATCGACCAAAGTAGTCGAGGTGCCGATCCGGCTCGAGGACCTCGAGGTTTCGAAGCATCCGTTGCACTCTTTTCTTTCGATCGAGTTTTTATCCCGAAATGGGTTTTTGCCGACAAGGTTTTTAATGAGGCAACGTCCACGTGCTACCTAAGGAGGACCTAACAAGCTCACAAGGCTTCTTTTGTTATCATCCCCGAAGACTGGAGGGCACCCCATTGAGAGGCCATCCACTCGGAGGAACCAGGGAACGACAAGCAAGGTTCCAATAGGAAATGATGTGTCGGGCCAAACGGTCAAACAAACCGTGTCCGCATAATCCGGGCTTATGGCAGCAAAACAACATGTACTTATGCCAAACAGTCAAAGAATATCTTTCGCCAAAAGCAACTCTTACTCCAAAGAAAATTCAACATTTTTACATCAAGGATCCCTTCGCCGAGAACATTCCGAAATATTCAGAGACTAGCGTCAACAACTCGGTGCCCACATGGCCTCAGGGTTGGGACTCCAAACTCGTAAGCCCTCAACGAGGCAGCACAAAAATTATGAAACATCTCCAAAAGGGAAAATTGTCCCGAACATTCGAAGACTAGCATCGCAAACTCGGAAAACACATGACCCCAGGGTCGGAATCTCCAAAAAACGTAAGCCCTCAATAAGGCAATTCCGAGTTTGCGAGTAACGACCTCTAAGCCTAAAAAAACTCGATGACTCGGAGACTGTCGCCAATCGCCATTCACTTAAAAACCCGAGGCAATAAGACCCCATGCGGGCAGACTCGGTCTAGTAAGACCTCAACAGGCATGAACATACTGTAAGACCTCAAGCAAGGCATGAATCACACTTGTACCAAGTGTTAACAAAACTATTAGTCCTCAACAGGCATGAAAATTTTGTAAGACCTTACTACAAGCATAAACTCAATCCCAAAGTTTAGGCTATATGTCGCATTTATAAGACTCCCAAAAGGGCATACCCTCGATATAGACGCCTAAACTACTACACTCGGGATCAAAAATGGCTCCGGCCAAACGCAAATGACTACGGTCACACGGCTGTACTAGCCAAATTAATGCGACTTGGAAATGCCCGACCATTGCTATAAAATCATAGGCCATTACTTCAAATCTACTTCGAAAAGAACCGGTTAAACAGGCTACCCTCGACAGGCAAAAGAGCTTCGACCATGTCAACTCCAAATCACAAGGCTTCGAGCTACTCAACCTACGAGCTAAACCTTCCGAGGTGCTTGAATATCGCCACAAATGACTTCAAATCGAGGTTTTTCCCGAATCGAGACGGGTCAGGCAAAATCATTTCAAAAGTCCTTAACGAGAGGAAAACAAAGCCTACATATGCCCAAGGGCAAAAGCGTAAGAGCCATTGTCGCCAGCCTAATGAGCCTCAGGGCCACACACTAAAAGATCGCAACGACCAAAAGCGTAAGAGCCAATGTCACTAGCTAAAAATTTTGAAAGCTTGACGGTTAAAATGAGCTCGAGTCATAACCCGATTCAAAGACCGGATCCAAAATAGTTAACTAATACATGCCTAAGGGCAACGCGTAAGATCCATCGTCGCTAGTTTCATAAGCCTTAGGGCCACATACATAAAATGTCGCTTCAACCCAAAGTGTAAGAGCCATCGTCGCCAGCATCATGAGCCTCAGGGCCACGCACATAAAAGGTCACTTCGACCCAAGGCGTAAGAGCTGTTGTCGCCAGCCCACACAAATACAAAACTTGAGGGTCGATTGAGCTCGAGTCGAAACCCGACTCGGAGACTGAACCCAAGATAGTTAACTATACATGCCCAAGGGCAAAAGGTAAGAACCGTTGTCTCCAGCCTAACAAACCTTAGAGCCGCACCACGGGTTCGAAGATTCCTACTAGCTCAAAGGTCGAATCGACATGGTTGAGATCTTGACAAATAAAAACACAGAAGACACAAATTGTGGGGTTCCCCCTATTACATACAGGTGGTAAAATACAAGCTCCGCTTACAACATACTATGAAATTTATGTACACATGAACAAGGCAGGAAATAAATGCCCCCCGGTGACTATGGCCCGGCGGCCCCATCCTTGCCGTCTTCAGCATCAGACAGAAGAAACTTGGCATTATACTCATCCCCTTTGGCTTGCTCGATCTCTTCCGAGAGATCAAAGCCCCTGGCGTGAATCTCCTCGAGAACTTTCCTCCGGGATTTGCACCTTGCATGCTCCTTGATACTTCTTGCACGATCAAGGGCCCTCTTCAGTTCAACCTTAGCAACGCCAGCACTCTTCAAATAGGCCGCCACTTTCTATCCTACCCTGGTGTTGCTCATCACAACCTCGGCCTAGACATTCACCACCTCGGTCTTCATCTTCTAAAGCTTGAACGAGAGCCTTGCGATCATATTCGCCCGAGCAGAATCATTCGCGCGAACGGTCTGGATTTGCACCTCAAGAGTAGAAACCATGGCTAGAGCACTCTCTTTGGCCGCAAAATGGGCACTTACATGCGCCTGCAGCTCATTGAATTTGCGTTTGGCTCAACCAACCTCGTCCTAGAGCTGTCCCAGCTCCTCCGCCTTTCCTCTAACTAAAATATCAAAACATCAAGACGCCGAGGTAAAAAGGGGGAGTGCGAGTCAGCATGAAATGCAAGGTACCTATTTTTCTAAGCAGATCTCACGGCTCCGACTACGGTCCACCTCGCACCATAGGGAAACCAGCTCACTTTTCTTTTCCGCACAAAGAAGCTTAAGGGATTGTTCCCTATCCAAAGCCTCCCGCAATGGGGCCTCACATCGAAGCAGCTCGGATTTAAGCCTGTCGAAGGCCTATGAAAGAAAACTAAATAAGAAAAAAAGAAAGATGCGGGGTCGGAATAATCTTATAGCGATCAAAAACTCACTATAAGGCCAAGCCACTGAGCCTCGCTAAAGGCCAATCCAATATCCGATGGCTTACCACCTTCAGAAGGTATCCGATCGACCGAATCACTTCTTCTTAACCGCTGAAAAGAAGTCGCCCTGCTGTAAGCCCCTTTGCACCCTAGAGCATCTTTTCATTTGTCATCAATCCTTGATCCCGAGGCCAGCAATCTCGCCTTATCCCCTGGAGGACACGAACTCATTTCAAAAAAATCCCCGATACCTGCGGCAGTTGAGTTAATAATCTGGCAAGAAAAGCGCCATTTTTAGGAAGCAAAGAGCCAGACACCTACCACGATGCTTCGCCTCCCATATCCCTTTGGACAGATCTCGCCACCGACGCCTATCATAAATCGAGCAAGTTGCTAGTTTACGAAACCACTCGGCTAAATCGGGGACCTCGTTTGGCGACCACTGAGTTACTATAAATATGGAATGGAAAATATCATTACGGAGCTTGCCTCCGATTAAAACGATGATAGTTCAGATGAGACACTTACGTGTGAAGTTCCATTTCTCAGGAAATGGCAAAAATTCCCTAGGAATGGCATCGGTCGTTCGAATTCGAATGAACCGATTCATCCATTCACGATCCTTGTCCTCCTCACTATCGACGATAGGATCTCGGGTGGATCAACTCTGGAGAGCAATCAAGCCCTGGTAACATAGTGGCCGATATAAGCTCACGAGATAGCTGAGGGCAAACTCTATCCCGGCCTTATTAGCAAAATATCTCATCGTCTGCACTATTTTCCAAAGGAAGGGTTGAGCCTATGCCAGTGTAACCTAATATCTCCGACAAAAATCAAGCACGACCCGGTCGGGGGAACCCAATGCAAAAATATGCATGTATACGCTCAAAAATCCCTCAACGTATGTCATGATTCTCTATTCGGGAGAAGGTACTTGTAATACCGCGCCTTCTCCCCATCCGCAATCTTTTCTGATCATTTCGAGGTTTTCCTCCACCACTGATGAGATGATCCTCGACACATGTTCTCGGTGACCCGGAACATTGGGAGGCTTCCCCGGTGTGACGGCTCCCCTCGAGGCAGGGCACTTTGAGGCTCGCTTACCGGGCATCGGTGGTGAGTCGCTATCACCAACCAAATGCGGAGTATAGGAAGAACTCCCCTTTACCCAATGGTCAAACATCGATGTAGCAGTCATGGATACGATAGAATATGAGGATGTGTATCTGAGCAAAAATTTTGAATTGGGGCAACAGAAGAACTAGCACAAAACGCCAGGCTTTGTGGAAGAGGTAGTCTATCAAAGCAGCAGAATTACCATTGGGAAGGCAGATGAATGAATATATAGGGGCAAAGCAGCAACTGCCCGCCTACCTAAAAGGCCAATTAATTCTGGCCGCATTAACATCATCCTTTCCTAGGGAAACATACTGGCAAAATTACCTCGGGGCCCCCTTTACCAGATCAAGCAAATGTTGCTACCCTGCAGAATTCAAAAATTGCGAGGCCTCGGGGGCTCCCCGATATCGTCGGCACCGGTTTAATAGGAGCTGTCGAGTTAACCGTAGGGCATGGCCCAGTTTGAGGGTCCCAGTCTCTCCAAGAACGGATTTTGAAAGGCCAACGTCAAAGGACGAAAGTCAATCCGCCAAAGCGAAGGAACAAAAAAAAGATTGAAAAAACTGAAAGGAGGAAAGTCCCCTTTTTTTACATTGCCAAAAACGTATCCACAAGAGACATCTTTACAAAATCCATCCCTCGGGGGGTTGCATACAAAGGGATAAAGAGGGGATGCAAAACGACTTGGGAATTACTTCTCATCACTACTATCTTCGCCCTCATTAGGGGCAATTAAAAATGCCAGTTCTCTCTCCAATTTGCGGGCTTCCTCAAGATCAATTGACAGGTTGATGCCTCTGGCTCCAATATCCTCTAGGGTCTCTCTCCTCTCCTCCACCTGAGCATGATTAATAGCTCGAGCTAGCTTCAACTCAGCTGCTATCGGTATGTCACGAGCTATTTTATGCACCGTGGTTGCGTCCTCTAAATTAGTGGCAGCATTTCTTTCAACCTCGGACTTGGCCGCGGCCAAGGCAACAACCTCCTTGTGAGCATTCTTAAGAAGATCTTGGGATATCGCCAACTCCTTAGTCACTACTTCACTTTTCTTCCTCAGCTCGGAGATCTCCGTGTTCAGTTGGCAAATCTGTGAACCATCCTGCTCGACTTACAAAAGAAAGGCAAGCTAATCTGTGTCGGAATATGGGAGCAGAGGTCGGGTACAAACAAGGCAAAATACCTACGCAACAGGGTCAGCCTTTTCCCGAAGCGCTCCCTCCAAAGTAGCTCGGAGCTCTCCTAGTTCCTTCCCTCCCCTGGCAGAGCGAGCCTTGAAATCCCGCAGCATCGAGGTAAGTTTCTTACACTCCTTTTCATGGTAAGAAATCTCCTCGCAGAGCCGAAGAAAGGCATGATCATACATATCCTTGCACTGTGGCATAACAAAAAAGTTAGAAAGACGAGGAACGTTGCCCGAGACTAAAAGAAATACTTGAAAGATGGCTATCACCTGCCGCATGAATCTCTCCGCCACCTTGACGACACTAGGAATGTCAAGACCAACACTATCACTAACACCGTCAAAGATGTTGGCAAGTGAGCCTCCCCCTTGGAGAGGAATCCCTGCTTTGACGACGTCCATTTCTCGAGTGTCCCTCAGTTCCCCTGATGAGACCTGAAAGCATGAAATAAAGTCATTCATGTCGTCTACTTCTCCAAAAGGCAACCCCTGCTCCTGAAAAGCTCCGGGCCCCGACCCTTCAGGATCGATGGCGGCGGTCCCCCCAACGGAAACTGCATCAAACCCGATCGCGCGATTTGAGGCCACATTAACACCCTCTTCAAGGGTCTCCAATTTATGGGATCAATCGGAGTCAGCCATTCCAGACTCAGCAACCTCCGATCGAGGCACCTGTGAGGCTTTCACATTCGACCCCGTCCTCCGTGCTAATTGGCATTCATCATCATCCTCTTCCTTGGTGTTGGGATTCTCCCTTAAAGTTGAAGCAGAGGTCCTAGCAGCGGCTAGATGCTCAAGTGACCTGGGTTTCTTTGCCGTAGGAAGGACGATAGCCGCTTTGCCTTTTCTCTTCTTGCCGGGCTCTGAAGCCTCCGTCCCACAACTAGGGGGCGGCCTCATCTCTATATTTTTGCCAAGAACTGCACAAGCACGATAACCATAGTTTGTCAGCGCAAAGGGCGTAGGGAGAAACGCAGCAGCACAAATCTAAGGCATAGACAGCAAATGAGTTCTACCATGATTCTTGGCCACCCATCGTTCCTTAGTCAGGTCGGTCAAAGACCGATCATGATACGGGAACGTAATGTCTAACTATTTGATCCAACCTGGAAAGTCTGAAACTGCCTCGAGGAACCAAGCAGCCGTTGCGCGAAGCGGCAAAGAAGTCATCATTTCGGGGAAAAGGAAGAAATTACAAAATGTGGTTAAGGAAGAATTGCTTACTCTATGTGTTCCATCTCTCCGGAAAAGGCATCCTCTTGGTCGGGATAATGTCCGAGGTCCTTACCCTGACAAAGCTGCTCATCCATCCTCGGTCCTTCCCCTCGTCGGTGCTCGAGAAAAATGATTTTTTGGATCGATGATGGAGCCTGATCAAACATCGGTAAAATCGAGGGCTGTACAACCTGATCAAGTGGTTGAGGGTAAAAATCTTGCCCGCAACCCCTTCGATGAAATGATGAAGCATCAACACTATCCTCCAGACAGCGGGATAGATCTGACTGAGCGTCACTTGATATTTGTTGCAAAAATCAAGGATAACCAAGTCTATTTCCGGGGGAGAAGAATTAGAAGATCCAGAGGACTCAGCGGGACCCAAGGTGAGCGGGTAGGTATACACATAAAGGAAGCCGATCTTTTAGTCCATTATATTCTCATCAGGGCCGAGAATTTCCACCTTCACTGCCTCACCCCATCGGTAGTCTGTCTTTACTGTTTCGATGTTGGTCACAACACTAATGTATCGGGACACATGTTGACATCGACCCGACGTGGATGAAGTGGTATCAATGGTAAAATCGTTTGACATATCAATCTTAGAGGGAGTACACTATTCCAAGGTGGGCACCATTTTGGTTTTCTCCTTAGACGACCAAGATAAAGATGTAGCTTCATTCCGTCGGGGAACCGTTCTAGAAATCCTGGCCATTGCAATGGTGAATTTCCCTTTCATAAAGCAAGATGGAAGAGTGTAAAAGAATATGAATATGGACTCGTGAATTTGAAGATGCTACAAAGATGAGGATTATCAAACACTCAATGTATTTATAGGAACCCCTTGAGCAGCGGAAAGGACGAGCCAATGGCAGTTCGTGGGTTCCTCGGTTATCGCATTTGACGGTGACCCTTGCACATTTTTCTGGAACATGGCATTTAATTCTCTTATCGGTTGACGTCATGACAATGATGTCCTCGGAACGACGGCTTAAAATCGTTTCCTATTACTTCATTCTAGGAGTGGAGACTATCTGTATATGGTAAAATCGAAGGGTCCAATTTCTCGTCATTAAGGGGTTTCAGGAAGTCATGTCGAGGTCTCAAGGCTATAGGGTTGCGGTCGAGTTGTCTCCTCGATGTTCATTTACGCTCGACCCAACGACAATGACGAGGATGGAGAATTCCCAAGGCAATCAGGTAGCACCGGCAAAGTCTGGTATCATGTTTAGCCATCCCATCTCTGTATCTTTACAATTAATGCATTCTGTACTACGTTGTATTTCCCCTCCTATATAAAGGGGATCCCCATCACTTTGTAAGGGGTTGCAGTTGCTTCAACTATTCTACATAACATCAATAACAACTCACTCTCTCTTTTTTCTCTCTAACATATTCTCTCCACGCTATCGTTATTGCTTTCATACTTGTTCTTCATTTATTGCTTGATATCAGCCGTAAAGAGCCTCCTTTAATTATATTCTAACTGTTAGTCTCTTCCCGGTTATCCCCGATAGCTCGAGACCGAGCCCAGGCATTGACCTCAAGGCCCTTCATTGGTTAGCCTGAGGCCCGGACAGCTAACTCGTCGGTTTGATCGTAACGCTATTTTAGCTCGCATTTCATCTTTTATCTTCACATATCTAGCATCAACTGCTCTAACAACTAGCATAAAAATAGATCACGTATTTTTAGAGTCCCATCAACAAATTTAATTGTTATTACCATTTTCACGATAAACAATACTCAAGGAAATTGTCAGGGAGGTTGAAAACTTTGAGAATAAACCTAAGTCCAATCTGGATGAGACCGAAGCAGTAAATTTGGGAGACGCCGAGACCGTCAAGGAGACTCGCATCAGCATATACTTGTCATCAACAGAGAAGGAAGAGTAAATTCGCTTCCTAGGAGAGTGTAAGGATATTTTTGCATGGTCATATGAGGACATGACCAGTTTGAGCGCATCCATAGTGGCTCACAAGCTGCTTACCAATCCCATGTGTCCGCTAGTGAAACAAAAATCAGAAAATACAAACCAGACATGAGCCTGAAAATCAAGGAGGAAGTTGCCAAGCAGATCAAAGCCAAAGTTCTCAGGGTGGTTGAGTACCCAACCTGGTTAGCTAACATTGTGCCAGTTCCGAAGAAGGATGGGAAAGTCAGAGTATGTGTTGACTATCGGGATTTAAATAGATCAAGTCCCAAGGACGACTTCCCACTGCCAAATATACACATTTTGATCAACAACTGCGCCAAGCATGAACTCCAATCCTTTATGGATTGTTTCGCGGGCTATCACCAGATTTGGATGGATGAAGAAGATGCAGTGAAGACAACTTTTATTACACCTTGGGGTGTATACTGTTACAAGATGATGCCATTCGGTCTGAAGAATACTGGGGCCACTTACATGAGAGCCATGACAACTATCTTCCATAGCATGATCCATAAAGAAATAGAGGTGTATGTGGATGACATTATTATCAAATCCAAAAGGGCCGCAAATCACATAGCTGACCTGAGAAAGTTCATTGACAGGCTAATGAGGTACAATTTGAAATTGAACCCCGCAAAATATGCATTCGGGCTTCCCGCAGGAAAGCTACTGGGATTCATTGTTAGTCGCTGGGGGATCGAGCTGGATCCGTCTAAATTCAAGGCTATTCAGGAGTTACCACCACCTAAGAGAAAAAAGGACGTAATGAGCTTCCTAGGATGTCTCAACTACATCAATCGATTCATTGCATAGTCCACAGTCATATGCAAACCCATCTTCAAAATGCTGAGAAAAGATACCGAAACAAGCTGGACAGAGGATTGTCAGAAAGCTTTTGACAAGATCAAGGAGTACCTATCCACACTACCAGTTCTGGTCCCTCCCTAACCAGGACGACCTTTGCTGCTTTATCTATCTGTATTGGATGGAGCCTTCAGATGTGTTTTGGGACAACATGACGAGACAAGAAGAAAGGAGCAGGCCATATACTACCTGAGTAAGAAGTTCACACCTTATGAAGCACGGTACTCTCTGCTTGAACGCACTTGCTGTGCTTGTAGACATGTGATTTTTGACCCTCCCCAAGATTTTTCATATGTTAGCGCATAAATATTTAATTTAGGCATAATATAGATATTTTAAGTAATTTTGACTCTTTTACTTTAATTTTATTACAAGAAAACAAAAAAATCACAAAAATAGGTTCATTAATGTTTTGTAGTCATTTTTAATCTAAAAAAAATCTTAAAAAAAATATATACAACAATAGTATCGTATTTTTATTTTAATTTGATATTTGAAAATATCAAAAATAGATTTGTTTTAATGGTTAGTTTTATTTTAATAATTATTTGAATAGTAGGAATAATTAATAAATGAGCCCCTATTTTCAATCTCGTTTGCAGCAAAAGAATAGAACTTGGGCTCGAGCAACCCATTCTTTTTAAGCCTAATTTGGACCTAGCCCACAATTGTCAAACCCATAATTCCTAGGCTCATACCCCTTAACCTAAAACCCTACAACCTAGACTCTACACTATAAAAGAATGTTTAAGACTAAAGGAAAAGAAGAAGGAAAAGCAGCAAAAAAGCTGCGCATGAAGAGAACGAACAAAATAGCAAAAATAAAAAAACGAAAAAAGGAGCGGAAAAGGTGGAACAAAAGCTGAAAGCAGCAGCTGAAAAGGCTGCGCACCAACCATCCCCGCCACCCCCTTGCATCGTCTTCTTCTTCAAACCCCCTGTCCTTCATTTTCTTAAAAGAACAAAATAAGTTTTGTTATTTTCCACCATCTCTTTATTCATAATTTTTGCCATGAAATCCATGTAAAAAAACAGATCTCAAATAGTTCAAAATGAGCCCAAACCAGTCCATCTTCACCTCTAAAACTCCATAACCCAGTAGCTTAACACCATCGCAAAATACCATTAAAATCCTTGTTGTTCTTCCTCAAATCAGTGGGCAATTGGTTTTTGAGTCAAGTTCGAGTTGATGGCGAGGTTCTCGTTCATTCGGATCTGGTTCCGTCGAGGTCGTAGCTGTAGTTCGCGGTCAAGTTGGCGTGGTCTTGTTGACGAATAATTCCATTCAATTCCATCGGCATGTTTTTCTCGTCTACCTTGTAAATAGCAGAAAGTTGTTGATGAATTGGAAGCTATAAAGGTCCATATTTTCCATCTTTGTTGTTATCTAATCTATGCTTTTGAAACTTTATTCCAAAAGATCCTTCTACTTGTAGTTTTATTTTGTTTTTCTTAATTCACTAGTATGGTAGATATTTTAGATTTATTTGTTCTCTTAGTGTTAATAGTAAACTTGCTTTAGTTATTTTCTCCTTATTTAAGAGCACTATTTGTTTATGTGCTCAATTTATTGTAGATACCCTTGCTTATCTTTAGTTCATTTAGCACCCTGATTGGTTTGGATGTTAATTGTTTGAAGTGAATATATTATCTTTGTTCTGTTTGTGAAATGATTATTAGTTTAACAGAGTAACTAATAAATAAAAAATAGTAATGTTTGAAAATTTGAACTGGAATTTTAGGTAGTAATTGGGCTGGGGAAAGGATCTTTGGATAAAAGAAAACAAAAATCAAGAATGAACATTTGGATATTTAATTTGTTACGGCAGTAAATCAGAACAAAATGATTTTGGGGGCCATTAAGATCAAATTGGGTTTGGAATCGTTAGCTAGCTTACTTCTTCTACGATGGTTCAAATTCCATAAATCATGGCCTTACAATAAAAAATGAATATTGTAGTTGCTCTAGGCGCGTTGTTTTAATAATTTTACCTTCTTAAACTCGGGTGTACATTTCATGTGACCCAAATCCAAATCCTAAAACTTTGAATAAAATGTGTTCCGGATTGCGGATGCATTTCATGTGGCGCGATCCAAAGACATGTTTTTAAATGACGTTCAATCTTTCCTTAAAAATTAAATAAAAGCGGTTAAAGTAAAAATGCACATAGGTTCAAAATGTTTGAAATCAGATAATTAAGCTGAATATAACAGTTAAGCGACCGTGCTAGAACCACGAAACTCAGGAATGCCTAACACCTTATCCCGGGTTAACAGAATTCCTTACTCGGATTTCTGGTTCGCGGACTGTTAAACAGAGTCATATTTTCCTCGATTCGGGATTTAACCGGTGACTTGGGACACCATAAATCTCCCAAGTGGCGACTCTGAATCTTTATGATAAATCCCGTTTTGGTCGTCCTTTAATTGGAAAAACTCCCTTTATACACCCCTCTCGGGGGTGTAGTGAAAAATGAGGTGTGACAGCTCTGGCGACTCTGATGGGGACAGAACCCAGAATCTCTGGTTTAGGGTTCAAGAATTTGAGCTTAGAATAATTGTTATAGTTGGCTTTATCCATTATATGATTTTGTTACATGATTTGGGCCTAATGTGCTTAGTGTTGCTTTTACCGCTTTGATATTCTGTGAACTGTATATAAACTGTTGCATAATCCCTCTTCTCTCTGAGTCTTCTAAATCATGAAGAAGTGTGCACTTCGTGTGACTTCTTTTCTGTTAGAGTCATATCCCAAATTTAGAACGAGGTTCAGACAAGCTGCAAAGCCGACGAAGCTTCTGTATTCTCGGTACGCTGCCTCCCTCGGCTCGAGCTGTCCGCTCGGGTAAGCCAGGTCTAGAATAGTAAACCCAGGTTTTGAACCTAGAATAACTTAGCCTCATGCCGAATCCCTAGTAGGCACATTTGTTTGCATCATGTGCATTTGACTTTGGAGACTCAACACAGGGGTTGGGTCCGTCTAGGACAGGTATACCCCAAAAATAAAAGACCATCCTGATGCATCTTATGTGCTACATGTTGCATTTATTCAAGGGTAGAAGGGTCATTTGGCGGACCTATGATAGCTGAGGGTAAATGAAGAAATGAAAAAAAACAATGAAAAAATAAAGAAGAAAAAAAAAGAAAAGAAAAAGAGAGAGGTTGAAGTGTGAGGATAAAGCGAGTAAGACCCAATTATATTTTTGTTATATTTTATTAAGGAAAAAGAGCATGGAAGCTTCAAAAGATTTTGCACTTTTTATCATTTTTCAAAAATAAAAATAAAAAAAATCGAAAAAAGAAAAGAAAATCCAATTTTTTTTATATGTTTCATCATTTTTCGGAAAAAAAAGAAAAAATGTGTTTCTATATGTCAGTTGTTTTTTTATTTATTATTCTCGCCCGTATCCAATCTGCCCGAACTACGCATACCTGATTCTCGTCTTTCGGGGCGTGATACGCAGGCAGCCCACATAGGGTCCGGTCTTCCTAGTAAATCTTAAGTTCTTGGCTTTGCGGGGACATAGCCAAATTTTGCACTTCTAGCCACCTTTTGGCCAAATAAGTCAGTTTGCAAAAATAGCCTCAACCATGTCTTCCATGTGTCCAGTAGGGAGTGTTATTGTCTCACATAGTGTTGATTTAAAGTTTTCTCATACAAGTGTGGATTTATTTACCGAAGTTTGAACATGACAGATACCCCAAGATCACTGCATTCAGGAGCTGCTCGAGGAGCCATTTTATGTTTTTGAGTCAATTGTTTTTGTTTTATTTTTCAGTCCTGTATAGTAGTATTTAGTCTTTTAGGTGATGTTAGAGTTTGCATTGTCTAGTTAAGTTTGTATAGTCTTTTGTTACTATATTTCTTATTTTGCATTTGGAAATGTGTTACAAGTAAAAATCCAAAAAAAGAAGAAGAGATGTTGCATTTTATATTTCGTTATAAATTTTCTTTAGAATACTAATTCTAGAAATGAAAAAAAAATTCTTTTAGTACTTCTTTAAAAGCTTTCTTTAAGGTGTTATTTCCAAAATCCAAAAAGATTTTCTTTTGAGGTGTCTCTTTGGGAAATTAGTGAAAAATGAGAAAAAAATTCTTTTATTTTCATTAGAACTTTAGGATATTGTACATAGCAAAAATACTTTATCTTTTGTTTATCATTAGAATTTTCCCTTTAGGTAATCAAAAACTGAAATCCAAAAATATCGTTTATCTTGTTCATTTCTCGCTTCGAAATCCTTCTTCAGGGATATCAAATGCAAGTTCAAAAAAGATTCTCTTCTAGGGTTTGTTCCCTAATAATTTTCGTAGAGTATTTGTTTCAAAAAGAAGAAAAATTCAAAAAAAAGGTTTGCTTCTTTTATTTCTCTTTTCTCATCAGATTGTAGAAAAAAAATAATAAGAACATTGGTTTGTTTACTTTATTTCCGATCTTCCAGAACTACGCAAAGATCTGATTTATGCGGCATCATGATACGTAGGCAACCTACATAGGATTCGATCGAATCATTTTATTTATTTTTATTAAAAGAATATGAAAAAAAGGGAAAAGAAAAAAAAGATAAGATGAAATCATGGGATGTAAGAAATGAGAGGGAAGAAAAGAGCGATAATCAGAAAGAAAAGAGGAAGGAAAATGATCAAGCAAGTGTTGGAAAAACAAAGAAAAGAGAGGATTGAAATGAACAAATTGGGATGATGCCAATTGACCTTTGTACCCTCGAAGTCATTTTAGAACCGACAACTGTGGCTAGGTATATTGCACATAAAGTAAGATTATCTTATGTTAAATGCCCTAACGCAAATGTGATGACTTCATTTTTGTTATATTCATAGCAGAAGGGTGGTTGGTTTGTGGTTTAAAGTGCTAACTCTTCTCTACAATACAAAGTCGAAAGGCAATGACAGACAATAACAGAACTGAGTTGGTTGATATCGGTGCCCGAAAGCAGTCGGTTGAACAGGACAATGGGTTGGTTGAAGAGGTAAAGATGTTAAGACAACACATGACGGGCATGTATCAGGACTGGATGACTGGGAAGGCACCACCCCCGCCACCACCTAGCTTCCTAAATACTACTCTTACCCAAACACCGGTCACAGTACCAGATGATCCCCCATACTTTCCAGATCCACCCACTTATCATGGCTTTCCCAACCACCCTAGTAGCTCCATCACTCATCTTCCAATTACCTTTCCCAAAAATTGCCCTCCTGTCTTATCCACCATCCCCAATAATGAACACCCACTCAAAGCTCACGATGCCCAATATTACCCCTAAGAGGTTGCCCACAAAGTTCCCAACTCCTACAAACAGAGCCCTCGGGATAAGTCGCATGTTGAAAATGAAAGGTTCACAGGAGAAGAAAGGAAAGATGGGATACCCAGAAGGCTGAAAGGCATAGAACAATCCTTGAAAAACAAACAAGGAAGGGAAGGCCAAGGTAGCATGACTTATAAAGAACTGTCTGTGTCCCCTGACGTTCGCTTGCTCGCAGGGTTCAAAGTGCCAAAATTTAACTTGTATGATGGGTGTGGAGATCCGGTAGCCCACCTGAGGGTCTATTGTAGTGAAATGAGAAGTGTTGGAGAGAAAGATGACCTGTTGATGGCATATTTTAGTAAGAGTCTGACTGGGGTAGCTTTGGACTGGTATATTCATCAAGATGTTGGTAAGTGGCCAACATTGGGTGACATGACTCAAGATTTTGTTCGATACTTTCAGTACAGATCAAGCATTACCCCAAACTGCTCCTCCCTATCTAGAATGTAAAAGAAGCCGGAAGAAAGTTTCAGAGAATTTGGACTCATATGGAAGGAGCAGGCTGCTCGAGTCGATACCCCGATTGGGGAAGAAAAAATGGTTAAGCTCTTCCTAAAAGCCCAGGGGCCCACCTACTTCAGTCATTTGGTCCTGGCCTTGGGAAAGCCTTTCAATGATGTGTTAAAAATGGGGGAGATGGTAGAAGAGGGAATCAAGTCATGCAAAATCATGAGTTGTTCGAAAAACATTCAGAATATCCCAGTAAGCTTGGGTGGAAGAAAGAGAAACAAAAAAGATGATCCAATGGGATTTCCCGATCAACACTTCCAACCTCGACATCATCCCCGTAAATATCCTTGTGCACTAGATGATCCTCCCCAATGCCACTTCTCTCCGCAGAACTCCCAAAGTCGTACATCATTTTCCAGTACCCAGCTCCACGAAATGCCTATCCACTCCCACGGGCCTACCGAAAACCTCCTAGATTAGGTTTCCGGCCCAATCAAGCATTTAAGAATGAGAGGTTGCTGAAAAAAGGAAAGGCTTTCACCCCATTGGGAGTGTCATACACCAGTTTGTTCCAAAAGTTGAAGCAATTGGACATGTTGAAGCCGATTCATATAAAAATGCCAAACCCTCTATCAAAGAAGTTTGATTTTTCTCAAAGGTGCGCATATTGCTCAGATGCCCCGGGGCATGACATAGAGAAGTGTTGGAATCTGAAGAAAGCAATTCAGAAGCTTATTGATGCAGGTGACATTGTCGTGCAAAATCCAGATGTAGCAAACACTAGCCAAAGTCCATCGCCTGTTCGAAATGAGACACATATGGTGAGTATGATTTGTTTTGAAAAGGAATATGGAAATTCTTCTGAGATCCTCAAAAGGCCACGCACTGCGAAGTTTTTAGTGCTATCAGAGGTTGATCTTAAGAACGATCCAGCAGAGGGAACCCAAAAGCAATTTGTTAAGAACAATGTGATGGAAGTTTGTGAAGGTCCTAGTAATGTTGATGTAGAATTCAGTGGTTAAGATGCCGAGCTTGGCAATTGGAAAGA
Source organism: Nicotiana tabacum (assembly GCF_000715075.1). Lineage (NCBI taxonomy): Eukaryota > Viridiplantae > Streptophyta > Magnoliopsida > Solanales > Solanaceae > Nicotiana > Nicotiana tabacum. The sequence continues at coordinate 90,649,412 of NC_134090.1, forward strand.
CGCTTCTGTCTTGGTTAGCCAGGGAGGAGTTTTGGTGGTTTATTTTGTTGTCATTTCTGTTGTCCGGGTTATTTCAGGATTGTAATCCAGATACTATCTTGTGACTCAAACCCTTCTATACTTTTAGTTTGCTTAGTTTGTTTAGTCATAATAGCCCGTTTAGTGCTGTCTAGGTTTGTTCTAGGTTTGTAACCCCAGTTTAGTTTGTTTGTTTCGTTGTCTAAACCCCTTCACCATCTGTCTAATGCCATTTTCCGTTTTCCGTGATTTCTAATCATTTTCATTTGGCTCTCTTTTCTTTTTATAGTTCTTTTCCTGTTGACTCTAGTGACGTGACATGCACGCGTAATTCTCAGCCTGGTTTTAAAAGTCAGTTTAAACACGAAGCAATGAAACAATGTTGAAGATGTAGGGACATTTGAGGGAAATAAGTAAAGGCATTTTGAGATCACTTCAAGCCCGAATTGTGTGAAACTAGGGCAGATAGAACATAAAGAACCCCTATTGAAATGCATCCTGCCGCATCAATTTGAAGATAAAAGCAAGTTTGCCCCAAATTTTTAGGGAAGCCGTTCGTGGTAATGAGAGTGAGGGTGTTGTCCAATGGGTCTTGGTAATTAACAGATACAGAAGGCAAATGCGTGAATATGGTTATCAAGTCTAGTGCAATCAAAAGATGTTACAAATGTTTTTCTGTTTAATTATGTAGTTTGCACTTGGCATGTTTTGGTGATCGGAATGACGAAGGCATTTTGTTCTACTATCTAAACACTTTATCTTTCATTACCCCGTTGAGCCTTATTTATTTTCTTCCATACCCCTTTTTTGGAATCAGTAGCAAAGATCAGAAACGCAAGCGTGAAAGATGAGTAAAGGAAAAAGAGAAAAGAAAAAGAATGAAAAGAGAGAGATGAAAAATAAGAAGAAAGAGAAAAGAAGAAAAAGAAAAAGAAGGAAAGAGAGAAGAAAAACAACAACTAAAAGAAAAGAAGGAAAGAAGAGAAAAGAAAAAGAAAAGAAAAATCACAACAAACAAAATAATTCCTATGACATGAACTACGTTCGACCTGATTCTTTTTAAGGATAGTAGGCAGCCTCACGGTTCGGTCTCATCAAAATAAAAATCCAAAAGTCCCCCATGTAAGAAACTGGGGCAAAAGTTGTGTTTGTTGTGAGAAACCTGATTCCGAAAGTTGTAACTTTAACCCATTTGAATTGTTTTAAGCCTTTTATACCCTTTTTTTCTAACCCTGTCCAAAAGCCCATATTACGGTCCAAAGAAAGACCTTCTGATCAGTCTTTGAGAAATGCCAAGTCGAGCAACTAAAGGTAATTCATGTCAGGGGCAACACTCTAGTTCAAGCAGGAAAATAAAAATGAGAGAGCCTTATTGGTGAAAACCCTCACGGGCACTGTAAGGCGACGAGAGCTGAGAGAAATAAAAAAATAAGAGAGTCTTATTGGTGAAAACCCTCGCGGGCACCGTAAGGCGACGACAAGTTGAGAGAAAGAACAAAATGAGTGAGGCTTGATGGTGAAAACCCTTCGGGCACTACAAGTCGAATAAGGATTGTGAATCAGATTGGATAATCGGAGCATTGAAGTCCAGTTTCACGGTTCAGGGGTATAACAAGAGTTGAACATCAGACTTATTTGACAGATTAGGCCACTTAATAAACATGTGCATGTCATGGTCATTAGAGTTGGTATCCACATCTGATAGGTTTCTACTTTGTAGTTTTCTTGTTAGGAATCATCTCTTTCCTTTGTCCTTTACTCTGTTCCTTTTGTCTTGTTTACCTCATCGTTCCGAGTTTGTTTGGTCAGAACAAGTGAGAAATAACTTCAAAATTTGCTGCCAGCTTTCCAATTGCACAAAACGGGATCTGGCCAGCACATCAAAGTGGCATAAGTTAGGAAAGAACAACAAGCGCACTGAGTTGGTAGCAATCAACATGCTTTGGGGTCCATGAGAAATACAAAGGTTTGGTATATTTCAACTCGTGAACAGTACAATAGATAGAGGATGTTGGGTGAACGGGTCAAAGGTATTATCTGTGATGAGATCAACAAAGAAAGTGTTTAACGAGTGACAAACGAGGTCTTCCAAACAAAAATCAAAGTTGTCGTGGCAAGTGAAGGAGCAATAGACCTCAAGGCCAATGCCAGTGGGTTAAGTCAGGAAAGAAAAATATGCACATTGAGTGTACGGTAATTGACGTGCTTTGGGATTCATGTGAAATACAAAGGTTTGGTACATATCAATTCAGGAACAATGTAACAAGATGGAGGGTGTTAGGTGAACGAATCAAAGGTATTTTCGGTGAAACACAAAGGTTGGTAAATGTCAGTTCATGAGCAATGCAACAGATAAAGGGAATTGGGTCTGAACGGAGAAGGGGTATTTTCTGTGATAAGGATGACAGAGAAAGTGGTTAGTCCATAAGCAAGCAAGGTCCTCGAGTGAAAATTAGTTATCATGGGAAATGAAGGAGCAGTCGTCCTCAAAGTCAAGGCCACAAACCAACCACCATATTTTTAAACTGACAAGATTTTTCTTTGATTTGAAACAGGGGCAAAATATTTCGTTTGTTTCGGAGAAACCCTCCGTAAAGAAAGGCAGTCACCAAACAGGTTTGATTTTTGATTCGCAGGACCCTCCTGGAAAATGGGACCTAGTTTAATGTTCAGAAATAGCCTAGCCTAGCACAAATGTATCCCAAAAGAATATAAGTTGGTTTAGAAGTTTACATGTTCGAGATAGGATTCAATTAGGAGTTTCCAGGACCCTCCTGAATAATGGGACTTAGCTTTAAGATTTCGATTAGATAACAATATTTAGCGTGAACTCTGCTGTAGGGTAGTATAATTCAGCCATGAAAGTTGTCACCCTTAAGATAAAATTTGACCTTTAATTTTTAGGACCCTCCTGGATAATGGGGAGTAGTTTAGAAACCCTCTTATATAACAAAATTTAGTAGAAGTCACACCTTTAGAAGATATAACGTAGATTTAAATTGTCATTTAATTAAGAGTTGTCAGGACCCTCCTAGATAATGGGACCTAGCTTTCAAATTTTTTAGTAATACTAGGTAATATGACTTAATTTTACACTCACATCTGTGCCCAGCCACCAAACTAGGGCAAAAAAATTTTCTTTGTCTATTTCGTTGCAGTCAGGAGCCCGCCTGAAGAGCAGGGAATACATTTCAAGTTGAAGTTAGGAGCCCGCATGGAGAGTAGGGAATACATTTCAAGTTGAAGCCAGGAGCCCATCTAGAAAGCAGGGAATACTTTCAACCGCAGCAGTCAGGAGCCCGCCTGGAGAACAAGGGAGTACAATTTAAGTTTTAGCTTTCAAATTCTTTGTTTTGTCTATGTTGAAGTCAGGAGCCCGCCTGGAGAGCAGGGAATACATATCAAGTTGAAGTCAGGAGCCCGCCTGGAGAGCAGGGAATACTTTCAAGCGCAGCAGTCAGGAGCCCGCATGGAGAACAATGGAGTACAATTTAAATTTTAGCTTTCAAATTCCTTATTTTTTCTATTATGAAGTCAGGAGCCCGCCCGGAGAGTAGGGAATACATTTCAAGTTCAGCAATCAGGAGCCCGCCTGGAGAGTAGGGAATACATTCAAGCGTAGCAGTCAGGAGCCCGTTTGGAGAACAAGGGAGTACAATTTAAGTTTTAGCTTCCAAATTCTTTGTTTTGTCTATTTGAAGTCAGGAGCCCGCCTGGAGAGCAGGGAATACATTTCAAGTAGAAGTCATGAGTTTGCCTGGAGAGCAGGGAATACTTTCAAGTGCAGCAGTCAGGAGCCCGCCTGGAGAACAAGGGAGTACAATTTAAGTTTTAGCTTTCAAATTCTTTGTTTTGTCTATCTGTAGTTAGGAGCCCGCCTAGAGAGCAGGGAATACATTTCAAGTTGAAGTCAGGAGCCGGCCTGGAGAGTAGGGAATACTTTCAAGCGCAGCAGTCAGGAGCCCGCCTGGAGAACAAGAGAGTACAATTTAAGTTTTAGGTTTCAAATTCTTTGTTTTGTCTATGTTGAAGTCAGGAGCCCGCCTGGAGAGCAGGGAATACATTTCAAGTTGAAGTCAGGGGCCCGCCTGGAGAACAAGGGAATACATTCAAGCGTAGTAGTGAGGAGCCCGCCTGGAGAACAAGGGAGTACAATTTAAATTTTATCTTTCAAATTCCTTATTTTGTCTATTATAAAGTCAGGAGCCCGCCTGGAGAGCAGGGAATATATTTCAAGTTGAAGTCAGGAGCCCGCCTGGAGAGCAGGGAATACTTTCAAGCGCAACAGTCAGGAGCCCGCCTGGAGAACAAGGGAGTACAATATAAGTTTTAGCTTTCAAATTCTTTGTTTTGTATATTTGAAGTCAGGAGCCCGCCTGGAGAATACATTTCAAGTTGAAGTCAGGAGCCCGCCTGGAGAGTAGGGAAAACTTTCAAGCACAGCAGTCAGGAGCCCGTCTGGAGAACAAGGGAGTACAATTTAAGTTTTAGCTTTCAAACTTTTTGATTTGTCTATGTTGAAGTCAGGAGCCCGCCTAGAGAGCAGGGAATACATTTCAAGTTGAAGTCAGGAGACCGCCTGGAGAGCAGGGAATACTTTCAAACGTATCAGTCAGGAGCCTGCCTGGAGAACAAGGGAGTACAATTTAAATTTTAGCTTTCAAATTCTTTGTTTTGTCTATCTTGAAGTCAGGAGCCCGACTGGAGAGCAGGGAATACATTTCAAGTTGAAGTCAGGAGCCCGCCTGGAGAGTAAGGAATACTTTCAAGCGCAGCAGTCAGGAGCCCGTCTGTAGAACAAGGGAGTACAATTTAAATTTTAGCTTTTAAATTCCTTATTTAGTCTATTATAAAGTCAGGATCCCGCCTGGAGAGCAGGGAATATATTTCAAGTTGAAGTCAGGAGCCCGCCTGGAGAGCAGGGAATACTTTCAAGCGCAACAGTCAGGAGCCCGCCTGGAGAACAAGGGAGTACAATATAAGTTTTAGCTTTCAAATTCTTTGTTTTGTATATTTGAAGTCAGGAGCCCACCTGGAGAGCAGGGAATACATTTCAAGTTGAAGTCAGGAGCCCTCCTGGAGAGTAGGGAATACTTTCAAGCGCAGCAGTCAGGAGCCCGTCTGGAGAACAAGGGAGTACAATTTAAGTTTTAACTTTCAAACTTTTTTTTTGTCTATGTTGAAGTCAGGAGCCCGCCTGGAGAGCAGGGAATACATTTCAAGTTGAAGTCAGGAGACCGCCTGGAGAGCAGGGAATACTTTCAAGCGTAGCAGTCAGGAGCCTGCCTGGAGAACAAGGGAGTACAATTTAAATTTTAGCTTTCAAATTCTTTGTTTTGTCTATCTTGAAGTCAGGAGCCCGCCTGGAGAGCAGGGAATACATTTCAAGTTGAAGTCAGGAGCCCGCCTGGAGAGCAGGGAATACTTTCAAGTGCAGCAGTCAGGATTCTGCATGAAGAACAAGGGAGTACAATTTAAATTTTATCTTTCAAATTCCTTATTTTGTCTATTATGAAGTCAGGAGCCCGCCAGAAGAGCAAGTAATACATTTCAAGTTGAAGTCAGGAGCCCGCCTGGAGAGCGAGGAATACTTTCAAGCGTAGCAGTCAGGAGCCCGCTTGGAGAACAAGGGAGTACAATTTAAGTTTTAGCTTCCAAATTCTTTGTTTTGTCTATTTGAAGTCAGGAGCCCGCCTGGAGAGCAGAGAATACATTTCAAGTAGAAGTCATGAGTTTGCTTGGAGAGCAGGGAATACTTTCAAGCGCAGCATTCAGAAGCCCACCTGGAGAACAAGGGAGTACAATTTAAGTTTTAGCTTTCAAATTCTTCGTTTTGTCTATCTGAAGTTAGGAGCCCGCCTAGAGAGTAGGGAATACATTTCAAGTTGAAGTCAGGAGCCCGCCTGGAGAGCAGGGAATACTTTCAAGCTCAGCAGTCAGGAGCCCGCCTGGAGAACAAGAGAGTACAATTTAAGTTTTAGGTTTCAAATTCTTTGTTTTGTCTATGTTGAAGTCTGGAGCCTGCCTGGAGAGCAGGGAATACATTTCAAGTTGAAGTCAGGAGCCCGCCTGGAGAGCAGGGAATACTTTCAAGTGCAGCAGTCAGGATTCTGCATGAAGAACAAGGGAGTACAATTTAAATTTTATCTTTCAAATTCCTTATTTTGTCTATTATGAAGTCAGGAGCCCGCCAGAAGAGCAGGTAATATATTTCAAGTTGAAGTCAGGAGCCCGCCTGGAGAGCAGGGAATACTTTCAAGCGCAACAGTCAGGAGCCCGCCTGGATAACAAGGGAGTACAATTTAAGTTTTAGCTTTCAAATTCTTTGTTTTGTATATTTGAAGTCAGTAGCCCGCCTGGAGAGCACGGTTTGCATTTCAAGTTGAAGTTAGGAGACCGCCTGGAGAGTAAGGAATACTTTCAAGCGCAGTAGTCAGGAGCCCGTCTGTAGAACAAGGAAGTACAATTTAAATTTTAGCTTTTAAATTCCTTATTTTGTCTATTATGAAGTCAGGAGCCCGCCAGAAGAGCAAGTAATACATTTCAAGTTGAAGTCAGGAGCCCGCCTGGAGAGCGAGGAATACTTTCAAGCGTAGCAGTCAGGAGCCCGCTTGGAGAACAAGGGAGTACAATTTAAGTTTTAGCTTCCAAATTCTTTGTTTTGTCTATTTGAAGTCAGGAGCCCGCCTGGAGAGCAGAGAATACATTTCAAGTAGAAGTCATGAGTTTGCTTGGAGAGCAGGGAATACTTTCAAGCGCAGCATTCAGAAGCCCACCTGGAGAACAAGGGAGTACAATTTAAGTTTTAGCTTTCAAATTCTTCGTTTTGTCTATCTGAAATTAGGAGCCCACCTAGAGAGCAGGGAATACATTTCAAGTTGAAGTCAGGAGCCCGCCTGGAGAGCAGGGAATACTTTCAACCTCAGCAGTCAGGAGCCCGCCTGGAGAACAAGAGAGTACAATTTTAGTTTTAGGTTTCAAATTCTTTGTTTTGTCTATGTTGAAGTCAGGATCACGCCTGGAGAGCAGGGAATACATTTTAAGTTGAAGTCAGGGCCCGCCTGGAGAGCAAGGAATACTTTCAAGCGCAGCAGTCAGGAGCCCGCCTGGAGAACAAAGGAGTACAATTTAAATTTTAGCTTTTAAATTCCTTATTTTGTCTATTATAAAGTCAGGAGCCCGCCTGGAGAGCAGGGAATATATTTCAAGTTGAAGTCAGGAGCCCGCCTGGAGAGCAGGGAATACTTTCAAGCGCAACAGTCAGGAGCCCGCCTAGAGAACAAGGGAGTACAATTTAAGTTTTAGCTTTCAAATTCTTTGTTTTGTATATTTGAAGTCAGGAGCCCCCCTGGAGAGCACGGTATACATTTCAAGTTGAAGTTAGGAGCCCGCCTGGAGAGTAAGGAATACTTTCAAGCGCAGCAGTCAGGAGCTCGTCTGTAGAACAAGGGAGTACAATTTAAGTTTTAGCTTTCAAACTCTTTATTTTGTCTATGTTGAAGTCAGGAGCCCGCCTGGAGAGCAGGGAATACTTTCAAGCGTAGCAGTCAGGAGCCCGCTTGGAGAACAAGAGAGTACAATTTAAGTTTTAGCTTCCAAATTCTTTGTTTTGTCTATTTGAAGTCAGGAGCCCGCCTGGAGAGCAGGGAATACATTTCAAGTAGAAGTCATGAGTTTGCCTGGAGAGCAGGGAATACTTTCAAGTGCAGCAGTCAGGAGCCCGCCTGGAGAACAAGGGAGTACAATTTAAGTTTTATCTTTCAAATTCTTCGTTTTGTCTATCTGAAGTTAGGAGCCCGCCTAGAGAGCAGGGAATACATTTCAAGTTGAAGTCAGGAGCCCGCCTGGAGAGCAGGGAATACTATCAAGCGCAGCAGTCAGGAGCCCACCTGGAGAACAAGAGAGTACAATTTAAGTTTTATGTTTCAAGTTCTTTGTTTTGTCTATGTTGAAGTCAGGATCCCGCCTGGAGAGCAGGGAATACATTTCAAGTTGAAGTCAGGAGCCCGCCTGGAGAGCAGGGAATACTTTCAAGCGCAGCAGTCAGGAGCCCGCCTGGAGAACAAGGGAGTACAATTTAAATTTTAGCTTTCAAATTCTTTATTTTGTCTATTATGAAGTCAGGAGCCCGCCTGGAGAGCAGGGAATATATTTCAAGTTGAAGTCAGGAGCCCGCTTGGAGAGCAGGGAATACTTTCAAGCGCAACAGTCAGGAGCCCGCCTGGAGAGCAGGGAATACATTTCAAGTTGAAGTCAGGAGCCCGCCTGGAGAGTAAGGAATACTTTCAAGCGCAGCAGTCAGGAGCCCGTCTGGAGAACAAGTGAGTACAATTTAAGTTTTAGCTTTCAAACTCTTTGTTTTGTCTATGTTGAAGTCAGGAGCCCGCCTGGAGAGCAGGGAATATATTTCAAGTTGAAGTCAGGAGCCCGCCTGGAGAGCACGGAATACTTTCAAGCGTAGCAGTCAGGAGCCCGCCTGGAGAACAAGGGAGTACAATTTAAATTTTAGCTTTCAAATTCTTTGTTTTGTCTATCTTGAAGTCAGGAGCTCGCCTGGAGAGCAGAGAATACATTTCAAGTTAGAAGTCAGGAGCCCGCCTGGAGAGCAGGGAATACATTTCTAGTTGAAGTCAGGAGCCCGCCTGGAGAGCAGGGAATAATTTCAAGCGCAACAGTCAGGAGCCCGCCTGGAGAACAAGGGAATATATTTCAAGTTAGCAGTCAGAGAGCCCCGCCTGGAGAATAGGGTCAGTTTATACTTTAGTCAAGCTTAGTTTATAGTTTTCCTAATCTATTCTTTAGTTTAATTTCATCACTGCAGTAATAGTACAAGCGGTTTACAATTTTTCTAACCCCCCACAAATCTTCTAAGTGCAAACTGGGGCAGAAAATTTCTTTGTTTTGTCTATTTTGTTGTAATCAGGCGCCCACCTGGAGAACAAGGGGAAACAACTCAAGTTTCTAGGGAAAGCAGTGTCGAAGAAAGACAACTCGAGTTTCAAGGGAAATCAGTTTCGAAGGAAGACAGTTCAAGTTTCAGGGAAAAATGGTTCAAGGTGCAAAGGAAAACAGTGTCAAGTAACAATAGAAGACGGTTCGAGTTCAACAGTCAGGCGTCCACCTGAAGAAAAGGAAAAGTATCCCAGATTGCAATTCAAATCAGCAACCAAAGAATCTCGCGGCAAGAATGCGAGTCAACAGTCCGAGGTGATCAACAGAAGTTAGTCACAATAAAGAAAAGAGAGAAAGGCAAGAAGTGAATCCAAATGCAGAAGTTGATGAAAGATGTGAACTGCTTAAGACATGGTGGAAGTCACAAGCACTACATGTCCGGTCTTCGTCCGAAAATCTGAAGAAGAACGAGCTAGTACCTGCAACTGGCAAGCGTTAAGGTTCAAATCTAAAGTCTGCATGAAGAACCACTCAAGACTCAAGATCAAGCTTCAGAAGACTTATAGATAGGAATCTTGTAACTCGTAGTTGATAGGCTTAGCTAGTCTTTTTCATGTTTTGATTTTGATGTAATAGCAGGATTGCGAACCGGAACCTCGACGGAATGACACCTCGACCGGCTCTCCACCTCGGTATACTCCATCATCTTACTCATCTTTGAACTACACGTGGCCTGATTCCTTTATATCCAAGGATATGTAGGCAGCCCAGATACCAGGGCTCAGTCACATTCCCTTTCTCTCTCAGTTTTAGTCTCTCCAAATAAGGGTCTGGTCAAAAAACCTGTGTAGTCAGTCTTTGTCTGAAAACTCTGTACGTTTCCAGTCAAAGAGGGGCAACTGTAGACATGTGATTTTTGACCCTCCCCAAGATTTTTCATATGTTAGCGCATAAATATTTAATTTAGGCATAATATAGATATTTTAAGTAATTTTGACTCTTTTACTTTAATTTTATTACAAGAAAACAAAAAAATCACAAAAATAGGTTCATTAATGTTTTGTAGTCATTTTTAATCTAAAAACAAAATATCTTAAAAAATTATATACAACAATAGTATCGTATTTTTATTTTAATATGATATTTGAAAATATCAAAAATAGATTTATTTTAATGGCTAGTTTTATTTTAATAATTATTTGAATAGTAGGAATAATTAATAAATGGGCCCGTATTTTTAATCTCGTTCGCAGCGAAAGAATAGAACTTGGGCTCGAGCAACCCATTATTTTTAAGACTAATTTTGGACCTAGCCCACAATTGCCAAACCCATAATTCCTAGGCCCATACCCCTTAACCTAAAACTCTACAACCTAGACTCTACACTATAAAAGAATGTTTAAGACTAAAGGAAAAGAAGAAGGAAAAGCAGCAAAAAAGCTGCGCATGAAAAGAACGAACAAAAAAGCAAAAAAAAGAAAAAACGAAAAAAGGAACGGAAAAGGTGGAACAAAAGCTGAAAGCAGCAACTGAAAAGGCTGCGCACCAACCATCCCCGCCACCCCTCTGCGTCGTCTTCTTCTTCAAACCCCCTGTCCTTCATTTTCTTAAAAGAACAAAATAAAGTTTAGTTATTTTCCACCATCTCTTTATTCATAATTTCTGCCATGAAATACATGTAAAAAAACAGATCTCAAACAGTTCAAAATGAGCCCAAACCAGCCCATCTTCACCTCTAAAACTCCATAACCCAGTATCTTAACACCACCGCAAAACACCATTAAAATCCTTGTTGTTCTTCCTCAAATCAGTGGGCAATTGGTTTTTGAGCCAAGTTCGAGTTGATGGCGAGGTTCTCGTTCATTCGGATCTGGTTCCGTCGAGGTCGTAGCTGTAGTTCGCGGTCAAGTTAGCGTGGTCTTGTTGACGAATAATTCCATTCAATTCCATCGGCATGTTTTTCTCGTCTACCTTGTAAATAGCAGAAAGCTGTTGATGAATTGGAAGCTATAAAGGTCCATATTTTCCTTCTTTGTTGTTATCTAATCTATGCTTTTGAAACTTTATTCCAGAAGATCCTTCTACTTGCAGTTTTATTTTGTTTTTCTTAATTCACTAGTATGGTAGATATTTTAGATTTATTTGTTCTCTTAGTGTTAACAGTAAACTTGCTTTAGTTGTTTTCTCCTTATTTAAGAGCACTATTTATTTACGTGCTCAATTTATTGTAGATACCCTTGATTATCTTTAGTTCATTTAGCTCCCTGATTGGTTTGGATGTTAATTGTTTGAAGTGAATATATTATCTTTGTTCTGTTTGTGAAATGATTATTAGTTTAACAGAGTAACTAAGAAATAAAAAAAAGTAAGGTTTGAAAATTTGAACTGGAATTTTAGGTAGTAATTGGGCTGGGGAAAGGATCTTTGGATAAAAGAAAACAAAAATCAAGAATGAACATTTGGATATTTAATTAGTTATGGCAGTAAATCGGAACAAAAGGATTTTGGGGGCCATTAAGATCAAATTGGGTTTGGAATCGTTAGCTAGCTTACTTCTTCTACGATGGTTCCAATTCCATAAATCATGGCCTTACAGTAAAAATGAATATTGTAGTTTGCTTTAGGCGCATAATAAATCATCGTGGTCATGAATATTGTAGTTGCTCTAGGTGCGTTGTTTTAATAATTTTACCTTCTTAAACTCGGGTGCGCATTTCATGTGACCCAAATCCAAATCCTAAAACGTTGAATAAAATGTGTTTCGGATTGCGGGTGCATTTCATGTGGCGCGATCCAAAGACATATTTTTAAACGACGTTCAATCTTTCCTTAAAAATTAAATAAAAGCGGTTAAAGTAAAAATGCACATAGGTTCAAAATGTTTGAATAAGATAATTAAGCTGAATATAATAGTTAAGAGACCGTGCTAGAACCACAGAACTCGAAAATGCCTAACACATTCTCCCGGGTTAACAGAATTCCTTACTCGGATTTCTAGTTCAGGACTGTTAAACAGAGTCATATTTTCCTTGATTCGGGATTCAACCGGTGACTTGGGACACCATAAATCTCCCAAGTGGCGACTCTAAATCTTTATAATAAATTCCGTTTCGGTCGTCCTTTAATTGGAAAAACTTCCCTTATACACCCCTCTCGGGGGTGTAGTGAAAAAGGAGGTGTGACAGTGCTTTGACCTGGACAGTTCAGAAATTGAGGCATTACTTTTGTGCCTACACTACATACCTCATATCCAGGATGGACCCTCTGAAGTACATATTCCAGAAACCTATGCTGACTGGAAAGTTGGCTAAGTGGCAGATACTGTTAAGTGAGTTCGATATCGTCTATGTAACTCAAAAGGTGGTCAAGGGGCAAGCATTGGCAGATCACCTCACTGAAAATCCGGTAGGAGGAGCATACGAACCTTTGAAGACGTATTTTCCTGATGAAGAAGTATCATTTATAGGAGAAGACATTACGGAAGCATACGACAGTTGGAGGATGTTCATTGATGGAGCTGCAAATTTTAGAGAAGGGGGCATTGGAGCAGTTTTGGTATTAGAAATGGGTCAACATTATCCGGTATATGCTAAACTCAGATTTTCCTCCACCAAAAACATGGCGGAGTATGAAGCTTGCATACTAGGGCTCAACATGGCAATCGACATGAACATTCAGGAGTTGATGGTAATCGGTGATTCAGATTTGCTTGTGCACTAGGTGCAAGGAGAGTGGGCCACCAAGAATTCCAAGATATTACCATATTTGTACCATGTGCAGGAATTAAGAAAGAGATTTACAAAGATAGAATTCCGACATGTACCCAGAATTCAGAATGAGTTTGCCGATGCATTGACCACTTTGCCATCTATGATACAATATCCAGATAAGAATTATATTGATCCCATACCAGTGAAAATACATGATCAACCAGCATATTGTGCTCATGTTGAAGAAGAAACGGATGGAAATCCTTGGTTCCATGACATCAAAGGGTACTTATTAAAAAGGGAATATCAGGAGCTTGCAAATCACACTAAAAAATGCATACTCCAGAGATTGTCAAATCACTTCTTCCACAGCGGAGGGAACTTGTACACAATAACTCCTGATCTGGATTTACTAAGATATGTCGACGCAAAGGAAGCTTCTAAGCTACTTGAGGATGTACATGCCGGGACCTGTGGCCCGCACATGAACGGTTTCGTCTTGGCTAAGAAGATACTCAAGGCCAGTTACTTTTGGATGACCATGGAGACAGATTGCATCTAGTATGTCTGCAAATGCTTTCAATGCCAGGTGCATGTCGATATGATAAAAGTTCCGCCAAACAAGCTCAATGCAACAAACTCATCTTGGCCATTCGCCGCTTGGGGAATGGATGTTATTGGTCCGATTGAGCCCACTACTTCAAACAGGCACAGGTTTATTCTGGTCGTCATTGACTACTTTACAAAATGGGTAGAGGCTGCATCTTACAAAGTTGTAACCAAGAAAGTCGTCGTAGATTTTGTCAAGGATTGTATTGTTTGCCGATTCGGAGTTCCCGAGTCCACTGTTATTGATAACGCCGCCAATCTCAATAGGGATTTGATGAAAGCTACGTGTGAAACTTTCAAAATCAAACACAAGAATTCCACAGCCTATAGACCTCAAATGAATGGAGCCGTAGAAGCCGTTAACAATAACATCAAGAAGATACTAAGGAAAATGGTAGAGAGCCACAAACAATGGCATGAGAAGTTACCTTTTGCTTTATTGGGATACCGCACTATGATTCGCACATCAACCGGGGCAACTCCCTACATGCTGGTTTATGGGACCGAGGCTGCCATCCCAGCCATGGTAGAGATTCCTTCTTTAAGAATCATACAGGAAACTGAACTCAGCGATGTAGAGTGGATAAGAAGCCGCTATGAACAATTGGCCCTTATCGATGGAAAGAGGATGAACACAATGTCTATAGCTTTCAACAAAAGGGTCAAGACGAGGCAGTTTGCACTAGGTCAGTTGGTGCTGAAGAAGATCTTCCCACATCAAGATGAAGCCAAAGGGAAATTCTCTCCCAACCGGCAAGGTCCGTACATGGTTCACATGGTGCTGATAGGGGGAGCACTCATACGTGCAGAAATGGATGGAGAAATCTAGCCAAAACAAATCAATTCAGACGCAGTCAAGAGATACTATGCTTAGATTATTTACATTTTCTCATCTGATGTAATTGAACTACACTTGAACTGATTCCCGTTTAAGAGAGGATACGTAGGCAGCCTTATGGGTTCGGTCATATCATAATAAAATTTTCATTTCCCCCAAGATCAGAAACTGGGGCAGAATTTTGAGGAGGGTCCTCAAAATTTCAGAGCAAGTCCAGCCAACGCCAACATGTGTCAGGCGGTCAGTTCAGTTAAGAAATTGGGGCAGAATTTTGAGAAGGATTTCCAAAATTTCGAAGAAGTTTCAGCAAGATCCATTATCCGCAAAAAGTCGATACGAGAGCTGCAATATTTGTAGTTTCAGCATCTACAAAATTTCGAAGAGTAGTTTCAGCATCTACTAAACTGTGGCAGAATTTTGAGGAGAACCGTCAAAATTCCGACATAAGAGAGCTGCAATGCCTTTGAGACGTGTTACAGTCACTACTTCATCAAAATTACTTGATATATCAATACGTTTCTAAAACAACTCTATTTTTATCAATAATTGCATATTTTCGAAAACTCTATTTCCATAACAGTCAGGTGTTACCTATGGGAACTCGGAAGGGCTTTCAGAACGGAGCATAGCAAGGCCAACAGACGAAGCATGAACCAACTTCCCCCCACAAAACTTACAATTTTTTTCTTTGAATGTAAGCACATTTAACGTAATGATAGCACTCGCAAACATATATACACAAAGCAAATTCACTATCCATCTGGCCATCAGACACTGAATATATCTCCAACTAAGACATACACTACTCTTATTTGCTACTCGCTCTTTGCATAAGGCTAATACTTGCCTCCATACTTGCACGAGGCTAATCCCTGCCTCCATACCTGCATGAGGCCAATCCTTGCCTCTAAATTTGCATGAGGCTAATCCCTACCTCCACATTTGCTTGAGGCTAATCCCTGCCTCCATACCTACATGAGGCTAATCCTTGCCTCCATACCTACATGAGGCTAATCCCTGCCTCTCCATCTGTATGAGGCTAATCCTTGCCTCCATATTTGCATGAGGCTAATCCTTGTCTCCATATTTGCATGAGACTAATCCCTGCCTCCATACCTACATGATGCTAATCCTTGCCTCTCCATCTGCATGAGGCTAATCCTTGCCTCCATACCTGCATGAGGCTAATCCCTGCCTCTCCATCGGCATGAGGCTAATCTTTGCCTCCATATTTGCATGAGGATAATCCTTGCCTCCATATTTGCATGAGGCTAATCCTTGCCTCCATATTTACATGTGGCTAATCCCTGCCTCCACATTTGCATGAGGCTAATCCCTGCCTCCATACCTACATGAGGTTAATCCCTGCCTCTCCATCTGCATGAGGCTAATCCTTGACTCCATACTTGCATGAGACTAATCCTTGCCTCCGTATTTGCACGAGGCTAATCCCTGCCCCCTACTTGCATGAGGCTAATCCTTGCCTCCATATTTGTATCCTTGCCTCCATATTTGCATGAGTCTAATCCCTGCCTCCCCATCTACATGGGACTAAGCACTGTCCCTCTTTGCATAAATATTTCTCTATTTGTAGTACTATCTACTCGCTTTTCAATTGGGCTAAGCTCTACCCTTCATTTCACTAGACTAAGCTTTGTCTTGTTAACATCATTATTGAATATCATGGGCTAAAATATCGCCGATCTATCTGAAGGCATCATAGTCTAAAAAGCATCATCCTCATAGCCGGAAGACACCATGCCATGGCCTGAGGATCCTTCAAATTTGCATATCATTATTCAAAGGCGCCATGGTTCGGAGGCACCATTTGTCATGGCCCGAGAGTATCATTTCATGGCTTGAAAATCTCTCATAAAACAATTCGTCGCCCAGGACATCATGGTCTGAGGACGCCATCCCTAACCGTCCGAAGACAACATTCATAGTCCAATGGGAACCTGCATCAATGTTTAAATTTATGCACAGTATATACTTGCGGTATTCTTATTTGTAGGTAACTCGGCGAGCATCGACTATCCCAGCAGGAGCGATCCCACTCCAGTTCTCCCAGCCATATCAAACCTAACCTCTTCTGTAAACCGTTCACTCATCTAGCCTAAGACATTACGTCTGTTATTGTAATGACTTCACCCGTACACTTCGCCGATGACTCTAGAACTACCTATGGCCTGATTCCTGTAAAACCAGGGATATGTAGGTAGCTCAGAAACTAGGGTGCGGCCTGAATCTCTCTAACAGTTTCGCTCTGTCAAAATTGGCCATCATTTCTTTACCCGAAAACTCTTTCATCCTTCCCGAGTAAAGAGGGACAGCTGTTGATACCCAATTTTTCCCAAAATATTTTAAAATTACATATATACCTCCAAAATCACGCATTAATAGCAATTGGTATTTTTCCATAATTTTCCTATATTGTTATTAATTTACCCAACATTTTATTTCCAATAAATAATTACAAAATGGCATTACAAATGATTTCAAAAGCATCTTTTGATTTAGTTTATTATTTATGGTCCTGTTTAAACCAAATTATTTCATAATTAGCCAAATTGGCATCATTTGGCTACAATTACAATAACTTTGCAATTATAGCCCATTCATATAATTTTATACTATTTTTGACTGGAAATTAATCATTTTATTTTAAATACTAAGTAATCATTTTTAACTATTTTCTATGCATGAAAGTCATTTTGTACAATTATCGGCTATTTTTGTAAATTATTTTATTTAATTTAATTGGGTATTTAACAAATAGCCTAATTTCATTTTTATTCTAGCCTAAATTAATCCAGACCCAAACCTGATTAAATTAGCCCAATACCCCCAAGGCCCAATCCACTATCCTACCTGACCCAATCCCTATTTAATTTGGACTGTTGATCAATTTTGATCAATGGACCATATCCGTCCTTACCATAGTTAACCTAATAGTCTACCCCCAAACCCTCATTTCTCTCATTCTCTCATCACTCTCCGCCGTCACACCCTCTCATTCTCTCTCAAGCTCTCTCTGCTAAACCATGGCTCCTACTCGCCGGCCGTGGGCTCGCTGGTGTCAATGGTGGTTCCACCACCACCCCTACCCTCCATGGATCCCCCCATGCCGGATTCTTGCTACCTTGAGGTCCTCAAGGGACCAACGGCTACTCAACTCACACCTACGGTCTATTCTTGCCATTCTTAGGCCACCTTGCCCCGTCTGAGTAAGACCTTTCTATTTCTCCGGCTAGATCCATGGCTTCTAAGCCGGAATCTCAACATCTCTAGGTTATCTCTCTCTAAAACCCTAATTTATCTCTTGACTTCTTAGATATGTAACAGATCTAAGAGTATTCTAAGTTATTTTATTGTTTTCCATGATAATCTCTCCGATTTCTCAAAAACCACCTCTATGTCTTCAAAACTAGGGTTTCTTAACCCCTTTTCAAGATGGCTTCTCCTCTGATTTTCAGTATAATTCTATGATGTTTACTATGTTTAAACGGATTATTTAAGTTTTTCCTTTTATCTGATTCATTATGTTGAAAACCCTAATTCTTGGTCTTAATCCTGGGTTCTGAGAACTGTCCTTGCTTATTTGTTCGTTTAATTTGTTTGCATGTATGTTATTCATGAATATGTTCTATGTTTCTATGATTGTACCCTACTATGCTCATTAGGGTTTCTGATTTTGCTTGTTTCGCCTATATTATGTTTATTCTATTTATGAACAGAAATTTGTGCTAATTCCTCTAATCAGTATTATTTTTTAACTTTATGTTATTTTTACTTTACTATGCTTATTAGGGTTTTTTTATTCTATTCCTTCTTGCCTATACTGTGATTATTTCATTTATTTACAGCAAGTTGTGTTAATTCCCCTTAACCATTACTACTCCTATTTAAACCTCTAATTTCCTGTAATTGATGCCTTTCACTAATATCTTATGATGATCTCCTTATTGATTTCCAACCTCTAAGTTATTCTTTTGCCTTATTTTATGGTCGACTATACTGTCAAATCTGATTCTTATGTTATTTGCTTAATTGGAATATTATGTACTTAGCCTTAATTACATGTTCTATACTTGCACCATGCTGAAATTATTTCCTTATGTGTTATATTCCAATCTTATGTGATCTCCTTCCTTATTTGTCTTTATAGTTTGAAGTTAACTCCCTTAATTAAGGGAGTACTTATACTGATTTTATACTAATTGATACCTAGTTCCATAATTACTGCATGACTTTGATTCTTACCTTATTATTCTGCCTAGTTTCAAACCATATATACATATGCTCTCTCATTAACAAACACGAACACATTAGTTCAAACTCTCTCACACTCAAAACTTTCTGCTCTTTTTCTTTGGTTACTTGCTATTATTTTGAGTTAGCCGGCTGTAAGCCAAGGCAAACTATTGTGCTCTCCTTCACTTTGTGTTTACTGTCTTCTTTACTGGTATGCCCTGATTTCAAATTCAAAGTTTCAAAAACAACATGTTTCCTTTATTACTTTGATTCATCATGTTTCTAGTCTATTTTCACTTATGGTTTTGTTGTTTAACTTGCAACTAGTATGTTTGCTTCATCGCTTTATGAACATGCGTCTGAATGTGTCCCCTCCCTTAGACTCAGCATGTTTATGAAATGTTATCTCACTTCAGTTAAACCCAATGTGACTCTTCCTTACTTATGTTTCTTTGATTTCTGGCATGAACCTTTCTGTGCAAAGTAGTTGGCTATCCTTAAGTTACCTGATTCTGTATTAATTCTGAAGTTCCTTAACCCCTTAGCATATTGCTGATTCTGTACGTAAGTGCTCCTACAACTATGTGTTTACCTATGTGACCTATGTGTCCCAAATCCCATTACCACTATTTATGGTTGCTGAACCTACCCTGGTTCTATGTTCTTTGGTTATGTATGAACCTGTTTTGGGTGCTGTGTTTGGACTGTTGCTCTACACTCTTTTCAAAACTGTCTTACTGAATAACTCCCTCTGTTGTTTTTACAAAACTATTTCAAGAAAGTCTCTTTTCAAACTGTTTTCCTTCTTAAACCTTTTCAAACTATGCCAAGCACTCTCACTCTACTCTCAGGTCCTTAAGTTCTTCCCCTCCAATGTGTGACTCCTTAGGGATCCCTATGAGATCCCTCTAAACTCTGATGCATTGGAGCTGGCCCTTCCACACTGCATTTACTCAACTATGATTATGAAATCTGGGTGTGAGCACTGCCCGAAATCCCTTGAGGTCCTTAGGGAACTCTGACACACCCGAATTATGTGAAAGGCTGCGAGGCAATCTGGCATTGGAAATTCTGGAAATCTGGGCCTACTTTCAGGCTCCCTATAGTGTAACTTCTTATTTTTCTTATCTACTTATGTAACTCATATAATATTGGTCTATAATAATTTGTTGTAAACGGATATTGGGGTTGGCTAGTGAAAAGGGGAGGGTAGTCATACATGTTATCATATCAATGGGTAGAAACCAGGCCTTAGGTTTACATTTCACATATGTGCATTAGAATCCACGTTTAGGACCAATACATTCCAAACATGTCATGCATTAGATATCATGTTCTTAGGTTTACTATTTCAGCATCTCATTTGACATTATTTTATCACTTAGAAACCCTACTTTAGGCTAAATAACAACACTAACATAAATTTATTGCTCCTGCACATCTGAAATCATGTTGTAACTTTCCGGGCATCTAGAAATCATGCTTTAGGAATTCTGCATATCCTAAAATCATTCTGCATTTATATGTGCATGTTAGATACCCCTGTTTTAGGATCTCGTTCATACTCGCTCAGTCACACCTATTTTAAACTACTAGTTATGAAAGATGTAAAAACAATGTCATTTTTATCCTGTTTAAGTAAAACCGGTCATAATCCCTGTATATTTGCAACACTTAGAACAACATGCTTTGGATAAAATAACTTCTAAACTATTTTAATAATTCTGATAACTGTTGTGCATTATCCTATGCCTAGGTAAGCCTCAGGTAATCAACCTCTATAAAACTAGAAACTAGTCTTTGTGTTTACTGCATAAAGGTTAACAGGCTTAAAATCAGCAGGCAAACTGATTAGGGCCCCTGTTTCTGAGTTATAAACCAATCTGCATGTGTCTTGTGTTCTGATACTCACCTAGACATCGTGTCTTATGATTCTGATAATAATACTACCCTTGTATGTGTTTGAGTCGTGCTGTTTACATGCATTATCTGCGGAGGTAAACCTGAGCCTCTTATTTGCTCCTTACCTGCTTTTATTTGCTAAAAGTCCTATGTGTTCTTGCTTGTCACCTTAGTATTTTCTCCTTTAAACCTTAGGGGTCTCTCTAGAACTGCCTGTAGGTATAGGTCCTAACCTCCTCCAGGACCATTAAGAAGGGACGGGTAACAGTACGTAATAGAGATCGCTAACCGACGCTCGCTTTAATAACCGCTAAGGGGTGTGAAGGGTAGATATGGGATATGATGACTACGCTCTAATGTCACGTGTAGCCCCTCATCAAAGAGTGTTACCAGGCATTGCGTGGGGTGATCATGTAGGCTAACCAACCTAGGACCCCTCCTTCCCAAATTCCCTTTGCTTAAACTTTACTTCTCTATATCTATACAATTTGTTTAAGCCTTTCCTTTGTCTCATTATTTGAGTCATGTAATGTCCAAAACCTGCTCTTATTTGTAATTATGTGTTTAAAACTATTTATTTGTTAATAGACTAGTTCAAAAGTATAAGTTCGACCGGGACCCACCGTTGTGGACCGAGAGGGGTGCCTAACACCTTCCCCTCGAGGTTATTTCGAGCCTTACCCTAAATCTCTAGTAATGCAAACCAATCCAAGAGTTAATCACTCTGGGTACCATAACGCACCATAATCCATTAGGTGGCGACTCTTCAGATACCCAATTCCCAAAAAAATGAGTTATTTCCCCCATGTAATGTCGAAACCCGGACCTTCTCTCCATGGAGGGAAAAAAGGGGGCACGACAGTATACACTCCATAAGAAAGTGGTACCTATTGTGAGCACGTGATGTTTGCCTCATACGAATTACTCCAAAAGAATTCCCAAAATTAGGTCTTTTCTTTAATTATGTGTTATTTTTAGGAGTTATTGTGTGATTTCCCTGATTGTTTGCATATATTTGTGTGCATGTTTAATTTTATTAATGCATTAAAAATACAAAAATATAGCGTTTGCATTTAAGATCTAATTTTTATATTTTTTGGAATTAATTAATAATCAGGTGTTTTACAAAATGAAAAGTCAAAAAATAATAACATGTTTTGTAATTTTCGTCAAATTGTTGTAATTTTCTTTTAATTTGGCATTTAATTATTTGTAATAATTATATGTTTGAGTAAATTAGTACTTTTAAGTTAATTCGGGTTTTATAATTTAATTAGAATTTTTAGTTTTTATTGTTGAAAAAGAAAAGGAAAAGAAAATTGAAAAGGAAAAGAGAATAAGAAGAGGAAAATCTGGTTGGGCCAATTTGGCCAAGCCCAAAACCAGAACTCAGACAAACATGGCCAAAAAACCAGCTCATACCCGTCCCAACCCGGTCCGTCTCCAGCCTCAACCAAACGACGCCGTTTCAAGCATCTCAATCTGGACCTTTGATTTGATGAGATCAAATGGTCCAGAATCTCAACCACAACCCGAACCCGACCCAATCCCTGAACTGATCCTACCCCAGAACCAAAATGACAGCGTTCTGTGCCCATTTGATCACAACCGTTGGATTTCTATCATCAAACGGTTCACATTAATCACCCCATTTTAATAATACAAAAAACTCCCAAACGACCCCTACCCCCCAAAATCAGAACCCCTCCCACTCGTATATCTCATCAATTTAGAGATGACCCTGTCTCACCACTGCCCTCCGCCTACCGAAAATCGCCCCACGGTGGTTCCGGTGGTCCAATGGCCACTAAATTCACACCCCAGCTTCCCCTCGACCTCCCCAACCTAACCGCTCTAACCATTATCCTCGAATCATGGCCGACAGCTTCAAATCTTAGATCGAAGACAAGACCTCAAACCTTAAACCTACCTAATCAGTCCCAAATTAACACCATACCACCATCTGACTTCCCTTGTCCCTAAACCACCCCTAGTTCCACTCGAATAAAACCGGAGTTTGTCGAATCTCAATTTGAATGAACGAACGCTGAGTTTTCAAATCAAGAGCCTGTAATGAAGATTTGTGGCCGAAATAGGTTTTAGTCGTGTGTTCTAATTTGAGAACTCGTGATTAAGACCTATTCCGACCAAAATCAAAAGATGCCGGATTTTGTTCAAGCTGAGCTGGTCGTTCATTTTAGGTATTACCCATTTCCATTTGGAGTTTGTCATTTAGCTTTCATTTTTCTCATTTTTCTTTTTTTCTTTGTTTCATCTCATTTTTTAGACTTCATTCGATATGTGTCTTTTCGGATTAATTTCCTGTCATGGCAATTTGTTTTGGTTTGGTAATTGGTGTTGACTCGTTAATGTTAGTCAATTGTTGAAGCTAGTCAGTTGGTCGATTTATTAGAACATTGCTGATTTTGCAATTGATAAATTAAGTTTGTCTGTTTGCTAAAATTAAGGATTAGTTCAACACAATGTTTGAATCGCTTAGTCGGTCGTCACATTGTTTTGAATTGCTTGGTCAGTTGAAATACTTTGAAAATACATGAACTGTTGTTTTGGTTGTCACCTGAACCTACTGTGTCATTCCCTGTAAGGGTGTTCTGAATCATTAAAAGCCTTGGCCTTTATTTTGTTGCTATTTGATTCAACCTGGTTCAAGCTTAAGTTGTGGTTGAGTTTGATGAATTAAATCCTACTGTTTAGGGTCTGAAATGAATCTGACATTGGTTTGAATTCAGTGTTGGTATGATAATGTTAATTAGATAGTAGTGAGTTATAAGGTTTCATTCAGAACTTAGGAGAATTGGTTATAGCTGCAGTCACAGGGTCTTCAAGGGTATTTTGGGAGTTTAAAAGTTTGGCAAATGGTCTTGCTAAGTAGGCTGTCAGTAAAGTACTTAATTAACCATTAATCTATTGTGTTAGGTGGAACAAAACATGATGGTATGAGGAAGCTTAAAAGGAATTTATAGGCTGCCCATACCTACTTGAAATTTAAATAAAGGAAAGACAAGGGTTAATGGGGAACAAAAAACATACTCTAGTGGAGTTCTAAAGAATATCATGGGCAGAATTAGTTTCTTAATTCTACCTGAGTGCTCTTATGAGCTGGCAGGGTCAGTGTTTGGGTATAAATAGAGGGACTTAGGACAGAGTTAAGGGGGATTTTTTTGGAGAAAGAGAGTTGGAGAGTTTAGGAGATAAGAACTTCAGAGATTAAGAGATAAAAATAGAAAAAAAAGCGGCTGGATTTCCAAAATAAATCATTGTTCCATTGAACATTTTCTTTGATTTTTGAGTTTTTGATTTCTGAAATGGTGTCTGATTCTGGGGTTTGAAGTCATCTGAAGTTGAGTCTTGGAAAGAGTTTTAGCTTAAAATTTCTGCTGGTTGAACAATGTTTCATTGGTTTCATCTTGGGTTAATTTCACTCTTTCAAGTGATTGAATCTGAGGTCATATGCTGTGCTGTTTACTGCTGCTACTCTCACTCCCTCTGCTACTTTGCTTTTCAGGTATTCCCTGACTCTATGAAAGATGAGATGCAAGTGTGAAAGTTGTAATTACCTGATGATTCTATAAATGAATATTGTTCCCTTAATCATAAATGTTAGCTATTTTCTTAGTATTTCTGAAGTTAGTGCTGTAGTGTAACAATGATTAGCTTACCTATTCATTTTTGATATAGTAGTAATGTAATGTTTCCTAGGAAATCCATGTTGCATCCTGTCTTAAAGAGAAACATGAGGTCTAATATTCTGTTGAGGTGTAAGTAATTCAGAACATTAGAGACCATTTTGTGTATGTGGACTATTGGTTATGCTATCCATATCTAATAGTATAAATGTATTCATTCTTGTTGTTAAGCTCTGTTGCCTTCAACTCTTAAGTTATCATGTGGGTTTTTAAAGGGTTGAGGTGTGTTCGATTAAAAATGGTGATTATTTATTCCTGAAACTGAAGTCTTGGGATTGATATTCTAATTGGTGCACGTCCATTGATGCTTAATAATTAAGTATATGTATTTGCTTGAAAAATGAAGTTTGGCTTGATTGAACATGCAAAGGTCTGGTTGTAAGTTTGAGTCGAAAGCATATGGATTATTGTGGTAGGAATCATAAATTAAACCAAGTTTGCTTTCATGCTGGCTCAATTTGTCAATTCACGTTTACATTACCAATATGATTTCATGTTAAACAGAAGCCATAGTTTATTTTTAAATTAACTTGAGGTCATTTGAATTGGGTGGATTAAGCATTGAGTTCGTTTGAGGTAATTGTGAATTAAGGCATATGTACAATGTCGTTTGGGGCCAAATGGATCGATTGGTCAAGTAAAGGCATAGTGGGCTTCAAATTAGCTTTATAAAACTTGGGAATTGGATTCACTTGGCTTGCTTTAAATAATCCGATGCTTGCAAATTTAAGAACTCGATATGGAGTCCTGCCTCCCGCTGGTGCCAGTTTTCCCGAGGATTTGGGCTCATGATTGGGCCTGAGTTGGAAATCAGTTGCTTCTCTTTATAGGGCTGGTGGCTCGAGCCCAAGAGAATCCATTCTCCCGATTGATCTGTTAATTTAAAGTTAGTTCAATTCCTTAAGACAAATCTTTGATAAGTCTTCCCCTTCAATTAATTAGATTCCCTATATGAATTGGAGGTGAGCCATACTAGGTGACACACACAGTGTATGGCCCTCGTAATTTAATATAGAAGCCTCTTGATTAAAATAAGTCGAGGCGCGCCATGCCAAACAAAAATGACAATTGCATGGCCTTCGTTCAATTAATTTTATTTTAATCCTTAGAATCCAAGTTGTGCCATTTAGTTGAACTTTCGTGGCCCTCGCAAAGTTGCAAATGCGTAGTTGCTTTAGGCACGTCATAAAATTAATTTCCTAAAATTGGGTGCACATTTATGTGACCCAAATCCAAATCTCAACGTTAGATAAAATGTGTTGAGGACTGCGGGTGCATTTATGTGACGTGGTTCGAGACATATTTTAAATGACGTTGCAATCTTCCTTTAAAAATGAATAGAAGCGGTTAAAAAGTTAAAATTGCACATAGGATTAAACATGTTCAAAATCAGATAATTAGGCCAATAATAACAATTGAGCGACCGTGCTAGAACCACGGAACTCGGGAATGCCTAACACCTTCTCCCGGGTTAACAGAATTCCTTACCCGAATTTCTGGTTCGCGGACTGTAATACAGAGTCAACCTTTTCCTCAACTTGGGATTTGAACCGGTGACTCGGGACACTATATTTATCCCAGGCGGAGACTCTAAATCTTTTAATAATAAATCCCGTTTCGATTGTCCTTTAATTGGAAAAACTCCCTTATATGCCTCTTCCGGGGGTGTAGGTAAAAAGGAGGTGTGCCAGCTTTAGCGACTCTGCTGGGGACGTGAACCCAGAATCTCTGGTTCAGGGTTCAGAATTCGAGCTTAAATGAATTGTTATATTTGGATTTATTTATTATCTGATTTTATTACATGTTTGGGCCTAATGTGCTAAATGTTGCTTTTTACCGCTTTGATATTATATGAACCGTATATATAAACTGCTACGAAACCCATCTCTTCTCCCTCATGAGGAGTGCACGCTGGTCGTGACTTCTTTCTGTTAGTGTCAAATCCCAAATAGAACGAGGTTCAGACAAGTTGCAAAGCCGGATGATCTTTTGGTTACCGGTACGCAGCCCCCCCTCGGGCTCGAGTTGTCCTCTCGAGTAAGCCAGGTCTAGAACAAATAAACCTAGGTTTTTAAACCCAGCATAGCAATACCTCATGCCGGATCCCTAATAGGAACGTTTGTTTGCATTATGTGCATTTTGACTTTGGAGACACAACACAGGGGTTGGGTCTATCTAGGACAGGTGTACAAAAAATGAAAAGACCATCTTGATACATCCTACTTGCTACTTGTGCATTTATTTGCTTCGGATTTGCATGTTGACCGGCTTTGGAATGAAAGGAGAGAATTTGGGAATGAAATAGCAGTGTAGAGGGTTAGGAGAGTGAATCACATGTTTAAAGAAAAACCAGTGTCCAAATAGCACTAAAACTCTGCCAAATTTTTGAAAAAAAGAAGAAGAGAAAACGAATTAAAAATGAGAAAGGAGTTTTGTTTTCGAAAATAGTTCGTTTTATTTGCCCGAACTACGCTAGTTTGATTCTCGCAGGGTGTGAGATACGTAGGCAACCCCCATCGGGTCCAACTTCCTTTTTGCAAAAATAATCCGAAAGAACAAAAAGTTTTCTTTTTATTTGAAAATAGTTAGGGTGATAGCCGAATGGCCCTAAAAGGGCACCGGATGGCTGTTTTTGCAAAAACAGCTGCATGTGGTCATTTTTCAAGGTTTTCACCGATTAGCCAACACAACCTTAAAATCTTTGTCTTCGAGGTGCTGAAAGGCCGTATTTGCAAAACCGGATTTTAGTTTTTTTGAAAAAAGGGGGAAAAGAAAAAGTGTGTCAATTTTGTCTTCGAGTCAAATGAGTCTTGATTTTTGCTTAATCACCCTAATAAATGTGCAGAATGAGCACGAGTCCATGTTTGCCGATAGCAGTTAGGAACAAGATCCCTTTGGAGTTGCGTATGTGGTGGGAAGATCTGGGCAAGTCAGAGCAAGATAAGGTCAATCTACATTTGGGAGGTCTCACCGGGTTATTAAAGATCAGACCTAAAGGAGACATTATAAAGGCTTTGGTTATGTTCTGGGACCCGACCCATAACGTATTTCACTTCTCGGATTTTGAACTCACCCCGACCTTGGAAGAGATAGCAGGTTATATGAAAAGTACTGCAGGTTTGAGGCATAAGTATTTGATGGCTCCAAGGGCCGTTAACTCTCACAAATTCATGGATTTGCTAAAGATAAACAAGGGAATCCCATATTTCGAGTTGGAAGGGGGTTTTCCACTCTACGTTTTATATACCAGAAGTACGGGCATGTAGGAGGGTTCAATGATCCAGAAAGCGGGGTTTGCAGTAAAGGGAACCGAACAAAATGGGACGAGCATAGGCGTTTCGCTTTCATGGTAGTGTTCTTAGGCCTTGTGGTGTTTCCCCGAAAAGATGGGAATATCAATTTGCGGGTGGCTGGAGTCGTCAAGGTCCTGGTTACCAACGCCAAGAGCACTCTCGCCCCTGTGATAGTGTCTGAGATATACCGAGCTCTCACAACTTGTAAAGCTGGGGCAGACTTCTTCGAGGGATACAATTTGCTACTACAAATGTGGATGATCGAGCACTTGTGCCACCACCCTCAGTATATGAGTTATGGATTGAAGAATTCAACACAAGGGTTTCAGGGTTCAAGTTACCGGAGGGGTTTGGAGAATGGATAGCCCGCCTTCGCGCCATCACTACGAGACAAATAGAATGGATGCTAGGTTGGCTTCCTGCTGAAGAAATTGTGTATATACCCGCCATTGGTCCTTACTTCCTCCTAATGGGTCTTCGAGGTATTCAGCCTTACGCTCCCTACCGAGTGATGAGACAATTAGGAAGGTGTCAGGTGATGCATCCAGATGAAGATCTCAGTATCCACGCGGTTGAAATTAGCTCCGACGGCCAATTTCACGAAGAAACAGTTCGTTCTATTTGGAATGAGTGCTAATATTTGACGGCAAGCACCCGAGTGCGGAACCTATCTAAAGGAGAGGTCTCACCCGCCTACCTTGCCTGGTATAGAAAGAAGAACACTGCAAGGGCCGAATTAGAAAGACCGGCCAAAAAACCACACATTCAGGAATTTGTCGAGGCATCGCAAGAACCATGGGCTTGGTTGGCCAAAGAAAACGAGTACAGGGCCACGATAGGAAATCAAGAGAAACAAGTCAAAGACCTTCAATTCGAGAACGGCTTACAAGCAGCGGCGGATGAGGGTGAAAAGAAAAGTTTAGCCAAAGAAAATGAAGTCCTTCGAGCTAAAATTCAGAAACTGAAAGTAGCAGCAGAAAATCCAGTCCGAAGTAACAGGGATGAAAAGCTCGTAGCTAACCTAAGGCAGAAATTGAGTAACTATAGTTTCTATTTGAACAAAGCAGAAAGTGAACTAGCCGGGGCTCAAAAACAATTGGCTAAAAATGCAGATGAGCGGGCATGCCTGGTTAAACAGTTGAGAGAAAGGTACGACGATGAGGTCGCAACGTTGAAGAAAAGGGTCATCGCCACGAGAAACAAAATGATCAAGCAGGCCCAAGACTTCAAAGATGAAAGGGAACACTGTTACACGACATTGGCACAGTTAGAAATAGACTGCAACAACTTCAGGAACAAAATTGTACAACCAAGCAAACTTTGGAGGCTAGGTCCCAGCAGATTGGCCGTTTGTTACAAGAAAAGGGCGTCATAAGAGAGAGAATTAGAAACGTCACTGACTACATCGTTATGAAGTGCCACCTTTGTGAGGATATGACTCGCACTACATTCTTTGCAGCGATGATGACCTTTGTTAAACAAATAATGTACAGCTTGGACCGACTTCAAAGGGATCTTGCACATAGGCCTGTGGCGAGACCGAATGATGTCCCACGGACACCAGGAGCATTGATGTAATCATGATATTCAATTTGAGTCTGTATTTCCTTTTCTGTCAAAGTCTGTAAGGCATGTTGGGTTTATATTTTCTCTCTGTTTTGAGTCTGCATTTCTTTAAAGTATAATAGCTTAATTTCAGAGTCTGTATTTTGTCTTTGCATCAGAGTTTGTTAGTCTTTTTGAAATTTGTTATTATTGAGTCTTTGTGATCGAAGCATCCGTTTTTATAAAAGCTGAAAAATCCCAAAAATATTTTATTTACTTTCACACTTATCTGACATAACTATGCACGATCTGATTCATGTGGGGACATGATACGTAGGCAATCTCTATATGATTTGACAACCACTAAAAAGAAAAAGGGGAAATAAAGAAGGATAGAATAAAAGAAACTTAAAAGAAGAGGCACAATTATGAGAGGCTGGGATGACGCACGCAACTGAAGCAAATGCATGATAGAAAATGGTTAATTGCCTAGGCGCATTGCATCCCAACGTGTAATTGCATAAGTGTTAAACTCTAAGAACTAACAAGTTTGTTGCTTTTTAGAAAGTTCAAGCAGTTTGTTTATTTAGAGGATGCTGGCACATTATCATTACCAAACCAGATCAAAGGGACCAATACTAGAAATCATGTCTATCCCGGAGGTCGACACTAGTGTTGAGGTAGAGGAGTTGGACGTCAATAAAATGAAAGAGGAGATGTTCAAGCTTAAGCAACAGATGGCCGAAACGTACCAGGCCTGGTCCTAAGAGCAATCACCACCGTCTTACCCAGCCAACCCAGATTTTACCCCACCATTAGCTCACTCTCAGGATCATCCCGCCACCAATCAAGGTTTTCCCATTTATCAAAACTACCATGGCACTACTTCTCATATGCCGCAAGCTCCACCACCAAAATCGATTCCATGCCCTCCTCCGCCATCCACCCCTGTCTTTGTGGCATCTCCACCAGCTGCACTCCATAGATCCCTAAGTGAACCCGTGTTCCAAGCTCAGGACAACCAGTATTATCCCCGGAACCCACCTTCAAAGCTCCTGAAACCTACCCCTACGATCCACGTTCTGATCTCCCGAGAGAAGCTGAGAGACCAGCCAAAATTCCCGAACATGAGGAGATGTTCAGAAAAATGAAAAGCATAGAACAATCCTTCAGGGATATGAGAGGGCTAGGAGGTCAGGTAAGCGTGGCTTACAAAGACCTGTGTTTATTCCCAAATGTACAACTACCGGCAGGGTTCAAAATGCCCAAATTCGACTTGTACAACGGACACGGTGATCCGGTGGCTCATTTGAGAGGTTTTTGCAGTAAGATGAGGGGAGCCGGAGGAAAGGATGAATTGCTAATGGCTTACTTCAGTCAGAGTTTGAGCGGAGCAGCATTGGAGTGGTACAGCCGCCAAGATCACGGAAGATGGTACACATGGGATGATCTGGCACAAGCATTCGCTTGTCACTTTCAGTATAATATTGAGATCATTCCAGACCGACTATCTTTGACTAAACTAGAGAAGAAACATAGTGAAAGCTTTAGAGAATATGGTTTCTGGTGGAGGGAGCAAGCAGCAAGGGTAGGTCCCCCAATGAAAGAGAGCGAGATGGTCGATTACTTTTTGCAGGCTTTGGAGCCAACTTACTTTGGTCATTTGGTGTCCACAATTGGCAAGTTTTTTAATGAGGTTGTAAAAATGGGAGGCATGGTCGAGGAGGGGCTTAAGTCCAACA
The DNA here is from genome assembly GCF_000715075.1 of Nicotiana tabacum. Lineage (NCBI taxonomy): Eukaryota > Viridiplantae > Streptophyta > Magnoliopsida > Solanales > Solanaceae > Nicotiana > Nicotiana tabacum. The sequence goes on from NC_134090.1 coordinate 90,679,922, forward strand.
AAATCATGAGTTATTCAGCGATCAAGGCAACCACTCAGGCCATTCAAAGCGACACTGGGGGTGTACTTGGGAAGAATAAGAAAGAAGATGTCACAACTGTTGAGTCCGGAGCCTGGTTCGGATCTAGAGGCCTGTCACCCTACTATAGCCAACCACGACCCTACCACCAAAATTACCCCAACACTCCATATAGCCCTCCACAATATTACGACCCACCGCCAGATCCCTATTTTTTCCGTCCATCATGCACAAACCTATACCCAAACTCCGGCACACGCACAATGGCGTGCGCCGGATCCACAAAATCTATACCATCACCACAAAACACATATCCACCCCCAAGAGCCTACAGAAATCCCCCCAGAACGGGTTTCCGACAAAACCAAGCCTTCAAGAATAAGAGGTTACAGAAGCAAAAGACTTTCACTCCACTGGGGGAATCATATACCAGTATTTTCCACAGGTTGAGGCAGTTGGGCATGCTGAATCCAATTGAGCCTAAAGTGCCTAATCCTCCTCCTAGGAATCTTGACCACTCGGTGAGTTGTGAGTACTATTCAGGAGCCCCGGGGCATGATATAGAGAAGTGTTGGAAACTGAAAATAGTTGTGCAGGAGCTTATTGATACTCATCGGATCGAGGTTCAGGCCCCAGAAGCACCAAATATCAATCAGAATCCACTGCCAACTCACCATGAGACCCATATGATTGAATTGATACACAAAGGAGAGGATCCCAAGGAGCCCTCACAGACGGTAATGATGGTCCGTTCCGATGAAATCAGCTCAAAGGAAAAGGTAACTAATGGGAAATCAATGGTCCAATTGAAAGGGGTAGACAATAAGCCAGCTGTGATTGCCGAGAAAGGGTCGTCAAGCATTGTTGCAGTAAAACCCGAGAAAGCTAAAGTGGTAGTACTAGGGGTTGCAAGTGAACCTGTTGTGGTCGTGAAGGGGGCTCGCACAGAGCCTGTTATCATAAAACCAGTAACTCAGCTTCCAGTGATAAACAACAAAGCTGTTCCTTGGAATTATGAACGGGTGATGGTGATTTACAAAGGGAAAGAAATCAAGGAAGAAGTTTGTGAAGCACAAGGTTTGACTCGCTCAGGAAGGTGTTTTACTCCTGAGGAGTTAAGAAGACTAAAGATGATCCAATGCCGGTGAAGAAACCTATAACTAGAGAAGAGGCAGAGGAATTTTTGGGGAAAATGAAAGTGCATGACTATTCTGTTGTAGAGTAGTTGAGGAAAATGCCCGCTCTGATCTCATTGCTCTCATTGCTAATCCATTCAGATGAGCACCGCCGATCATTGATGAAAATCCTGAATGAGGCCCATGTTCCCGATAAGATCTCGGTGAACCATCTGGAAAAGATAGCCAGCAAGATTTTTGAAGTAAACAGAGTCACTTTTTCCGATGATGAATTGCCCATAGAGGGTACTGAGCACAACAAAGTCTTTTACCTAACAGTAAAATACGAGGATTTCGTGGTTACCCGTGTATTGGTTAACAATGGTTCAAGTGCGAACATCTGTCCACTCTCCACTTTAAGCAAGCTGAAAGTAGAAGATAAGAGGATCCATAAGAACAATATCTGTGTGCGAGGATTTGACGGCGGAGGCAAAGACTCAGTCGGGGACATAATGTTGGGGCTGACTATAGGTCCAATAGAATTCACAATGGAATTCCAAGTGCTGGATATAGCTGTTTCCTACAATTTGCTATTAGGACAACCATGGATCCACACCGCTAAAGCAGTACTATCAACACTCCATCAGATGGTCAAGTTCGAATGGGACAGACAGGAAATAGTTGTGCACGACGAAGATAATTTGTGCGCTCACAGCAACACCATTGTGCCATTCATTGAGGTGGAAGATGACAAGGGACCATGGGTCTACCAAGTTTCTAACACAATGTCAGTCGAGAAAGTTCCAGAGTGGAAGTGTATCCCAAATCCGAAGATAACCGCCGCATCAGTCATGGTAGCGTATGAAATGCTGAAGAATGGTTTTGTACCAGGAAAGGGTTTGGGGTCAGATATGCAAGGCATCATACAGCCCGTGTCTCTTCCTGAAAACTTGGGAACATTTGGTCCGGGATTCAAGCCCTCAGCCGCAGACATAAAAAGAGCCAGGAAATTGAAACAGAGGACATGGGTCCTTCCAAAGCCGGTCCCACGTCTTTCCAGATCATTTGTCAAGTCCGGTACGAGGATTCGCCCAGTGACAACAATTCCTAGTTCTATGATTGATCAAGACAAGGAGTTAATGGAAAGATTTGAGAAGTTGTTCGATAGTGTGAACATGGTGGCAATTGGAGAAGGTTCTAGCAACGCGGAAGTGCAATTTGTCGGGCCAACAACAAAGCTTAATAACTGAAAGGCTACTCCTCTCCCTACTCAGAAGGAGTCTTGGTAGTTTGCTTTGATTTTCCTTTTAGTTTGTATGGATTATTCCAGGGTTGTAATCTGGATTTCATTTTTTTTAGTCTGTTTGAGTGTGCAAACCTTGTTATCTTTTTTCATTCAATAAAATACAATTTCCCTTTCTTCATCATTCATGATGGTTTTCCTTTTTGTTTTGCTTTCTTTTCTATACAGTTCTTTTTACGCTGGTTCTAATGACGTGGTATGCATAAGGAATACTCAGCCTAGTCTTAAAAATCAATCTAATTCCGAAATGTTAGTTCAAGAAGTAGATTGTGATTACGAATCAGAATATGATGATGAGGATGAAGCCTTCGAAGAAATTAGTAAGGAGTTAATTCACTTCGAAGAAAAACCCAAACCCAACCTGAATGACACAGAAGCCATCGATTTAGGGGACACAGACAATGTCCGAGAGACTAAAATAAGTGTTCACCTCGAGCCGAAAATCCGGGAGGAGTTAATCAAATCACTCATCGAGTACAGAGATGTTTTTGTGTGGTCATATGACGACATGCCGGGTTTAAGCACTGATTTAGTGGTCCACAAATTGCCCACCGATCCAATGTTTTCTCCCGTCAAGCAAAAGTTGAGGAAATTCAAAACTGATATGAGTGTGAAGATTAAAGAAGAAGTTACCAAGTAGTTGGATGCAAAGGTTATTCGGGTCACTCGATATCCTGTTTGGTTGGCTAATGTCGTGCCTGTACCGAAGAAGGATGGCAAGATCAGAGTATGCGTCGATTACCACAATCTCAACAAAGCAAGTCCGAAGGATAACTTCCCACTACCCAATATCCATATTCTGATTGACAATTGTGCCAAGCACGAGATTGGATCTTTTGTGGATTGCTATGCCAGGTATCATCAGATTTTAATGGACGAAGAAGATGCGGACTTCATCATGCCATGGGGAACTTATTGCTATCGGGTAATGCCATTTGGGTTGAAGAATGCTGGGGCAACTTATATGAGAGCAATGACTATTGTGTTTCATGATATAATACACAAGGAGATTGAGGTATATGTAGATGATGTGATCATAAAATTAAAACATCAGGCTGACCACGTCGAGGATTTGAGGAAATTCTTCCAGAGGCTTCGCAGGTACAACCTCAAGCTTAACCCCGCCAAATGTGCATTTGGTGTTCCATCCGGAAAACTGTTAGGATTCATAGTCAGTTGGCGAGGCATCGAGTTGGACCCATCAAAGATCAAAGCCATACAAGAATTTCCCCCTCCGAGGAACAAGACTGAAGTGATGAGTCTTTTAGGAAGGTTGAACTACATCAGCAGGTTTATTGCTCAGCTCACGACAACTTGTGAGCCTATTTTCAAGTTGTTGAAGAAGGACGCTGCGATCAGGTGGACTGATGAGTGTCAAGAAGCATTTGATAAGATAAAAGGTTACTTGTCAAACCCACCTATGCTGGTTCCGCTAGAACCAGGGAGACCTTTGATTCTTTACTTGACATTCTTGGAAAATTCATTTGGTTGTGTACTGGGGCAGCATGACATCACCGGCAGGAAAGAACAAGCCATCTACTATCTTAGCAAGAAGTTCACAGCTTATGAGGTTAGGTACACTCACCTGGAAATGACATGTTGCGCCCTAACTTGGGTGGCATAGAAATTGAAACATTATTTGTCATCCTACACTACCTACCTCATTTCGCGTTTGGATCCGTTGAAGTATATCTTTCAAAAGCCTATGCCGACAGGGAGACTGGCGAAGTGGCAGATTTTGCTCACAGAGTTTAACATAATCTATGTGACTCGGACTGCAATGAAAGCCCAAGCATTGGCCGATCATTTGGCCGAAAATGCGGTCGATAAAGAGTATGAGCCACTAAGGACTTATTTTCCTGATGAAGAGGTGATGCATATTGACGAGCTAGAACAAGCCGAAAAACCAGGTTGGAAACTTTTCTTCGATGAGGCTGCTAACATGAAAGGAGTGGGTATAAGAGCCGTGCTTATTTCTGAAACAGGGCATCACTATACCGTTACAGCTCGGCTTCGATTCCATTGCACCAACAATATGGCTGAGTATGAAGCATGCATTTTGGGTTTAAGGCTAGCTGCAGACATGGATGTCCAGGAAGTCTTGGTCTTGGGAGACTCGGATCTTCTGGTACACCAAATTCAAGGAGAATGGGAAACACGAGATTTGAAGCTCATACCGTACCGACAATGTTTACATGATCTTTGTCAACGGTTTCGATCAGTGGAGTTCAGGCATATTCCGAGGGTCCATAATGAGGCCGCCGATGCTTTGGCTACCCTGGCGTCAATGTTGCACCATCCGGACAAAGCTTATGTCGATCCTCTGCATATTCAAGTACGAGATCAGCATGCTTACTGCAACATGATTGAAGAAGAACTTGATGGCGAACCATGGTTTCATGATATCCAGGAGTACATCAGAATGGGGATATACCCAGTGCAAGCCACGGGGGATCAGAAGAGAACAATTCAATGGCTGGCAAGTGGATTCTTCTTAAGTAGAGGAGTTTTGTATAAAAGAACACCAGACCTTGGATTGAAGCTATGACTGTCATGTCCGAAGTACATTCAGGAGTTTGCGGACCACATATGAGCGGGTATGTGCTGGCAAAGAAAATTCTCCGAGCAGGTTATTATTGGCTCACCATGGAGCGAGATTGTATCAGTTTTGTGCGCAAATGTCATCAATGCCAGATACACGGAGATTTGATTCATTCTCCACCATCGGAATTGCACACGATGTCGGCACCATGGCCCTTCATTGCTTGGGGCATGGATATCATTGGACCAATTGAGCCAGCAGCATCCAACGGGCATAGATTCATTCTGGTAGCCATTGATTATTTCACTAAGTGGATTGAGGTCAAAACTTTCAAATCGGTGACCAAGAAGGCATTGGTCGATTTTGTTCACTCAAATATCATATGCCGATTCGGCATCCCAAAGGTGATCATCACGGATAATGGTGCTAATCTTAACAGTAAATTGATGGAAGAGGTATGCCAACAGTTTAAGATTACACATCGCAATTCTACCCCATATCGTCCCAAGGCAAATAAAGCAGTTGAGGCCGCCAACAAAAACATAAAGAAGATACTTTGGAAAATGGTAGAAAGTTACAGGCAATGGCATGAAAAATTACCGTTTGCGTTGCTGGGCTATCGCACTACTATCCGTACTTCAGTAGGTGCGACTCCTTATTTGTTGTTATATGGAACTGATGCCTGCGGAAGTTGAAATCCCGTCCCTTCATATTGTCGCCGAGGCTGAAATCGATGATAATGAGTAGGTCAAGACCCATTTGGAGCAGTTGAATTTGATTTATGAAAAATGATTAGCAGCAGTGTGTCATGGCCAGTTGTATCAAAAGAGAATGGCAAGAGCATACAACAAAAAGGTACGTCCTAGGAAGTTTGAAGTGAGCCAATAGGTGTTGAAACGTATCCTTCCACACCAGGCTGAAGCGAAAGGCAAGTTCGCCCCAAATTGGCAAGGGCCATTTGTGGTGACCAGAGTATTGTCCAATGGTGCTTTATGTTTAACGGATATCGAAGGAAAATGCATAGACATGGCTATCAATTCTGATGCAGTAAAAAGATATTATGTATGATTTCTTTGTTATAACTGTTGATTGTTTGTATTTGGCATTATTTCGAAGATTTGAATGACGAAGGCAATTTGTTCTGCTATCTAAACACTTCACCCTTTATTTCCCCTTTTTAGCCTTATTTATTTCTTTCATACCCCTATTTTGGAATCAATAACGAAAAAGAGAGAAAATGAAAGAAAAGAAAAAGAGAAAAGAAAAGAAGTAAAAAAGTATAACAACAAGGAAATTCATGTGTGAACTACATTTGACCTGATTCCTGTTAAGGATACGTAGGCAGATTCCCGGCTCGGTCATAGTAAAATAAAATATCAAAAGATCCCCAAGCAAGAAACTGGGGCAGAAGTTGTACTTGTAATAAGAAATGTGATTCCAAGAGTTGTAAATTTAAAACCTGTGTCAAAATTGCTTTGAGCCTTTGATACCCTTTCTTTCTAACCCCATCCAAAAGCCCACATTATGGTCCAAATAAAGACCTTCCGATCAGTCTTTGAGAGATGCCAAGTCGAGCAATGTACAGAGAATTTGTATCAGGGGCAACACTCCAGTTTAAGTAAGAAAAATCAAAAAATGAGAGAGTCTTATTGGTGAAAACCCTCATGGGCACCATGAGGTGATGAAAGCTAAGAGAAAAGGAGAGAGTCTTATTGGTGAAAACCTTCACGGGCACCATCAGGCGACAAGTAATTGAGGAATCAACAATTGAGAGAGGTTTGTCGGTGAAAACTCTTCAGGGCACGACAAGTCGAACGAGGTCCGTAAGTTGGCGGAAAGTAGAATTGGGTTGTGGAAATCTTGGAGAACAAAGTAAAACAATTGGAGAGGAGATTGGTTAAATATAATGGGCTGATTGATCCAAATGCATACCATGATCATTGGTGCCGGTGATTCCGCTCAGATAAGTCCCTTTTCCTATCTCCAACAGTCATCCAAATTTGGATTCTTTTCTTTATTCTTAAAATCCTTGCATTTCATTGCTGTTAATTTTACTTCTCTAAAAGCTCTACCAAGTTTAGCCTTGTAAGAAGGAATTTCAAAGCTTACTACCAGTTTCGGAATTGCACAAAGCAAAATGCAGATGGAACATGCAAAAAATAATATGATGAAAAATGGGACCTATGGTGTAAGCAAAAGCTAAAACTGTGGAATGGTTCAGTAATGTCGCGGGAGATGTACGGCTTCAGGTAGAAAGGTTAGGAGGGGAGAATAGTAGTTGGGGATTTTGCAGTTAAGGATCAGTCAGGAGGTCAAAACGATCTTTTCGATCAGTCCAAAATAGTTGGACGAAGCAAAGAATGGCAAAGAGAAAACCACCTCCAGCAGGAATGCCACGATGAACCACCACGCTTTAAACTGATGAAATTTTCTTTGATTTGAAACAGGGGCAAAAATGGCATTTGTTTTGAGAAATCATCCATAGGAAGAGTAAGTACTAGGCAGAATTGATCGCGGAAATTCTCAGGACCCTCCTGGAAAAGAGGACTTAGTTTAAAATTCAAAATAATCATGAGTAGCGGAATTTGGCATGAATGCACCCTAGAAGATTATAAGTGGAACTTTGAAGTTTGTATGTTTGAGATACACTTTGGACATTACCCCATGAGAACAAAGATTCTGACTTCTCTTCTTTCCCAGATTAATGATTATGATTTTCTTTTTCCTCAACATTTTACCCAAGCAGAAACGCCATCTTTTTCCGTCTTTTCCAAATTTAGTCGGAAATTTTCAGGACCCTCATGTAAAATGGGACCTAGTTTAAAAAAATCAAAACAATCATAAGTAGCATAAATATACCCCAGGAAATATAAGTTGGTTTCAAAGTTTGCATGTTTAAGTTAGGATGTAATTAGGAGTTTTCAAGACCCTCCTGGATAATGGGATGTAGCTTTAAGACCCTCTTAGATAACAAGATTTAGCGAAAGTCACACCTTTAGAAGATATAACTTAGATTTAAAATTGTTGTTTAGGTAAGAATTGTTAGGACCCCCTGGATAATGGGACCTAGCTTTCGAATTCTTAGTAATATTTGGTAATATGATTTAGTTTAACACTCACATATGTGCCCAACCTCCAAACTGGGGCAGAAAGTTTTCTCTGTTTTATCTATTTCATTGAAGTCAGGAGCCCGCCTGGAGAGCAGGGAATACATTTCAAGTCAGCAGTCAGGAGCCCGCCTGGAGAGCAGGGAATATATTTCAAGTTAGCAGTCAGGAGCCCGCCTGGAGAGCAGGGAATACATTTCAATTTAGCAGTCAGGAGCCCACCTGGAGAGCGAGGAATACATTCAAGTTCAGCATTCAGGAGCCCTCCTAAAGAGCAGGGAATACATTTCAAGTTAGCATTCAGGAGCCCGCCTGGAGAGCAGGGAATACATTTCAAGTCTAGCAATCAGGTACCCGCTTAGAGAGCAGGGAGAAGCAGTTCAAGTTTAGCAGTCAGGAGCCTGCCTGGAGAGCAGAGGAATACATTTCAGTCTTTACATTTCAAGTTTTGAAGTTGGGAGACCGCCCATATAACAGAGGAATACATTGAAGTTTGAAGTCAGTAAAGCGGAGGGTTACAACAAAAATCCCCAGCAGAAATCATAAGGAAGACCACAAGTCGAGCCAGAAGTAAAGAAAGGAGGAAACACAAATCAACAAGGCAACATCAGTCACAAGATCAAGTTTGGAAATAATTCTTTGTAAAGCATTGATTATAGCTTAGTCTAGCTTCTTCATTTTTGTCATGGTGTCATAAGGAGGTCAGTGGGCGGTATCAGCAGCAGTAGCAGTAACAGCAAAATCGCAGCTTCATGGTAGTCCCAGCTACTAAAACTTCCCGAACAACATTGACCAGATTCCTTTATAGCCAAGGATATGTAGGAAACCTTTGAAGCAGAGGTTCGGTAAAATCTTTCAAAAATGCTTCCCCACGGAGTATTCAAACAGGCAAAAATCGCTCGTATCCGCTCACTTTATCTTTGCACGAAAACTCTTCATGTTTCCAGACAAAGAGGGGCAGCTGTGAGCACATGTTTTTTGCCTCATACGAATTACTCCAAAAGAATTCCCAAAATTAAGTCTTTTCTTTAATTATGTGTTATTTTTAGGAGTTATTGTGTGATTTCCCTGATTGTTTGCATATATTTGTGTACATGTTTAATTTTATTAATACATTAAAAATACAAAAATATAGCGTTTGCATTTAAGATCTTATTTTTATATTTTTTGGAATTAATTAATAATCAGGTGTTTTACAAAATGAAAAGTCAAAAAATAATAACATGTTTTGTAATTTTAGTCAAATTGTTGTGATTTTCTTTTAATTTGACATTTAATTATTTATAATAATTATTAGTTGGAGGAAATTAGTATTTTTAAGTTAATTCGGGTTTTATAATTTAATTAGGATTTTTAGTTTTTATTGTTGAAAAGGAAAGGAAAAGAAAATTGAAAAGGAAAAGAGAATAAGAAGAGGAAAATCTGGTTGGGCCAATTTGGCCAAGCCCAAAACCAGAACTCAGCAAAACCTGGCCAAAAAACCAGCCCATACCCGTCCCAACCCGGTCCGTCTCCAGCCTCAACCAAACGACGCCATTTCAAGCATCTCAATCTGGACCTTTGATTTGATGAGATCAAACGGTCCAGAATCTTACCCACAACCCGAACCCGACCCAATCCCTGAACTGATCCTACCCCAGAACCAAAATGACCCCGTTCTGTGCCCATTTGATCAAAACCGTTGGATTTCTATCATCCAACGGTTCACATTAATCACCCCATTTTAATTATACAAAAACCCCAAACGACCTCTACCCCCCAAAATCAGAACCCGTCCCACTCGTCTCTCTCATCGATTTAGAGACGACCCTATCTCACCACCGCCCTCCGGCCACTGGAAATCGCCCCACGACGGTTCTGGTGGTCCAATGGCCACCAAATTCACACCCCAGCTTCCCCTCAACCTCCCCAACCTAACCCCTCTAACCATCACCTTCGGATCATGGCCGACTGCTTCAAATCTTAGATTGAACACAAGACCTCAAACCTTAAACCTACCCAATCAGTCCCAAATTAACACCATACCACCACTGACTTCCCTCGTCCCTAAACCACCCCTAGTTCCACTCGAATCAAACCGGAGTTTGTCGAATCTCAATTCGAATGAACGAACGCTGAGTTTACAAATCAAGAGCCTGTATTGAAGATTTGAGGCCGAAATAGGTTTTAGTCCTGTGTTCTCATTTGAGAACTCGCGATTAAGACCTATTCCGACCAAAATCAAATGTTGCCGGATTTTGTTCAAGCCGAGCTGGTCGTTCATTTTAGGTATTTCCCATTTCCATTTGGAGTTTGTCATTTAGCTTTCATTTTTCTCATTTTTCTTTTTTTCTTTGTTTCATCTCATTTTTTAGACTTCATTCGATATGTGTCTTTTTGGATTAATTTCCTGTCACAGCAATTTGTTTTGGTTTGGTAATTGGTGTTGACTCGTTAATGTTAGTGAATTGTTGAAGCTAGTCAGTTGGTCGATTTTGTTAGAACATTGCCGATTTTGCAATCAATAAATTAAATTTGTCCGTTTGCTAAAATTAAGGATTAGTTCATCACAATGTTTGAATCGCTTAGTCGGTCGTCACATTGTTTTGAATTGCTTGGCCAGTTGAAATACTTTGAAAATACATGAACTGTTGTTTTGGTTGTCACCTGAACCTAATGTGTCATTCCCTGTAAGGGTGTTCTGAATCATTAAAATCCTTGGCCTTTATTTTGTTGCTATTTGATTCAACCTGGTTCAAGCTTAAGCTGTGGTTGAGTTTGATGAATTAAATCCTACTGTTTAGGGTCTGAAATGAATCTGACATTGGTTTGAATTCAGTGTTTGTATGATAGTGTTAATTAGATAGTAGTGAGTTATAAGGTTGCAATCAGAACTTAGGAGAATTGGTTATAGCTGCAGTCACAGGGTCTTGATGGGTATTTTGGGAGTTTAAAAGTTTGGCAAATAGTCTTGCTAAGTGGGCTGTCAGTAAAGTACTTAATTAACCATTAATATAATGTGTTAGGGGGGAACAAAACATGATGGTATGGGGAAGCTTAAAAGGAATTTATAGGCTGCGACCTACTTGAAATTTAAATAAAGGAAAGACAAGGGTTAATGGGGAACAAAAAACATACTCTAGTGGAGTTCTAAAGAATATCATGGGCAGAATTAGTTTCTTAATTCTGCCTGAGTGCTCTTATGAGCTGGCAGGGTCAGTGTTTGGGTGTAAATAGAGGGACTTAGGACAGAGTTAAGGGGGATTTTTTTGGAGAAAGAGAGTTGGAGAGTTTAGGAGATAAGAACTTCAGAGATTAAGAGATAAAAATAGAAAAAAAAGCGGCTGGATTTCCAAAATAAATCATTGTTCCATTGAACATTTTCTTTGATTTTTGAGTTTTTGATTTCTGAAATGGTGTCTGATTCTGGGGTTTGAAGTCATCTGAAGTTGAGTCTTGGAAAGAGTTTTAGGTTAAAATTTCTGCTGGTTGAACACTGTTTCATTGGTTTCATCTTGGGTTAATTTCACTCTTTCAAGTGATTGAATCTGAGGTCATATGCTGTGCTGTTTACTGCTGCTACTCTCACTCCCTCTGCTACTTTGCTTTTCAGGTATTCCCTGACTCTATGAAAGATGAGATGCAAGTGTGAAAGTTGTAATTACCTGATGATTCTATAAATGAATATTGTTCCCTTAATCATAGATGTTAGCTATTTTCTTAGTATTTCTGAAGTTAGTGCTGTATTGTAACAATGATTAGCTTACCTATTCATTTTTGATATAGTAGTAATGTAATGTTTCCTAGGAAATCCATGTTGCATCCTGTCTTAATGAGAAACATGAGGTCTAATAGTCTGTTGAGGTGTAAGTAATTCAGAACATTAGAGACCATTTTGTGTATGTGGACTATTGGTTATGCTATCCATATCTAATAGTATAAATGTATTCATTCTTGTTGTTAAGCTCTGTTGCCTTCAACTCTTAAGTTATCATGTGAGTTTTTAAAGGGTTGAGGTGTGTTCGATTAAAAATGGTGATTATTTATTCCTGAAACTGAAGTCTTGGGATTGATATTCTAATTGGTGCACGTCCATTGATGCTTAATAATTAAGTATATGTATTTGCTTGAAAGATGAAGTTTGGCTTGATTGAACATGCAAAGGTCTGGTTGTAAGTTTGAGTCGAAAGCATATAGATCATTGTGGCAGGAATCACAAATTAAACCAAGTTTGCTTTCATGCTGGCTCAATTTGTCAATTCACGTTTACATTACCAATATGATTTCATGTTAAACAGAAGCCATAGTTTATTTTTAAATTAACTTGAGGTCATTTGAATTGGGTGGATTAAGCATTGAGTTCGTTTGAGGTAATTGTGAATTAAGGCATATGTACAATGTCGTTTGGGGCCAAATGGATCGATTGGTCAAGTAAAGGCATAGTGGGCTTCGAATTAGCTTTATAAAACTTGGGAATTGGATTCACTCGGCTTGCTTTAAATAATCCGATGCTTGAAAGTTTAAGGACTCGATCTGGAGTCCTGCCTCCAGCTGGTGCCAGTTTTCTCGAGGATTTGGGCTCATGATTGGGCCTGAGTTGGAAATCAGTTGCTTCTCTTTATAGGGCTGGTGGCTCGAGCCCAAGAGAATCCATTCTTCCGATTGATCTGTTAATTTAAAGTTAGTTCAATTCCTTAAGCCAAATCTTTGATAAGTCTTCCCCTTCAATTAATTAGATTCCCTATATAAATTTGAGGTGAGCCATACTAGGTGACACACACAGTGTATGGCCCTCGTAATTTAATATAGAAGCCTCTTGATTAAAATAAGTCGAGGCGCGCCATGCCAAACAAAATGACAATTGCATGGCCCTCATTCAATTAATTTTATTTTAATCCTTAGAATCCAAGGTGTGCCATTTAGTTGAACTTCCGTGGCCCTCGCAAAGTTGCAAATGCATAGTTGCTTTAGGCACGTCATAAAATTAATTTCCTAAACTTGGGTGCGCATTTATGTGACCCAAATCCAAATCTCAACATTAGATAAAATGTGTTGAGGACTGCGGGTGCATTTATGTGACGTGGTTCGAGACATATTTTAAATGACGTTGCAATCTTCCTTTAAAAATGTATAGAAGCGGTTAAAAAGTTAAAATTGCACATAGGATTAAACATGTTCAAATTCAAATAATTAGGCCAATAATAACAATTGAGCGACCGTGCTAGAACCACGGAACTCGGGAATGCCTAACACCTTCTCCAGGGTTAACAGAATTTCTTACCCGAATTTCTGGTTCGCGGACTGTAATACAGAGTCAACCTTTTCCTCGACTTGGGATTTGAACCGGTGACTTGGGACACCATAATTATCCTAGGTGGAGACTCTAAATCTTTTAATAATAAATCCCGTTTTGATTGTCCTTTAATTGGAAAAACTCTCTTATATGCCCCTTCCGGGGCTATAGGTAAAAAGAAGGTGTGACACCTATCATGGATAATGAACGAGAAGTAAAAACCAAAAGTTGATATTTGAGATCATATGAGTTACAGGAAATTCTAGTATTCGCAGGCACTAAGATAAGCTGAGCATTCATGCAGCAAGTGGTAGAACGACCAGAAAAAGTAATTGCCTATGTTTAAAGGCAACTGAGATGACATGAAAGGAAATCTATGGTGCTAGTATGTTAAAGGAAGGTTGTGAATAGTATAAATAGATATATGTAAGTCACAAGCTAAAGTATGGCAGAGTGACAAGAGTTTAGGTATACGGGAGTAAGGATAAGAAGAGGTGAGTTAGAAGATGACAAGAATAGGGAAGACCTCAGTATTAAACCCATCAAAACAAGAGAGCTGACGACTTCCGTAAGTTACTGAAAGCTTAGTAAAGCCTGGATGAATTTTGAGGAGTCTAAGACTAGGTGAATTTAGAAGAGATGGAATGATGCCCTAGTAGTAGAATAATTGTATAATTGTGATAGATAAGAGGATGACACTTAGGCCTTTGATTGAGTAACGATTTAACGAGAAAGGGATTTCATGAATTGCACGGGATTAGAATACCCCCCCCATAAGATGAATCATGTTGGGATGCTATGAAATACAGGTTTTGAAGTATAGTATTATCCCTAGATGGATCAGGAAAACCACATAAGATTTTCTCCGATGACACGTGAGCCCTAGTGACAATGTTTTACGTAACAGGTTTCAAGTTATCAGTGGGGGATTATAGATCAACATTAAGGTGAATCAACAATAGATGGATAAAAGTTCCAAAGTATGAGAGGATATTATGAAGCCATTATTTAGATGAATAGTAATAAGGAAGCATTAAACGGCTTAGATTTATACATATAGGATAAGCGGTGAGAGAGTAACCTGGAGTTGTGTGGCAAACCTCGATAATAATAAACCGAAGTAAGAGTTATAGTATAGTATGACCTACCTAGTTGTATTAAAGCCATAAGCATAGATAACCGAGGCCTTGAAAAAAGATATATCAATAGTCGTAAGTTCGACAAAGTACCAAGCGAATAACTTCAGTACACCTATAGATGCCCAGAGGGACAACTTGTCAAGTTATGCATATGTTCATAAAGTGAGGCTTAGAGATTAGCTAAAAGATGGAGGAAAAAGTGGAGAAGAGTCGTTAGGCACTCATACAAGGACACAGTCGTACATACTGTATGACATAAGGTAGCAACAGTTACGAGATTGGAAGAATTTCGACCACATGTCATGGCGTGAGAAAGAGGCCTAAAGGGGGGAATGCCCCGACATTTGGATTTATTCACAAAATAGTTGCCTAGATGGAAAGGAGAGCATTAAAGTATTCATAAGAGATATAGTTTATACAACTGATAATCGCATCAGCCAACATTCGAGGACGAATGTTCCAAAGGGGGAAAGATATTACACCCCACGTTTTCATACGTGAGAGTACGTCGTAAGACAATGATGTAAGCTCGGAAATGAGATTATATTTGGAAGAAAATAAAGTAAGTTAATCATGTTACCTTGGAGGTTACAAATATTTAATATCATGAATAACGAGTACCAATAGGGTATAACATGTACTTTGGGGTGAGACTAGGGTTCTTAACATGATAAGGAGGTTATGCTATGAGTTATTGTAGTCTTATGATAGTCATTTTCTACGTTTTGAAGGCAAGCAAGTTGTGGAACAAAAGCTGGCAAAGGTCATCACAAGTTACATTCATAAATTTGCTGAATATTAGGTCAAATGTAGCTGAGCTTTTCTCCAAATATACTTGGAATTATGAGTTGATCTACCTACCAAATTGAAAATCTACGAATATAGTTTCTAACAAATTAAACTGTTTTTTGATACGACATCGGAGTAGAGACATATTCGTGTTTTTGCGAGACCGCGCAAGCAGCTCCCAATGGGACCCACTTAGGCGGTGGTGTGACCTACTTCACTTTATAAACGATTTGGATGCCTATTTTTAACTCATTTTCAACTCAACATAGTCTAAAAACTTCTCCTAAACCTTCTAAATAGATACCACAAGGGTTTGAAGTGATTCCAAAGTGATTACACCATATTTTAACATCAAAACTTAGTTCTAGTGAAGAACAACACCTCTTTGAGGTTGTGTTGTCATCGAGGATTGTTGTGGGATGTGTTTGGATGAAATTCCAAGTTGTTGCTACTGGATAAGGTGAGTATAATAGCCTACTAATTGTGCTTAATCTTGCTTGTATGTTGGTTAAGTTATTAGGATGATAAACTACAAGATAATACTTGGATTAGCTTAAGTCACTTCCACGGTGTTGTATTGCCATTGAGGGTTGTTGTAAGCTGAATATAACTTGGATTTCAACTTGAAGTTACAGTAGGAGGTATGTGTATTGTGTTCTTGCATGTTCTTAAGGTTATCTTTTTGTTGATTAAGTTAAATGGATGGAGTAGACATGAAATAGTGAATAAAGTTACTAATTGAAGATAGTTGGAGTTGAGGATTGTTTCCTTTGTTATAAATATATAGTATAAGTGTGGAATAATTGATGAATGAATTCATTATCATGTTAATTATACTGTTAATTTAACGTAAGAAGTCTATAAGGGGTGATATGGGTTATACGAATTCCAATAAGAGCTTGTCGCTCGTCGTGAAGTAGTTCTGACTTGTTGTTGTTATATGGTGTCTTGATATTGATATTTATATGTTGATGGATTTCTCTGGTTGTTGTTGTTGGTGTATGGTATTGGAGGAGTCCCTTGCTACAGGGGAGATGCTACCCGAATTTACGTAAATGAGCTACTAGCTTAAGTTACAGACTTAGCCTTTGCTCAGCACTAATTTTGAATCTCTTTATACTATGATAGATTGAGTTGACTTTTTTGAAGAGTTGCTTGGAAGGTATTAAGGACTTAATGGGTTTAAGGTATGTTAAGGCACTTTCTTCTTTCTTTTGGCATGATCAAAAATGAAATGAACATAAATGATACGCTATTTCATAAGGATCTACTCCTAGCAACTAAGGCTGCCCGTGTTGTTCTTTCCTTATAAAATTATTCTTTGCAAGTGTGTATAATCCTTGAATCCTACTGAGGTTCATATTGAGGGTATGGATGTCCAAAATATTAATCGAAGGTGCAACGACCTTAAGTCATTCCGAAAGGTTTAGAAGAAGATTCCATGAGTCTAGTATGCATTATATATAGTATCTATTTTACTCTGCCGAGACACACTATAGTCAGCCGGGTACGATACCTATTGTGAAACTACTGATGAGTTGGATTTACCGAGCTCCACGTGGTCGGGTACGATTCTAACGAGCCTTATGATAACCGGGTACGTTTTTACCGAGTCCTCTTTAGGGCCGGGAATGATATGATGATGATGATGCCCACAGAAGCGTATGTTTTTAAAAGTTTATGTACATATATGTATTATGTATTTCATGTTAGTAGCCCCCAGAGGCATTAGGATGTTACAGGTTATATCTTCTCTATCTCTCTTTACATTACTGATCTTGTTTATGCTTTCTTGCCTTTCATATTCGGTACTTTATTTGTACTGATGTCCTTTTTGCCTGGGGACGTTGTGTTTCATGCCCACAGGTCTTGATTGATAGGTTGACAGTCCTCCTAATAGGCTATCAGCTCAGCAGAAGGTGTTGGTGCACTCCACTTGCTCCAGAGTTGCCTATGTGGTATGTATGCTTTGGACATGTATTGATTGGTATGGTGGGGACCTATCCCGACCTTTATGACATTTATGTACTCTTAGAGGCTTGCAGATAGATGTCATGTATATGGATAGTTGTATGGCCTTTTCGGCCTATGTTTTGAGTGTCCAAATGTTCATTTTGGTCTTATAGGCCTGCATGTCACATGTATAAGTTTGTATATCATATTGAGTCATCACATGCCGAGTATTTCCTTATGTTTTATTCCGGTTATATCATGATGGCCCTTCCAGCTCATTTACCCATGATGGTATGATAAGAAAGATACGTTACATTGGTGCTCGATTAGGTGAGGCATTGGGTGCCCGTTGCGGCCCTCCAATTTGGGTCGTGACAATGTCTAAGATCTTTGACTCAAATAAAAAAGTCAACCCCAGGCTCACACCTCGAAACCCGACCAAATTCACAAATTCCAAACACCTATTCTAATACGAGTCCAACCATACCAAAATCATCCAATTCTAACCACAAATTGACCTTCAAATCATCAAATCTCACTTTCCAACAACATAGTCCAAAAGCCCCCGAATCCCTCTTTAGATCCATGAAAATTAGGTTTAATAATCAATGGTTAATCAATATCTAGAACCAAAATTGAATAAAGTTCACTTACCTCTTTAATTAGGATGAAAAACACCCAAAGAAGTGCTTTAGACCGAGCTCCACAAATCCAAAAATAAGAAAAATACCAAACCCTTCGACATATGTAGTCTTTCGACAAAACTACATCTGCAGTAAAAATAATCGTACCTGCGACGCCGCAACTATGGAAAATCCATCACAGATGTGGGGCCTTATTAATCCCCGACCATCTGCTTTTGTGAAAACGTTTGCACATCTACGGTCTATCTCCAGCAAAGACACCCTCGCTCATGTACAAAAGAGGCCACACTTGCGGCCAATCTACCACAGATGCGAATACACCAAGAATCAGATTCTTCAGCAACTTCCTCTAAGTCCAAACATGATCTGTAGCTCATTCGAAACATACCCGAGGCTTGTGGGTCCCCAACTAAACATACCAAAAAGTCCTAAAATACAATACGAACTTAGTCAAAGTCCCAAATCACATCAAACGACACCAATAGCACGAATCACCTCCCAATTCAAGCCTAACAAAACTAATGAATTTCCAACTTCTAAGACTCATGCTGAATCACATCAAACCATCCTGGAATAACCTCAACTTTTGCACACAAGTCCCAAATGATACAACAGTCCAATTCCAATTCCAAGAACTAAAATTTGAACCCGATATCAATAAAGTCAACTCTCGGTCAAACCTATCAACTTCCAAACCTTCAACTTTCCAACTTTTGTCGAAAAGCACCAAACCAACCTACAGACCTCCAAATACAAATGCGGACATATGCCTAAGTTTGAAATCACAATACAAAACTAGTGGAACCATAAAAACTACATTACTGATTCGTCTACACAAAAATCAAACTCTAATCAACTCTTTCAACTTAAGCTTCCAACCTTGGGACTAAGTGTCTTAATTCACTCTAACACTATCTCGAAACCAAACCAAATACCCGACAAGTCACATATCTACAAATGAACATAGAAAAGGCAATAAATAGGGAAACGAGGCTATAATACACAAAACTACCGGCCAAGTTGTTACGATCTTGGACAAAGAGGAGCTCATTGTGGAACGAAATAAGTTTGTTGTCGAACAAAACCAGCTTGCCGAGTGCCTCGTGTATTTAGAGGAAATATTTGCTCAGATGGGTGAGCTTGGAACTCGATTAGAGCAATCCTAGCAAGATAAAATGGCCCACAGCCAAGAGGCAACTCAATTACATGAAGAGCTCAAGGATTTGAAGGCCAAATGGGCTGAACTGTAGGGATGTTGTAACTACCATAGCCAAATGGGAGTCTACTTCCATGGAATGAATCAACAACCTTGAAGCAAACTTACATTCCAAAACTGAGGAGGCTACTGTTGACGAAGAGAAACGATCCAGAATGGAAGAAAGGTTAATGGAGAAGAACTGTGAACATGTGAGAACCAATACCGACCTTGATTCCAGGATCAACATTGTGAGAGCTGAAAATGTTCAGCTACAATACAAAATCGAGAAACTCCGAGCTAAACTTCAAGAAGACTCTTTCTTCCTTGAAAAAACTTATGAAATTTACCACATGATGAGGAAGACTTTGGAGGAGGCCAAATAAGGGATTGCAAACATAGATGATTGCATTGCCAAAGCTCATTGATTGGAGACAACTACTCTCGACAACATTCCTGCTCGGCCCATTGCTTCAATCTCTTTGAACACCAGCTCCGAGTATCCGGGAGCCAAAGAAGAAGCTGAAATAGAATAAAATGATAAGGATGAAGGCCTTGGATTGGATGTGGACCAACCTTCATATGCAAAAGAAGCAGAAAACACTTCTCTTCCTTCGGATTCCACAGGCAAAAATAGTTGATGTATATATTTTACTTTTCCTTTGTAACTATGCCAAAAATTCTTTATCGGATTTGGAAGTTTAAGTAATGAAAGAAATTTTTGCTTAATTATTGTGCAAAGAATTTTTCCTTTTATTTAACTGATAAAGCTCAGAAATTCTTTTTACATCTGATAACTTTAGTCCATGGCATTCATACTTTCGGTATCTACCCTTTGACTATGAAGGTTTTATAAGAGAGGGACCTTATGTTTATGGTGCTCTTGACGAGGACGTCTCCCATTCATTTCGACACAAGCATTTGAAGTTTAATTAACTTCCAAGTGAAAAAGAAATTAACTTATCATCTGGACAACAAATAAGACAAAAACAAAAGAACTTAGATTAATTCCTTCCGTTCTCAAAAGTGAATTTACATAAGTATTTATTTGCTTAAGTAAATAAAGATGGAAATACATGTGGGTAATTTGTACGACTTATTTCAATGGGGCTGATCATGCAATCCTTTGTCCTGATAAGGTTTCGTCCTTGGTTCTAACAGTCCCCGTTCTTCGTGACACTTTTAGTGCTCTAATATGCAATAGTTCCCCCAGTGTTCGGATGCAAAGTATGAGAATTCAAACATTGGATATATTTCTATCGCTGATGACTCTTTCTTCGTATTATGCTTTACATTGCTCCCTCATTAAAAACCTTTCTGGAAAAACCCAATTGGGACAAAAATTGGACGAAGGGAAAAAGACTGCAACACATACTTTCAGTATCAACAAAGTTCTTTAGTAGTAATACCTTTTGAGGTGAGTCATGTTCCAATTGCTTGGCAATTTAACACCATCTTGATTTACAATTTATGTGAACCTTTACCGGTTATAGTTGAAATCCAGTAAGGTCCTTCTCGCATTTTTCCCAGCTTCCCGACATTAACTTCTCGGGTGCTTCGAGTTTTTTAAAACAAAATCTCCAACGAAATAAGGAAGATTTTCTCTACAGTTATAATATCTTTCCATCCTTTGCTTTCGTGCCATTATCCTTTCATATGCTAAGTTTTGATGTTCTTCAAGCAAATCTAGCTTAATCAACAGTGCTTCATTATTTTCCTCCTCATTTCCCCAGGAGTACCTATGGTCGGTTCCCCAATCTCCATCGGGATCAAAGATTCCGCACCATACACAATTGAAAATGGTGTTTCACTAATACTCAATTTTGTTGTTGTTCGATATGCCTATAACACACATGGTAACTCATCTAGCCAATTACCTTTATTATCTTCTAACTTCTTTTTAAGGTTTTGAATTATTCTTGTTAGTTGACTCTGCTTGTCTGTTAGTACTTGGATGGTATGGAGAAGATGTAATCCGTTTGATCTTCAATCCTTCCAAAAACTTTGTGACTTTGGAACCTATAAATTGTAGCCCATTGTCACAAGTAATTTCTTTTGGTATTCCAAAATGACATATGATAGGATTCCATATGAAATCAATCACTTCTCATTATCTGATCTTTTTGTAAGCACTTGCTTCAACACATTTAGTGAAATAGTCAGTTAGAACCAAAATAAATTGTACTTGCCTGGACCCTTGTTGTAAGGGACCAACTATGTCCATCCCCCATTTCATGAATGTCCATGGTGACACCACTGAATGTAAAAGTTCTGCCGATTAATGCACTAACTATGCATGACGCTGACACTTATCACATTTTTGTACAAATACCTTCGCGTCTTGTTCCATTCAAGGTCAATAGTAGCCAGCCCTTATCAATTTGAGAACCAACGAGTCTACACCAGAGTGATTTCCGCACAGTCCTTCGTGAACTTCTCTCATCACATAATCATCCTCAGATGTCCCTAAACACCAAACCAATGGTCCTTGAAAAGACCTTCTATATAATTCACCGTCAACAAGGCAAGAACAAGCAGCTTTAGTCCGAAGCGCTCAGGATACTTTTGGATCTTCAGTCAATTTGCCATGCCTTAAATACTTTATTAACTCATTTCTACAATACTAAATTAGGTTGGTTGAGTTAACTTCACAATATTCGTCCACGTCTAATACCGAATGCAATAGTTGAACGACCACACCGAAATTGGCTCCTTTCATTTTCGTGGACAACCCCAAATTGGCCAATGTGTCTGCTTCCCCATTTTCTCCTCTTGGAATGTGGATGATCGAGCATTCCTAAACTGAGAAAATAATACTTGAATCTTATTCAAGTACTATTGTATGTGTTCCTCCTTGGTGTCGAAAATTCCATATACCTAGTGCACTAACAGCTGGGAGTCACACTTTATTTCAATTACCTTGGAGCCTAGTCCCTAAGCTAACTCAAGTCCTGCAACTA
This sequence comes from Nicotiana tabacum, assembly GCF_000715075.1. Lineage (NCBI taxonomy): Eukaryota > Viridiplantae > Streptophyta > Magnoliopsida > Solanales > Solanaceae > Nicotiana > Nicotiana tabacum. Next base: position 90,701,959 of record NC_134090.1, read on the forward strand.
AAGCTTCATATTGGATTCATTGTTAGTTAATGGTACAATTCTAATGGCCTGTTTTAGGATGTCTCCCGAAGTAGTGATTAATACTATCCCAAGATCAGAGCTTTTTATGTTGGAAACTCCATCCGTAAACAAGGTCCAAATATCAGAGACAGTTCACGACACTAGTGATACTTCTTTAGCAGCTAAAGGCATCAGTCCTGGTTTAAAGTCAGCCATGAAGTTGGCCAAAACTTGTGACTTGATAGCTTTTCGAGGTTTATATTTTATATAAAATTCACTAATTTCTACCACCAATTTAGCCAAACGAGCTAAAAATTCAGGTTTATAAAGGACCTTCTTCAAGGTAAAAGTCGTCACAATGGCTTCTGAGAGGCAACTATGAGAGTTAGAGCTAATTTTTCTATGTGCGGATAGCGTGTCTCTGCTCCCGATAAAATTTACTAACATAATAAACAGAAAATTGTGTACCTTCCTCCTATCTGATCAAAACAATGCTTACCACAACTTCCAAAACTGCTAAATAAATTATAAAAAACTTACCTTCCATCGATTTATACAATAACAGATGACTAGATATGTACCCTTTTAAGTCTTTCAACACTTTCTGACATTCTGGAGTCCATACAAAATCATTCTTCTTTTTCAAGAGTGAAAAGAAATGATGGCATTTCTCCGAATGTCTTGATATAAACTTGCTCAGTGTAATGACCTGACCGATTGTTTTGAGCTCTAGCGTGTCGTTTGGTGATTTGAGACCTTGAGTATCCTCACTTCATGTATTATGCCTTGCACGTGTGGTTGGTTTTGATTTTCGAGAAGTTCGTAGCTAATTTGGAAGAATAATTCTTAATTCGGAAGCTTTAAGTTGAAAAAGTTGACCAAGGTTTTACGTTTGAGTAAACGACCTCAAAATTGAGATTTGAAGGTTTCAATAGGTTTGTGTGATGATTTTGGACTTGGGAGTGTGTTCGGGTTGAGTATCAAATGGTCCGGGAGCATTTCTACGCTTAATGTAGAAAGTTAGACTTTTAAAGGTTTTAGAATTTTCTAAGTTTGATTTGAAGTGGATTGATATCTGTTTGGTATTTCGAACCTTGGAATAGGTTAGCATTGTGATTTGGGACTTGTACGTAAGATTTTGCGTCATTCCAAAATGATTAAGTGTGATTCGGACACGTTCGACGAAGTTTGAATGTTTGAAAGTTAGAAGGAGTATTTTGATCGCTGATTTATGGCATTTCGAGCCTTTGGACATGTTTGGATAAGGTATTGGAAATAGTTGGCATTATTGGATGGGGTTCCGGAGGCCTCAGGTATGTTTTGGATGGTTTTGAACCATGTCGGAGTGTTTTGCAACAACTGATTTCTGGTTCTAGTTTTGTTCTTTGCGAACGCAATGGGAAGCACGGGTTCCTAGGAAGGATTTGAGTGGTAGGTCTTCGTGATTCATGTTCATGATTAGATTGTCGCATTTGTGAAGGTTTGGTCAGATGGTGCATCGCGTTCGCGATGGTCAGGTCGCGTTCATGAAGGAGTAACTGTCTTGGGAGTCTTGGCTTTCATGTTCGCGCAAGCAAGGTCGCGTTTGCAAAAGGCAACCTAATAAAGCTTCACGCTCGCGAGACTATTCTCGCGTTCATGTTAAAGTTCTTGGGAGCTTAAGGTGAGTGTGCTTTGCGAATGCGAAGAAGTGCGCCTCGGCAGATTATAAGTTGGCCAATCGGGATGTTTTCTCATTTCACTCGTTTCTCTCTTCCTTGGGATTATTTTTGGACTATTTGGAGGATCCATTTTAATCATCTATCATGAGGCAAGTGATTCTCACCCATTGTGAATTTAAATACATGGATTATAATTGGATTTGAACATGAAAATTTATAGAAATTGTGGGATTTTGGATGAAAACCTAGAAATTGTAAAGTTGGATTTTAACCACGAAATTCGACACAAAATTAGGAGTAAATTTTATATTTGAGTTTGTGGTATTATGGGTAATGTTTATATTTAAAACATTTCAGAATCTGGGCACGCGAGCTCGGGGGTTGACTTTGTTGACTCTTCGAGTAGAGTTGGGAATTATTATAAATTGTTAAATTATTTATGTCAGAGCCTATTATGAAGTTTTAGAGCAAGGTAAGTCTCCTGTCTAACTTCGTGAGGAGAAAACTAACTCGTAAGTGTTGTATTTGTTATGTGTTGCTTGTTGTGGAGGCTACATACGCATGAGGTGATGTGAGTCCGTACATAGCTAGATCATGTTTATGTCCGGGTAGAGTTAGGACTTTACCATGCAATAGTTGTATTACTTGAATTCAATTTGTTAGATTAATTACTTAAGTTTTATAATTGAAATTTGATAGAGATCATGTTAGATAGAACCTCAATACCTTGAGTTATTTGGCAGGATAATTGATTGATGGTAAATTTCATTCTTAACTTATGTCCCTAAACTTGTGGTTCAAATACGTGACCCTTAATTCGATAAGTTTCTTCACTTCCTAGTGATCAGGCGAACGCCTTGACAATATATATATTAAGATGCATTCATGGATCGGGTCGTACGACCTCGGTAGTGTGTGTACACGACTATATCGATTGGGCCATATGACCTCGGCATAATTCGTGCGTAAAATCACTAGGAGTCCGAATATCCACGAGATTACCCTTTTGATTGAGACTTGGTAGTTACATGGTGTTTACTTCATGACTTGAGATCTGGCATTTACTTGTTAGTTCTTATCTGTTGAGATAGCTAGTGGTATTTGGGGATTTTAAATTGATATTTTGTTAAAGGATCACGTTAGTTACTGTTTCTTATTCTATTGACACTGTTGTATTTTATGCCTACTTATAATTCTTGTATTTTATTTATTGGACCATTAGTAAGTGTCGATGTGGACCCCTCATCAATATTTCTCCGGAGTTAAGCTAGATACTTACTGATTACGCATTGATTTACGTACTCATACTACACTGATTGTGCAGGTATTTTGGTGATTTTTTAGGTGCATAAGCGCATCTGCTGAGTGGACTTTACGGTGAGCTGCATTCCATGTTACGATCCACAACACATAGAGTCTCCATCATGTTCATTTATGTTGTCCTATCTATTTTTGCATTACAGACAGATATTGTATTAGTATTGTGCTTCCTAGTTTATGCTCATGCACTTGTAACACCGAGTTTTGGGAAGTTTTAGTAGATGTTTATGGTTTTTTCCTAATATTATTACAATTTTATTTTATGTCTTATTTATACATTATATCACTATGATCTTTTGTAGTTAGTTTCTTTATTAAATAAAATTCAGGATTTCAAAAGCAATAAAATGAATAGTTAATTTGATAGTTCACCATTGGCTTGCCTATCGGCGATGTTGGGTGCCATCATGGCTTATAGTAGGTTTTAGGTCGTAACAGCTTGGTACGAGTCATGATAAAGTCTAGTAGAGTCTTGCGGATCGGCACGAAGACGTCTGTTCCTATCTTCGAGAGGCTACAGGGTTGTTAGGAGAACTTCCCTTATTGATTCCTCGTCAAGTGATTTGATTTCACTGAAGCTTATGTCTTAATTTCCTTTCTACTCATTCTTATATGATGTTGAGTGATTGTTATTAATTGGACATCGAGGAGTTATAGTGGTGCTGCAGGTATGGTGTATGATGTTTTTCCCTGCTATTGTCGTCACCTTGTGGATGGGTTTTCTGTCGTTTCAGCCTAGTGTTAGTGTTGCCTATGATTTTGAGGCTATGCAAAATATATTATGATGCTCATGCATTGTTATTGCACAGTGCTGGTGTAAATGGCAAGATGCTTAACTATGTGTCGCGACACTAAATGACACGAGAGAAGGAATATTCGATTCATGGTTAGATATTCGGCATTTAATCCCAATGAAGGAGAGACAATTGTACTATAAGATGTTTAGTCTTTAATTGACAGAGTATCGAGGTTGGATATTTTCGAACTTGGTGGAGTTCTTGCTCGTGTTGTGGTGTTGTCATCTTTGTTTGAACATACCAAGGCTCGTTAGTATGATGGTCTTCATTTGTTTTTCTTTGGGGCATGGTGTTGTGAAATGATGTCTAAGAAGAGGTTATCGAAGATGACAATTTATGATTTCAGGGTTGAATCAGTGTTTCTAGTATTGACGGCTCAAGGAAGACGATTTTAAGGAGGCTTAAGGTTGATGGAAATCTATTTATTCGAATGCAGTAGATATGGATCGTGAATTGGAGTGGCATGACTGGAAGTGGATGATGAAAAAGAACATTGTTCGATATGTATCATGGTGGTTGAATTGTTAGCAGGTCAAGTATGAACAATATAGGCCGACTAGCTATGGTTTAACCGGAATAGGAGTGGAAGCATGTCGTATGGATTCAGTGGTAGGATAGCCATATGATTGAGAAAGTTTATAGCAATTTGGGATCATGGTGGACAAATGACTAAGTTTGTGTATTTTGTTTGGAGTGGTGATTTCTACACTCAGGAAGTTTATTGTGACAAAAAGAGTTTACTTGGAAGGTAGAGGAAAGTGAGTGGTTGACTATCATTTTGGGGTGCTATATGACTTCGAGTTTCAAACATATTGTTGGACCTTCAGTTGATAGTAATGGGACGAACAAACTGTTACAGTTGGTGGATGAGTGTGGACTAGGAGAATTAACTGATTTCATAATGGATGTGGTTATGTCTATGCTGTTGGAAGATGCCCTTATGGGGTTACACAGGTGGGCTATCTCATGTGAGAAGGTTAGGGGTTGCATAACTTCTGGTGAAGTTCCTATAAAGAGTTATGCCTTCTACCCAATGGGATGCATGTACTGTAATGTGAGCTTAGATCGCTTGAAGAAGATAGTACGACTATTAGGAGATTGAATATGCGATTATGGCTGCTAATTTGGGATGTGTTATGATTAGTGAAACAAGAAATTATAAGAAATTTGGCTGCGTAACAGTGTAGGATCATGGTAGCCAAAAGGGAGAAGTCATTATTGGTCCTTGGATTTCGCAATTGTGGCTTAAAACCAAGTAGGGGAGCATACCATCGATGATTGGGTTATTTGGTCGCGTCTTTGTAGTTTTTGGTTATCGATACGTTGATCACTTGGTTATGGCTGGAGGATGAGGACAACAGGGGTAATTCGACCAGGTAATTTGATGGATATGTGCTATATTTTTGCCTTGTCGGTTTATATGAAGGTTGTGGAATGACTCAGATTTGTTATTTATTTGATAATGTGATGTACAAGAAAAGTATTCATTCGGTTGCTCCTTTAAAGTTTTCGTGTTCTAATGAAGCACTAGTTGTTTGGTTATATTATCGGGACTTGATTAGAGTGGGAGAATCTCAACAATGGTTCTAGTGAGTTCAAGAATTTAAGTGCGGTGCCTAAGGATTTTCGGGTTTGTCGTGTGGCTTAGGAATTAGTTTTGCAATTGAGTGTGAAAAAGACTTGGAGTATTTCTATGAATGTCATCGAGTCTGTAGTGCGATGTTAGAGAGATGGAATAAACAACTTCAGATTCGTAGAAGATCTTTCATAACAGGTGTATTAGTTGGAGATAATATTGAGTGCATGAGGAGGGTATGAAATGGCTTATGGGTATTGAGACGACATGGTCTCGTGATTTGGGTAACTCGGGACAAGTGTTGATCAAGGTCCATTATGTGTTTGAATAGATGTATATTTTGAAGGCAAGATAAGAGTAAATCGAAAGAAGCTGAGTTAGTTAGTAGTGGTTTGGGTCGACATGGTTAAGGAAATAATCGGTTCCTTCGGTGTGGTAAGGTTATACAGGTGTTCGTGGCTACACTTGTGGGCTTAATAACCTCTATAATTTGGTTGTTTGATGGGATTCAGTTATGATGGTTTGGTTATGTGAAATGGGTTCCGAAGGGTGATTACAATCTCGGCCACGACTTGAGTTCTGTGGCTTTTTTGGTTATGGGGAGTCAGTTGTGTGTTTCGATTCTTTTTCTAGAATGAGTTAAGCGAAAGGGTTCTGGCTGATGGAATGACTATTCCACTGGTGGTTCAGTATACATGATAGGATCCTCGCACTCTCGTGTAATTGCATAATAGGTGCAGTGAGCGGTATAGAAATTGGAATTTCAGGATCAAGGTTACGATCCAGTTTTGATAGGAATGTCACGAGCTCGGAAGAGATGGGGAGAAATTTCAGATGTCTAGAGTATGCTGGTCCTATTTGTTGATACACAATTTTTCCCTCATATATTTTAAAGTGCATATATACTTTCAAAATAGTGCATGAACATCAACCGGTATTTTTCCATAATGTTTCTGTAATTTTTAAAGGATTTTAATCAATTTATTCTAGTATTTTATTATCCAAATAATTACTAATTGCATCACAAATAGTTTTATGATAATTTTACTGCATAATTTTATTATCTTATTTGTATACTAAGCCTTGACTATTTAATGAATAGCCATATGAACATGTTAGGGTTATAATTGCATTAACTTTGCAAATTTTCACAAGAAAATGATATTTTGTATTTTTATAATATTAAGTAATTATTTTAAATAATATTTATGCAAAAATAATATGTTTATCATTTATAAGTTATTTTATAAAATTATTTTATTAAGTTAATTGAGTATTTAAATAATAGCCCATTTTTCTTAATCAATTTCAGACTTTAGCCTACCCCAGCCCAACTAAAGCTTAGCCTAATCTACCCTATCCCACTTAAATGTAACCCATGACCCAATCTCCATATAACCTGCCCCAGCCCGGAATCAATCCTGTCTGTTGATCTCAAAAGATCAACGGTCAAAGACTCTCTTTGCTTTTTTAATTACCCTAACACCCAAAACCCTATTCACTTCTCCAATTACGCCGCCTATGAATCCTCTCTTATTCTCTTCTCTCTTAGATGCTATCAAACCTTAGAGCGTCGTCACTCAAAATTCCCTCCAAATCCCTTTGATTCCCAACCGGATATGGAATCATTTGGTGATTTACCGCCTTATCCGACCTCGTACCTCTACTGGTTGTTCGATTTTCATGATACTTGATGGGATCTCATGGGATTTGAACCAGATTTAGTTCAAATCTCTCATCTTTTCAATTAATCCGCCTATATTCAACCTTATATCTGTAAGTACTATCACTTTCGTGTTTTCATGACTTCCAATCTCTGGTTCAAACAAGATTTTCCCACCTCTATTCATTTTAAATATAAACTCAATTATTTCTGGATGAATCTGTTAGATCTCTTTAGATCTGAAGGGTTTTGAGTTTGTTTGGTATTTTTCCTTTAAGATTTTTCTTTTTTTACTATTATTGTCAACTGATTTCATTTTTTCCTAAAAGCTAGGGTTTCAATTTTTCTAATAGATTTCTGCAAAATGTTTTAAACGTTTAGGCATTTTTCAACTCTGGTTCTCTTCTTTGCTTTTTTCGACTAATCTTACTGGAGTTTTATCTCTTTGGCTTTACACTTTAGGGCTTTTAATTATCTGACTGTTGGTTATAATTGTTTTTCCCACTTACCTAGCTTTGTCAATTAACGTATTAATTGATTTACATGCCTAATTAGGGTTTGAAATTGTGCTTCCCTTTAAAACTGATATTTCCTTATAGGATTTTTACCCATTCTTTCCTTATGTGTGATTAATAAATGGTACTACCTCTCTTAATTCCTCTACTAGTCCAATTTTTGTGTTTTGATTGATCTGTGGACTTACTACTTACCTTATTTAAACCTCAATCTTGTCTGCTGATTTACTCCGTGTGGGATTCTCCTTAATTTAAGTGATACTTACTTAATCCAGCTTATTAATTATTTCATGTTAGCCCTAATTGACTGATTAACTGATCTCTTTGCCTTATTTTGTGTGCAATTGATTTCCTACCTTATTTGTTTACTCTATTGTATGCTATAAAAGCCTTTCATTGTTCTGACATACGGACACACTGAGAAAAGATACAGAAACGCACACAAACTCTCATTCACACACACTCTCCATTGTAGTTATTTTGTTACTTGTGTTTACTACACTGTCTAGCCCGCTGAAAGTCAAGGCTAGGCTATTGGATTTAACTTGCCCTCACCTTCCTGTTTGCTATCTCCTAACTTGTATGCCCCTATTTCTGTTACCATAATCTCTCCTATGTGCTATGTGTCTCAGTATACATCTATCTTGATACTTGCCTCTTAGCTATCTCTTTCTCAACTACTATACTTCAACTCCTATTCTCTATGCCTTATATGATTAGTTCATTCTGAACCTCAACATGTGCATGTTTATTATATGCTTCTTGTTTATTTTAACCAGTATGCTTTAGTCTTGTTACCTCTTTATCCCATATGGTTGTGTGTTTAATATGCTTCTGTTCTATGTTTCTCTTAACAACCATGACTTAGGTCCTGTCTTGTTCTATGTGATATCATGTTCCTGTTTATTTACCCATTTCTCAACTAGCATGCACAATTCCTATCCTGTTTTATGTGCTGTTAGTCTGACTCAGCATGTTCCTGATCAACTCATGGTTTCTGTGTACATCTTTCAAGAATAATATGCTTTAGATTATCATCATCTTTTCGATATGGCTGTCTAATTAGCCATTTGACTTCAGCATGTTTCTATATGTTAAATCATGTCTAGATAATTCTATTTGGTAATCGTTAATAGACTAAATCAGTTCTTGCAATGTGAAACCTTGTTTGTGACTCTGTTCTGTCTATGATTCCAGTGTTGTTTTGCTTAACTACTGGTAACTAAGTCTAAATCAATCTGCTGAAACCTAGTCCTATTCTGTCTGCAGCCTGTTTCTATTCACTTCTAAATAATTAATTCGTTGTTTAAAATAATCTCTATTTGTTTAAATTGCTTTATGATTAATTCGCTTAAATTGTGTTTGTCCAGGACCCACCGTTGTGGACCTTGAGGGGTGCCTAACACCTTCTCCTCAAGCTAATGTATTCCAGGTGCCCTAACGCACCTTAATCTCTTACCCAATCTCTGGTGATGCAAACTAGTACACGAGTTATTTATTCCAGGTGCCCTAACACACCTTAATTCGTTAGGTGGTGACTCTTCAAATCTCATACCCAATTCCTAAAAGTAAAGGAGTTGTCCCCAAAATGTCGAAACCTGGACTCCGCAAGGAAAAATGGGTCGCGACAGCATGATGACTCTGCTAGGGATATTTAGGCTCTTACCATAACGCACTTGCTTTTTGTGAATTAGTCTTAAGCATGCTTTATTCCGTTAATACATGTGCACCCTTTCCCTTTCCCCTTTATTTGGATCTAATTGCCTATTTTGTTTGCATTTACGATTTCCTTTATTTCAGAAACTGACTTGTCTCCTTGTTTTCTTTCTTAAATGTCTTTCAATTATTAAATACTGCATTTATCATTTTAACGTGCAAATACACAACAACATGCTATTTATTGTTGCCTAAATCATGCTCAACATCGTATTCCACTCGTACGTAATCAATCCTATAACAACGCTTGATGAGTGTTTTGAGCCCTTCCTATATATCACCCTTTAAATTCCGAAAGGCATATTTGGGGTAAAATAATCGATCAGCGGTGTAGTCGACAGTTCCATGCCTTTCCCCCTCAAGTTGACATTTGAGGGTACCGGTCTAGACCTCTCTAGAAACCTTACTCTGATTAATTGTACATGTATCATGGTCAAACCTAGCCAGGTTAATATGTTATCCACATAATAACCCTTTAAGACAAGCCTTGTCCAAAAGTCCATTGTGTTTTTTATAATTCCAACGGACGCAACCACAATTGTGTGCGTTAATTTTGGAGAAGTAAGTGCCAGTATACTAATCATTGTTGTATAAATAGTCGGATCTGGAGGGGGAAAGGGCCTAACCATATTTGTTTTGCAGAAAATGAGGCACAAAGTCCTCAGGTTCGGCATGGTCCGTAACATACCACCATTGTTGCTAGATTGGTGGGAGGATCTTCCACCAAGTGCTAAGAATCATGTGAAAAGGGTCTTGGGAAATTTACCTTCTCTATTGGGCCTTCAGCCAAACAACATGTTGATCGAAGCTGCCATAATGTTCTGGACAAAGAAAGAGTCGTGTTTCGCTTTGGAAACATAGAAATGACCCCTCTCTTGGAAGAAAGAGGGGGATTTGCTGGGCTACTCTGGGATAGTACTGGTTTATTGGTACCGAAAAATCGCTCTACCAAGGGGTTTCTGAAGATGATGGGATTAAAGAAGAATGATGACTTGGAGTGCCTGAAAAATTCCTACATACCATTCGACTACCTCTATGAACGATACAGTCACATCAAATTTTATCATATTTTCGATAGCGAATTCTCCATCACTTCCTTGGGTTGGATCCACCGCAGGGTTTTTGTGTTCATCATCTATTTCTTGGATATGTTAGCGTTCCCGATCCAAGGGGACAAAATCCACACCAGACTGGCCATGGTAGGAAAAACCTTGATGGACGGGATTGAGGGGCAAACATATACCATTGTCTTATGATCATAGAAGACATATACCGAGCCTTGGAGCGCTGTTAGAAGGGGTACAAATACTTTGAAGGTTGTAATATGCTATTACAAGTTTGGTTGTTGGAGCATCTCCAAAAAGGTCAATACCGTCAAGAGCTTCTGCGAAAGCTGTGGAATGATCAAACAGCTTTCCATCATCCTAAGAGAATGACTTATATCCTAGACAGGTTTGCTTAACCCGAAAATGTTATAGGATGGGCACCGTTTTTCAGCAATTTGACCAAGGATCATGTTCAATGGATGTTCGAATGGTTCCCCACCGATGAGTTCATCATCAGATCTAGGGATGTTCCGCACTTGGTACTGATCGGGTTAATGGGTATATACCCTTATGCTCCTATCAGGGTTATGAGACAGGCCGGCAGGAAGCAGGTCATACCACGGATTGCTAAAATGAGTCACTACATGGCAGATTTTCAGGATGACAACGTCCCGTACAAATGTGAAGCTCAGCACATGTGATATTTGAAAATTATCATGGAAAAGGACACCATCGAGCCAGACTGATATCATTCTGGTCATGTGTACTTTTACCCATCATGGTTAGAAGATAACATGGCAGGAATATTCAAGCCAAGGGTTGGTTCAGGAAATAGGGTCATAGATGAAGTTGCCGAGGCACAAGTTAAGTACAACAAACTGTGCAAAAGAGTTCACGAGTCTGAGGCCAAGCACATGGAGCGACAAAAGACCGACATGGAACTAATTAATGAATGGAGGGAGATGGCTGTCAAATCAAGCGAAATGTTGGAATATCTGGAGTACAATCTAATGGAATTGAAGGAAAAAATGAGAAAGAGGGTCACCGATCGCCAGAACACTGAAGGAAGCGAAGAAGGACATTTAGAAAGGGCATACCTACTGCTGAACCTGCGCGAACTGGGGAATTCGATCGACGAAGCCAAAAACATCCAGCCGGGAGAAGGTCCTTCTGGGACCAAGTGGATTAGGTTTATTTGCTTTCTCAAAATGTAATAAGGCCAATTGCCATTAGTGACTTATCTTATTTAGCGTCATTTTATATTTACCTATTTTTACATTAATGAAATGAGGCAGTTATTGGCACTGAAATTCTCCAAATCTATTTGTCGCTAGGCCTACTTCGGGCACAATGAGGCTCCCAAATTAGGACGCAAATTTACATTCCCACAATATGTGTTTAAATACTACAAACATTTTGAGAATCCTTACTGACTTGTTTACATTTTGTTTTTCTTTATTTTTATTATTCCCACCCCTTAAGGTTGGTTCGTACATACTGGCATCATCAGCATATCACACCACATCTAAAGGCCCTCCACCTCCTACTCCTTCGAGTAATCCGAAAAGCAGAGGAAAAGCTAAGATGGATGATTTGAGTGGTATCTGAAAAGAAAATGATGAGAATATTGAAACTTCAGACGGTCAGAGTACTCCAGCCCAGAATGATGTGGTCCTATGATTAAAGCAGAAAATACTGGAGTTACAAGGAGAACTTGAGCAGTTCTGCAACTTAGCAAACCTCTTCCTCACTCTAAACGTCCCAGACGTTAACCAACAAAATGCTCAAAACCCATCACCTCCTCAAAATACGCCAAACCAACGTCCACAAAATCCTCCCGCACCCCATCAATATGCCACACCACCTCAAAACCCCAATCCTCTACCGATACCAACTCCTCCACAACACCATCATCAACCAACCCAGTACCCACAAACCACTACCTATCACACTCCTTAGAACATACCACAACCTATTCCCGATCCTCAAAGCTCAACCAACAACCACCTTTACACCTAAATCCTTGACATTCACCAAAACAACCCCATATATGTAGAAACCCTACCTCACTCCACTCAACCAATCTCCTATACAGCAGAATTTCCTAAGAAGGACCTGCTCATCAAGAATATGGCCGATGAGCTCAAGAAGTTGACAAGTCACGTTCAGGGCGTTGAAGGAGGAAAAGGGATAGAAGGTCTGAACTACGAGGATTTATGCATACAACAAGATGTGGAACTGTCGGAGGGATACAAACCTCCGAAGTTCGAAATGTTTGATGAAATGGGTGATCCCAAGGTTCATTTGAGAACTTATTGTGATAAGCTTGTGGGGGTCAGAAAGGATTCGAATGAAACTATTCATGAGAAGTCTTATCGGAGATGCCCTGTCTGGTACATAAGCTAGAATCCTAAGAAATTAACCAATTTGGTGAGCATGACATCAAAATTTATGGACCGGTTCAGGTTTAATACGGAGAATGCACCGAATGTCTTCTATATTCAGAACCTAAAGAATAAACCAACTGAGACTTTCTGCAAGTATGCTACTCGGTGGAGGTTAGAAGTAGCGAAAGCCAGACCAGCATTAGACGAGGAACAGATGAACACGTTCTATGTTCGGGGCACATGACCCACAGTATTATGAAAGGCTAATGGTTATTGAGAATCATAAGTTCTCCAATATTATCAAACTTGGAGAAAGGATTGAAGAGGGCATCAAAAGCAGGATGGTGAAAAATTTTGAGGCACTGCAGGCCACGAACAAAGCATTGCAATCAGGTGGAATATCAAAGAAGAAAGAAGTAGGGGCAGTAATGGTGGCCCAAGGCCCAAAATATCCACTCACATACCAAACACCTCCACCTACATACCAACCCTCACCTCCCAGATATTCTTAACCCGCCACCGTCTATCACACTTATAACACCCAGCCAGCCTACTATCATTCACCTCCAACTCGTCCAAATTACTAGAAACCTCGACCTAACTTTGATCGCAAATCACCCAAAAAGTATACCGCCATTGCTGAACCCATCAACCAGATGTACGAAAGGTTGAGGGCTGCCGGTTATGTCACCCCTGTTCCCGCTATGGCAATGAAAAATTCATCTCAATGGGAATAAAACTTTTGCATATCATTCTGGTATGAAGGGGCACACCATTGATGAGTGTCGAACATTGAAAGATAAGATTCAGACATTGATTGATAACAAGGTCATACAGGTGAAGAAAGCTACACCTAACGTCTGCAACAATCCTCTTCTAGATCATAGGAGCGAAGGGATCAGTATGATAGAAACTAATGAGTAGTTGGATCCTGAGGGATCAATTGGACTTATCAAAGAGGGAAATGATCCTAAGAGGCCCGCAGTCACGCTCAATCCTATTATGGCATAGGTAAAGCCGCCAGTTGAGGTTAAAGTAACCACATTGGTTCCATTTGAGGTAGAAATAACACCACCTGCAGCCACACATGTTTCATTTGAGGTAGAAGTGGTCACACCTTTCACAGTGACAGTAGCGCGCACACCTCCTTTCAAGTCCAACGCCATACCGTGGGATTACGTTACCAAAGCTAAGAGAAAGGGAAAAACAAAGATGGAAGGATTTGGTGCCACACAGGGGATGACCAAAACTGGATGGATCTATACACCCTAAAATTTGGTAGGATCAAGCAAGGAGGCTGCTACCAAACAACCTATCATTGAAACTGGACCGGACGATCTTTGGAGGGAAGTACAAGCGAGGGAATACTCTGTCGTCGATCATTTAAACAAGACCCCCGCCCAGATATCCATCCTGTCACTATTGCAAAATTTAGAGGTGCATAAGAATGCTCTGATGAAGGTGTTGAATGAAGCTTCTGTGACCAACAATATCAATAGTGGAGAGATGACCAACATGGTAGGGCAAGTACTAGAGAGTCACAAGATCACCTTCCACGAGGATGAACTGCCACCTTAAGGGTTAAGTCATAATAGGGCACTGCATATCACGGTACAGTTTGAAGACAAATGCATTGCCAGGTACCTAATAGATGGAGGTTCAAGCCTTAACATTTGTCCATTGACTACTCTGAAATGATTGGACAAAGATTTCCATGAGATACGGGCAGGAAGTATGAATGTGAAAGCATTTGGGTCTCAAAGGGCCACGATTGGGGAGATTAACTTTTGTCTGCAGATGGGACCAACTTGGTTCGACGTTGAGTTCCAAGTACTAGACATATTGGCTACATACAATCTTCTATTGGGTCGACCTTGGATACATGCCACTGGGGCCATGGCTTCCATGCTACACCAGGCCGTGAAGTTTGAATGGAACCATTAGCAGGTAATCATTCACGGAGATAGAAGTAACCCTATTTACACTAGTCAAACTATCTCGGTTATCGAGAATAGAAGAAGGCTGGGTGGAGAAACTTATCACCACATTGAACATGTCAACGCAATTGAGAAGGACATGTGGTGGAGTAACAAAATAGAAAGTATACTGGCATGGTATGGGTATGAACCCAGTAAAGGGCTTGGGAAGGATCTCCAGGGCATTACAAAACTATTACAGTTGAAATGTCACGACACAACTTTTGGGATGGGATATCCATACACCTGGCAAGAATATGATGATTTGTCGCCTCCATGGTGTGGTCCTTATTACCCTCTCGAGCATCCAGTACCATACCTAAGTCAGACTTTTCACCAGCCGATACACTATGGGGGTCTGTAGAGGAAGAAGCTTTGGTTGAGTTAAGAAACTGGTTCCTAGAAGAAGAGAATATGGATTCAATGTGATAATTGAGGAGGAGGAGGAAGAAAGCCTCACCATTCAAACTGTGGAGAAGGGAGCTGTTCTCAGGAATTGGACTGCCACACCATCCCCGGCCCGTCGAGTTCCTGGGTAGCTTGGCAATTAGCCTGATTTTTTTTATAGACATGCTATGCATTTAACATATTTTCAATGATTTTGTTTTAAGACACATTTTGTTTCGAAATACTTGCTCGAGTCATCGAGCCGTACTTGTTTTGGATATTTTCAAATTTAATCAAATGCATTGCTATTTATTATTCATTGCTATCTTTGCATTTTCTTTATACAATGTTATTATTACTTTTCTTGATGAACCAATGCATGTGACATGTAATGAACAACGCAACATAAGGATAGCGACTCAAAAGAAGAGGATGAAATACCAGAAGAAGTTGTCAGAGAGGTTGAGAACTTTGAGAACAAACCTAAGTCCAACCTGGACGAAACCGATGCAATCAATTTGGGAGATTCAGAAATCGTCAAGGAGACTCACATAAGCATTCACTTATCACCATTAGAGAAGGAAAAGTACATTTGTTTCCTGAAGGAATATGAGGATATCTTTGCATGGTTATATGATGACATGACTGGTCTGAGCACCTCCATATGGCTCATAAGTTTTCTACCAATCCAATGTGTCCGCTGGTGAAACAGAAACTCAGAAAGTTCAAACCAGATATGAGCCTAAAAATCAAGGAGGAAGTCACTAAGAAAATCAAAGCCAAAGTCCTCAGGGTAGTTGAGTACCCAACCTGGTTAGCCAACATTGTACCGGTTCTGAAGAAAGATGGAAAAGTTAGGGTATGTGTTGACTATCTGGATTTAAATAGAGCAAGTCCCAAGGACAATTTCCTACTGCCAAAAATACACATCCTGATCGACAATTGCGCCAAGCATGAACTCCAATCTTTTGTAGATTGCTTTGTGGGTTATCACCAGATCTGGATGGATGAAGAAGATGCAGAGAAAACAACTTTCATTACACCGTGGGGAGTGTACTACTACAAGATGATGCCATTCAGTCTAAAGAATTCTGGGGCCACCTACATGATAGCCATGACAAGCATCTTCCATGATATGATACACAAAGAAATAGAGGTGTATGTTGATGATGTCATCATCAAATCCAATAAGGCCATAGATCACATAACAGACTTGAGAAAGTTCTTTGATAAGCTAAGGAGGTACCCTCTGAAGTACATGTTTCAGAAGACCATGCCAACCGGGAAGTTAGCCAAGTGGCAGATATTGTTAAGTGAGTTCGATATCATCTATGTAACTCAGAAGGCAGTCAAAAGACAAGCATTGGCGGACCATCTTGCTGAAAATCCTGTGGGAGGAGAATACGAACCACTAAAAACGTATTTTCATAACGAAGAAGTATTATTCATAGGAGAGGACATTACTGAAGCCTACAACTGATGGAGAATGTTCTTTGATGGGGATGCAAACTTCAAAGAAGTGGGTATTGGAGCAGTTTTGGTATCAGAAATAGGTCAACATTATTCGGTGTCTACAAAGACTAGGTTTCTGTGCACCAACAATATGGCAGAATATGAGGCTTGCATCATAGGGCTCAATTTGGCCATCAATATGAATATACAAGAGTTGCTGGTAATTGGTGATTCGGATCTTCTGGTACATCAGGTTCAAGGAGAATGGGCTACGAAAAACACCAAGATACTACCATACTTGTATCATGTGCAAGAATTAATGAAGAGGTTCACAAAAATAGAATTCAAACATGTTCCAAGAGTCCAGAATGAGTTAGCAGATGCACTAGCCACCTTGTCGTCAATGATACAACATCCAGATAAGAATTCCATCGATCCCATCCCAGTGAGGATCAATAAACAACCGGCTTACTATGCTCATGTTGAAGAAGAAACGGATGGAAAGCCTTGGTTCCACGACATCAAAGAATATTTGGGAAAACGAGAATATCCAGAACATGCAAACCATACTCAGAAACGCATACTGTGGAGGTTGTCCAATCACTTCTTCCAAAGTGGAGGGACCCTGTACAGAAGAACTACTGATCTGGGATTATTAAGGTGTGTTGATGCAAAGGAGGCTTCCAGATTGCTTGAAGAGATTCATGCCGGAACTTGCAGACCACATATGAATGGATTTGTTCTAGCCAAGAAATTACTCAAAGCTGGATATTTTTGGATGACCATGGAACGGATTGCACCCGGTACGTCCAGAAATGCCACCAGTGCCAGGTACATGCAGACATGATAAAGGTACCACCAAACGAGCTCAACGCAAGAAGTGTGCCTTGGCCTTTTGCTGCTTGGGGAATGGATGTCATCGGTCCAATCGAGCCCACCACTTCTAACGGACACCGGTTCATTTTAGTGGCTATCGACTATTTCATAAAATGGGTAGAGGCTGCATCTTACAAAGCTGTAACCAAGAAAGTCGTCGCAGATTTTGTCAAGGACATATTGTTTGCCGATTCAGGGTTCCCGAGTCCATTATCACTGATAATGCCGCCAATTTCAATAGTGATCTGATGAAAGCCATATGTGAAACCTTCAGAATCAAGCACAAAAACTCTACAACATATAGGCCTCAAATGAACGGAGTTGTGGAAGCTGCCAACAAGAACATCAAGAAAATACTAAGGAAGATGGTAGAAAATCACAAACAATGGCATGAGAAGTTACCCTTTGCCCTATTGGGATACCGCACTACGGTCTGCACATCAACTGGGGCAACTCCCTATTTACTGGTTTATGGTACCGAAGCTATCATTTCAGTTGAGGTAGAAATTTCTTCTTTAAGGATCATACAAGAAGCCGAACTCAGTGATGCAGAATGGATAAGGAGCCGCTATGAGCAACTATCCCTCATATATATAAAAAGAATGAATGCAGTTGTCACATTCAGCTTTATCAGACTAGAGTGTCTAGAGCTTTCAACAAAAGGGTCAAACCAAGACAATTCGCACCGGTATAGTTAGTGCTGAAGCGGATCTTCTCGCATCAGGATGAAAGGGAAATTTTCACCCAACTAGCAAGGTCCTTACATGGTTCATGGGGTGCTAACAGGAGGAGCATTCATACTTGCAGAAATGGACAGAGAAGTTTGTCCAAAACCAATCAATTTAGACGCAGTCAAGAGATACTATGTTTAGATTGTTTACATTCCTTCATATGACATGATTCCCATTTAAGAGGGGATACATAGGCAGCCCTGTGGGTTTGGTCATATCTTAATAAAATTTTCATTTCCCCCAGAATAAAAAATTGGGGTAGAATTTTGAGGAGGACCCTCAAAATTCCAGAGCAAGTCCAGCCAATGCCATCATATACCAGACAGTCAAAAATCGGTTAAGTAACTGGAGCAGAATTTTGAGAAGGATTCTCAAAATTCCGGAGCAGATCTGACAAATTTAGTCGCATACAAAACAAACGAAGGATCAAACTGGGGTAGAATTTTGAGGACCCTCAAAATTCTAGTACAAGGAAGCCGAAATGTCTCTAAAAGTGTTACAGTCATTAGTTCATCTAATTTACTTAATATTATATACCACTATATTTTCTAAAATAATTCTATTTCATCAATAAGTGCATATTTTCGAAAACTTTATTTCTATGGCTGTCAGGTGTTACCCAGGGTAACTCAAACAGGGCCTCTAGAGTAGAGCAAAGCAAAGGAAGCAGATAAGGGCACGAACCAACCTCCCCTACAAAACTCACAATTTTTCTTTGGATGCAGGCACAGTGAACATGACAGGAGTATTTGCAAATATACACGTATCAAAATCACTATCGATCAGGCCACCGGACGCAAATATATCTCCAGCTAAGAAACATTCTACTCCTATCTTCTACTCATTCACTACATAAGGCTAAGTATTGCCTTTTTTTGCATGAGACTAAGCCTTGTCTCAAACCTTGCATGAGGCTAAGCCCTACCTTCACATTTGCATAAGGTTAAGCACTGCATTCTCTCTGCATGAGACTAAGCCCTGTCCCAAATCTTGCATGAGGCTAAGCCCTGCCTCCATATTTTCGTAAGGCTATGCATTGCCTTCTCTTTGCATGAGACTAAGCCATGTCTCAAATCTTGCATGAGGCTAAGCTCTGCCTCCATATTTGAATAAGGCTAGGCATTACCTTCTTTTTGCATGAGACAAAACCCTGTCTCAAATCTTGCATGAGGCTAAGCCCTGCCTCCATATTTGCATAAGGCTATGCATTGCCTTTTCTTTGAATGAGACTAAGCCCTGTCTCAAATATTGCGCGAGGCTAAGCCCTGCCTCCACATTTGCATAAGGCTAAGCATTTCCTTCTCTTTGCATGAGACTAAACCCTACTTAAATCTTGCACGAGGCTAACCCCTACCTCCACATTTGCATTAGGCTAAGCACTGCCTTCTCTTTGCATGAGACTAAGCCCTGTCTCCAGTCTTGTTTGAGGCTAAGCCCTGCCTCTATATTTGCATAAGGCCAAGCACTGACTTATCATGGGACTAAAGCTTTGTCTCCCTTTTTTTGCATGAGGCTAAGCCCTACCTCCCTATTTGCATAAGGTTAAGCACTGCCTTCTCATGGGACTAAAGCTTTGCCTCCCCTTGCATAAGTGTTGCTCTATCCTAAACTTTGCATTGTCTTCTTCACTTGGGGCTAACCTCTGCCCCCAAACTCTGCACAAGGCTAAGCAGTGTCTTGTTATTACCTTTGGTATCATGTCTCTATATTTTATGGGCTGATGTATAGCCAATTTATCAAAAGGCGTCACAGTCCGAAGGCATCATCCTCATGGCCTGAGGACGCCATGTCATGGACTGAGGATCTCTCAATGCTAAACATTATTATTCAAAGGCGTCATGGTTCATAGGCACCATCTTCATGGCCCGAGAACATCATTTCATGGCCTGCGAATCTCTTATCTCAAGATCCATGGCCCGGGACGTCATGGTCTAAGGACGTCATCTTCAATGTCCAAAGACAAACTTTCATGGTCCAAAGGGAATTTACATCATATTTAAATTCTCGCAATAATCTATATACTTGCGTGTATTGTGTTTTTAGTTTTGCAGGAAATCCAGGAAGTAATCGTTCTTCAAACAGGAGCAACCTTTGCTCCGGTTTCCACTCATATTGTTTGTTGTTATCTTAAACATAATCGATTCTCATCAATTACTCGCCTTTACCCCATGACCATTTAGATACCTACCCCATGATACATCTGTTATGCTTCAGAATCATAATCATAACTCCGCATAAACCCATTTGATACTACCCTTCACAAAAGAACCTTTTCTGAAACTTGCTACCATTCCTATAACAAATCCATCGGCCTCATTCACCATTGGGTCTAGAACTACACACGACCTGTTTCCTGTAAAACCAGGGATATGTAGGCAGCTCAAAAACCAGGGTGTGGCCTATATTTTTTAAAACACCCCATTCGGTCAAAATCGGTCATAATTTCTTTATCCGAAAACTCTTTATCCTTCCCGGGTAAAGAGGGGCAGTTGTTGATACCCAAATTTTCTCTCATATATTTCAAAATGCATATATACTTTCAAAATAGTACATGAACATCAACCTATATTTTTTCATAAATTTTTTGTAATTTTTAAAGGATTTTAATTAATTTATTCTAGTATTTTATTATCCAAATAATTACTAATTGCATCACAAATGATTTTATGATAATTTTACTGCTTAATTTTATTATCTTATATGTATACTAAGTCTTGACTACTTCATGAATAGCCATATGAACATGTTAGGGTTATGATTGCAATAACTTTGTAATAATATCCCATGTGTGCATAATTACCTTATTTTCACAAGAAAATGACATTTTGTATTTTTATAATATTAAGTAATTATTTAAATCATTTTTATGCACAAATAATATTTTATCATTTATACATTATTTTATTAAGTTAATTGGGTATTTAAATAATAACTCCTTTTCTTAATCAATTTCGGACTTTAGCCTACCCCAGCCCTATTAAACCTTAGCCCAATCTACCTTAGCCCACTTAAATGTAACCCATGACCCAATCTCGAAATAACCCTCCCCAGCCCAGAATCAATCCTGGCCGTTGATCTCAAAAGATCAACGGTCTAAGACTCTCTTTTCTTTTTTAATTACCCTAACACCCAAAACCCTACTCGCTTCTCCAGTTACACCGCCTCTGAATCCTCTCCTCCTCTCTTCTCTCTCAGACGCTCTCAAACCCTAGAGCGCGGTCACTCAAAATTCCCTCCAAATCCCTCTGATTCCCATCTAGATATGGAATCATTTGGTGATTTACCGTCTTATCCGACCTCCTACCTCTAATGCTTATTTGATTTTCATGATACTTGATGGGATCTCAAGGGATTCAAACCAGATTTAGTTCAAATCTCTCATCTTTTCGATTAATCCGCCTATATTCAACCCTATGTCTGTGAGTGCTATCACTTTCATATTTTCATGACTTCCAATCTCTGGTTCAAACCATATTTTCCCACCTCTGTTCATTTTTAAATATAGACTCTGTTATTTCTGGTTGAATCCGTTAGATCTCTTTAGATCTGAAGGGTTTTGAGTTTGTTCGGTATTTTTCCTTTAAGATTTTTCTATTATTACTATTATTGTCAACCAATTTCATTTTTTCCTAAAAACTAGGGTTTCGATTTTTCTAAGATATTTCTGTAAAATGTTTTAAACGTTTAGGCATTTTTCAACTCTGGTTCTCTTCTTTGCTTTTGTCCACTAATCTTATTGGAGTTTCATCTCTATGGCTTTACACCTTAGAGTTTTCAATTATCTGACTATTGGTTATAATTGTTTTGCCCGCTTACCTAGCTCTGTCAATTAATGTATTAATTGATTTAATTGCCTAATTAAGGTTTGAGATTGTGCTTCCCTTTAAAACTGATATTTCCTTATAGGATTGTTACCCATTTTTTCCTTATGTGTGATTAATAATTGGTACTACCTCCCTTAATTTCTATTGGTTCGGTTTCTGTGTTTTGATTGATCTCTGGACTTACTATTTACCTTATTTAAACCTCAATCTTGTCTACAGATTATTCCATGTGAGATTCTACTTTATTTAAGAGATACTTAATTAATTCTACTTATTAATTCATTCAGGTTAGTCGTGATTGACTGATAAACTAATCTCTTTGCCTTATTTGTGTGCAATTGATTTCCTACCTTATTAGTTTGCTCTATTGTATGCTGTAACGATCCGGCCTGTTGTTTTAAGAATTTATGCCCTAATCCCCTATTAACTACTTTCCCCGTGTTTGTTTTTGCTATTTTGATTGCTGGGATGTTTTGCTTTGAGTTTCGGAATGTTTTGGGACACTTAGTCCCTAAAAGAGAGCTTAAGCTTTAGAATTTGGACCGTAGTTGAAACAGTGTGAAGACGTCCTCAGAATGGGATTTCGTTGATTCCGTTAGCTCCGTAGGGTGATTTCGGGCTTAGGGACGTGTTCAGATTTTGTTTTGGAGGTCTATAGCTTATTTAGGCTTGAAATACTGAAAGTTGTATTTTTGAAGTGTTCGGTTCGATAGTGAGATTTTGATATCGGGGTCAGAATGGAATTCCAAAAGTTGGAGTAGCTCTGTAGTGTTGAATGTGACATGCTTGCAAAGTTTCAGGTCATTCGTACGTGGTTTGATAGAATTTTTTATCGAAAGTGTAATTTGAGAATTTTTGGAGATCTTAGGCTTGAATCCGATGTTAAATTGGTGTTTTGATGTTGTTTTGAGCGTTCCGAAGGTTGGAACAAGTTTGAATGATGCTTTGGGATTGGTTGGCATGTTTGGTTGAGGTCTTGGGGGCCTCGGGTGTGTTTTGGATGCTCAACGGATCATTCTTGGACTTGGAGAAGGATCGGATATTTGCTGGTTTTCTGTTGCAGACTTTTCTTCATTCCGATCGCATCATGAGGCTCGCGATCATGAAGGCTTAGATGAGGCAAAAAGGATTTTTTTCTACGCGATCGCAGGAAAGGGAGTGTGAAAGTGTAGTATTGGCAGAAGTTGAATCGCGAACGCGTGGGCTATACTGCGTTCGCGAAGAGGAAGAAGTGAGGCAGCTGAGGAGTGGAAGTTGCTCTTCGCAATTGTGTAGAGCTGAGCAGTGCAACATCGCGATCACGTAGGGATTATTGTGTTCGCGTAGGGTTAATTTTATGGTCAGTGAAGTTGCTCTTCGCGATCGCGTGTGAGTTTCCGTGATCGCAATTAAGGTCGCGTCTGGGCAGAACATAAAGTTCAAAATCGAGGGTTTTGAGTTCATATCACAAAATTGAATTGGGAGCTCGGTAGGAGACGAATTTTGGAGAGATTTATGGAGGGAGTTTGCGGGTAATGATTCTTAACTCCTTTTTGCTTATAACCCATTAGTCTAAATATGAATTCATCATCTAATTTCGGATTTGGGGTGGAAATT
This sequence comes from Nicotiana tabacum, assembly GCF_000715075.1. Lineage (NCBI taxonomy): Eukaryota > Viridiplantae > Streptophyta > Magnoliopsida > Solanales > Solanaceae > Nicotiana > Nicotiana tabacum. The sequence continues at coordinate 90,725,482 of NC_134090.1, forward strand.
GGGGAAAAAGTTGGAAAGGTTCTTAGGCCTAATTTTCGAGTTTTAATTGGGGATTTGATATTGTATTTGGATTATTTTTGTATGGTTAGACTCATGAGTGAATGGGGTTCATAATCTGTAACCTTTACCCTATTCCGAGACATGGGCCTGAGGGACTTTTTGGAAAATTTTCTTAATTTCACATGTTAGCTTCGAATTAATTAGTAGAATTAGTTACTCGAAGTTATATTTATATTATGCAATTGATTTGAATAGATTTGGGCCATTTGGAGTCGAGTACTCGTGGCAAGAGCGTGTTTCAGGTTGATTTTTGAGTCGATTCGAGGTAAGTGGCTTGCCTAACCTTGTATAGGGGAATTACCCTTAGGATTTGGTATTGTTGATATATGAAGTGCCTTATAAGTGAGGTGACGGGTGCTTACATGTGCTAATTGTTAAAAATCCTATTTTCATTAAGTTACTATAACTGTGTTTTCTTCCCTGTTTATATTACTTGCAATTTAAGCCTACTGTTAGCTTAGGGAAGCATGTCTAATTGACTTAATTTCTTTACTTGCTCAAATTGATTTATTTGAATTTTGTGCCGCATTCTAGGTTAGAAATACCTCTTTACCTTGGTATGAAATTTGGATTTAACTGAATATTCTTCGTGTTGCTGCTGTGTGTTTACTTTGGGACTACATGACGGTATCCTGGAAGATCCCCCTGCATGTTTACTTTGGGACTACGGATTTTTATTCCGGTAGATCTCCCTGCACATTTATATTGGAACTACGTGACTGCACCCGGTAGATTCCCCAAGTACGGGGTATTTACATTTAGGACTACGGATCGGGATTGCGGTAGATCCTCGCGCACTATGAGTTGGACTACGGGACGACACTCTGGAGATCTACTGGATATTTACATTTGGTGACTACAGGACGGTATTCTGGGAGATCCCCGATTATTACTTCTGTATTAAGCTGTATTCCCTCTATGATTATTTGTCTCTGTTGTAAGTTGTTGCTATTCTTATTACATTGTGTTACTTTAATACTACTTCTTTTCATTATATATTATTACATATGACCGGTAGGGACCTGACCTTTCTCGTCACTCGACTGAGGATAGGCTTGGCACATACTGGGTACCGTTGTGGTGTACTCATGCCCTTTCCTGCACATGTTTTCCCCGTGTGCAGATCCAGGTTCTTCGACTCAGCCCTTCTATCCTTGAGGCCAGGCAATTTTTAAGAGACTTTGAGGTATATCTGCTGCGTACGCAGACCGAGGAGTCTCTCTTCATCCTCTCTTGTAGTTATAGCCCTTCTATATTTACTTTTGTTTAGACACTCTGGAGTTAGACACTTCTAGTTATTCAATATCTTGTGACTTCGTGAGATTCCGGGTTTTGGGAAGTGTTCAGTTTGAGAGTTATATTTGTATATGTCTGGCGGCATTTTAGGCCTTCATTATGTTTATTTTGCAGTTTTTATTAGCTTTATTTGTTGTTTTTCCCTTTTTTGAAATTGTTAGGCTTACCTAGTCATTGAGACTAGGTGCCATCACAATAGTTCACAGAGGGTGAACTAGTATCGTGACAAGTTGGTATTAGAGCTCTAGGTTCATAGGAGTCGTGAATCACAAGCCGGTTTATTAGAGTCTTGCGGATTGGTACGGAGAAGTCTGTACTTATCTACGAGAGTCTATGTAACTATTAGGAAAGTTCCACTTCATTTGATTTCCTTGTCGTGTAAGATTTTTGATATCACAATTCTAAACGTTTGTCTTCTGTTCTCTAACAAATGGTGAGGAAACGTGCTACCTGGCACCTGCGCCCCCTATTGGAGCCGTCAGAGGTCGAGGTCGGGGTAGAGGCTGAGGACGCGCACATGGTGCCGCTAGAGGACCCATGCGAGATGCCATCGAGGGGCCACTAGCGGTTCTAGCCGAAGTCGAGGCACCTGATACGCCTACTGCTACTATTACTCCAGGTCTCCAGGATACTCTTGCACAGTTCATGAGCATGTACACCACTCTGGCTTAGGTAGGGTTGATTCCCCTTTCTATAGCCACATCTCAGGCTGGGGGAGGAGCACAGACTCCTGCCGCCCACACTTTAGAGCAACGAGTGTAGGTTGATCAGGTCCTAGAGATTATTCATGTACAACCTGTAGTCCCAGATCATCCCGAGGACAGGACAGCGGCTTTCGAGGATGAGCAGCTGCGGCTTGAGAGGTTCAAGAAGTACAAGCCTCCTGTATTCAGTGGTCTAGCATCAGATGATGCTCTAGGATTTCTAGATGAGTGCCACCGTATCTTCCATACCATAGATACATCAGGATTGAGCGGGGTTTACTTCACTATCTTCCAACTTCGAGGAGCCGCCTATGAGTGGTGGCGTACTTATGAGTTAGACAGTCCGGATGAGGCAACTTCCCTGACTTGGACTCAGTTTTTAGATATGCTTCTGAGAGAGTATATTCCTCAGAGCCGCAGGGATGCATGGTGTGCAGAGTTTGAGCATTTGCACTAGGGTACTATGACTATCTCAAAGTATGTTGTCCATTTCACTAGCTTGGCTAGGTATGAACCAGCTTTTGTTTCTACTATTCGCGAGAGGGTTTGCCGGTTTATTGAGGGGCTCATTCCCAGCATGAGGTATAGCATGGCTCGTTAGTTGGATAAGGATATTTCTTATCAGCAGGTTGTGAGCATTGCTAGAAGAGTGTATGGTATACATGCTCGGGATAGAGAGGAGAGAGAGGCCAAGATCTCTCGAGAGTCGAGCCACTATTCTTGTGCCCGTGCTCCGGTTGCAGTTCGTCATGGTAGGGGTTATATAAGTCGTCCTGTTCATTTAGCTCTTCTAGCAGCCAGTGGTATTCTAGCTCCTCCTAGACCCCAGGCCTTATTATGCACCTCCAGTATCTAGTGTGCCTCCTACATGGGGTGCTTTTAGTGGTGAGTCCAGCAGACTTGGTCCGAGCTAGTCATATCTGCCACATCCTCCTAGAGGTTGTTTTGAGTATGGTGACACACGCCATATAGTGAGGGATTGCCCAGACTTAGGATGGGTGCACCTCCACAAACTTCTCAGCCATAGCGTGCCCCGCAGAGTTCTCAAGCTATGGTTACAACACCAGTTGCTACCCTACCTACTCAACGAGCTAGAGGTGGTGGTCGGGGAGGTAGAGGTTGCCCTAGAGGGGGAGTCCAGGCCAGATATTATGCCCTCCCTGCTAGTACTGAGGCTGTCACCTCCGATTCTGTCATTATATGTATTGTCCTGATTTGTCATAGAGATGCATCGGTTTTATTCGATCTAGGCTCCACTTATTCTTATGTGTCTTCTTATTTTGCCCCGCATTTGGGCGTATCTCAGGATTCATTGAGTTCCCCTTTTTATGTTTCTACTCCTGTGGGAGATTCTCTTTTTGTGAACTGTGTTTATCGGTCGTGTGTGGTTGCTCTTAGTGGTTTTGCGACCAGAGCCGATTTATTATTGCTTAGTATGGTAGATTTTGATGTTATCTTGAGCATGGACTGGTTGTCTCCCCATTATGCTATTCTTGATTGTCACGCCAAAACCGTGACACTGGCCATTCCAGGTGTACCGCGAGTAGAGTGGAGGGGTACCTTAGATCATACTTCCAGTAGAGTTATTTCATTCCTTAAGGCTCAGCGTATGGTTTAGAAGGGGTGTGACGCGTATCTAGCTTATGTGAGAGATGTCAGTATTGATACCCCTACAATTGATTTAGTCCCAGTAGTACGAGATTTCTCTGATTTGTTTCCAGCTGATCTTCTGGTCATGACGCCCGATAGAGATATTGATTTTGGCATTGATCTATTGCCGGGCACTCAGTACTTTTCTATTTCTCCATATTGAATGGCCCCTCCTAAGTTGAAGGATCAGTTACAGGAATTGCATGATAAGGTTTTATTCGGCCTAGTGTATCACCTTGGGATGTTCCTATCTTGTTTTTAAAGAAAACGGATGGTTCTATGCGTATGTACATTGATTATCGCTAGTTGAATAAAGTCACAGTGAAGAACTGTTACCCTTTGTCCCATATTAATGAGTTGTTTAACCAGCTACAGGGTGCATGAGTGTTTTCTAAGATTGACTTGCGTTTAAGTTACCATCAGTTGAAGATTGGGGAGCCAGATATCCCGAAGACTACCTTCAAGACTCGGTATGGTCATCACGAGTTCCTTGTTATGTCATTTGGGCTAACCAATGCCCTAGTAGCCTTCATGCATTTGATGCACATTGTGTTCCGGCCGTATCTTGACTCGTTCGTAATTATCTTTATTGATGATATTCTAGTGTATTCCTGGAGTTGGGAAGATCATGAGCAACATCTGAGGACAGGCTTCAGACTTTGAGGGAAAAGAAGTTATATGCAAAGTTCTCAAAATATGAGTTTTGGTTGGATTCCATGGAATTCTTATGCCATGTGGTATCGAGTGAGGGTATTCAGGTGGATCCGAATAAAGTGGAAGCAGTGCAGAGTTGTCCCAGACCATCTTCATCTACAGAGATCTGCAGTTTTCTTGGCTTGGCGGGTTACTACCGTCATTTTGTTGAGGGGTTTTCATCGATTGAAACCCCTATGACCAGGCTGACCCAGAAGGGTGCTCCATTCTAGTAGACGGAAGAATGTGAGGCGAGCTTTCAGAAGCTCAAGACAGCTTTGACTACATCCCCAGTTTTGATATTGCCTACAGGTGAGTTTTGATATTGCCTACAGGTTCGGGGTCTTATACTGTCTACTGTGATGCCTGGAGGATTGGCCTTGGAGAGGTATTGATGCAGGACGGTAGGGTGATTGCCTACGCGTCCAGAAAGTTGAAGGTACATGAGAAGAATTATCCTGTCCATGATCTCGAGTTAGGTGATATTGTTCACGCCTTGAAGATCTGATGTCATTATTTGTACGGTGTGCCTTGTAAGATTAATACTGATCAATAGAGTTTGCAGCATCTATTCAAGCAGAAGGATCTTAATTTGCATCAGAGGAGGTGGTTAGAGCTGTTGAAGGACTATTATATCACTATTTTGTATCACCCAGGCAAGGCCAATGTGGTGGCCGATGCTTTGAGTCACCGTGCGGAGAGTTTGGGGTGTTTAGCATATTTACCAGCAGCAGAGAGGCCCATGGTTATGGATGTTCAGGCCTTAGCCATCCAGTTTTTGAGATTGGATCTTTCGGAGCCAGTCGGGTTCTAGCTTGCTTGATTTCTCGGTCTTCCTTAGTTGATCGTATCAGAGAGCATCAGTTTGATGGCCCTCATTTGCTTGTCCTCAAAGATAAGGTCCTGCATGGCGATGCCAGAGATGTGACTATTGGTGATGACGAAGTATTGAGGATGTAGGGTTGGGTATGTGTACCCAATATTGATGGGCTTCAGGAGTTGATTTTAGAGGAGGCCCATAGTTCGTGGTATTATATTCATCCGAGTGCCGCAAAAATGTACCAGGATTTGAGGCAGCACTATTGGTGGAGGCGGATGAAGAAGCATATAGTTGGGTTTGTAGCTCGGTGTCTCAATTGTCCGTAGGTGAAGTACAAACACCAGAGACCGGGTGGGTTGCTTCAGCAGATAGAGATTCCAGAGTGGAAGTGGGAGAGGATCACCACGAACTTCGTAGTTAGGCTACCTTGGACTTTAAGAAAGTTCGATGCCATTTGGGTGATTGTGGATCAGCTGACCAAGTCCGCACACTTTATTCCTGTGTGTACTACCTATTCTTCGGAGCGATTGGCGGAGATTTATATTTGGGAGATTGTTCATCTGCATGGTATTCCAGTTTCCATCATTTCAGATAGAGGTACTCAGTTCACATCACTGTTTCGGAGGTCCGTACAACATGAGTTGGGTACTCACGTGGAGTTGAGTAAAACATTTCACCCCCAGACGGGCGGACAGTCCGAGCACACTATTTAGATTCTTGAGGATATGCTTCGTGTGTGTGTGATGGAGTTTGGAGGTTCTTGGGATCAGTTCTTGCCACTGGCGGAGTTTGCCTACAACAACAGCTATCAGTCCAGCTTTCAGATGGAACCGTGTGAGGCCTTGTATGGTAGGTGGTGTAGGTCCCCGGTGGGTTGGTTTGAACCAAGTGAGGCTAGATTATTGGGCACATACTTGGTTCAGGATGCTTTGGAGAAGGTTAAGGTAATTCAGGATAGACTCCGTACAGCCCAATCCAGATAGAAGAGTTACGCGGACCGGAAGGTTCGTGATATTTTCTATATGGTTGGAGAGCGGGTTCTGCTTTGGGGTTCGCCTACGAAGGGCGTTATGCGATTTAGGAAGAAAGGGAAGTTGAGTCCGAGGTTTATTGGTCCTTTTGAGATATTGAGACGTGTTGGAGAGGTTGCTTATGAGCTTGCCTTACCTCCCAGCTTGGCAGGAGTTCATCTGGTATTTCATGTTTCGATGCTCCGGAACTATCACACTGATCTGTCACACATGTTGGATTTAAGTTCATTCCAGTTGGACAAGGATCTATCTTATGTTGAGGAGCCAATGGTGATATTGTACAGGTAGGTTCGAAAGCTGCGGTCAAATAACATTGCATCAGTGAAGGTTCAGTGGTGGGGTTAGCCAGTCGAGGAGGCAACCTGGGAGACCGAGCAGGATATGCGCAAACGTTACCCTCATCTTTTCACCACTTAAGGTATGTCTCTATGCTCGTTTGAGGACGAACGAATGATTAAGTGTAAGAGGACGTAACGACCCGTCCGGTCGTTTTAAGAATTTATTCCCCGATCCCATATTAACTGCTTTCCCCGTGTTTGTTTTTGCTACTTTGATTGCCAAGATGTTTTGCTTTGAGTTTCGGAGTGTTTTGGGACACTTAGTCCCTAAAAGAGAGCTTAAGCTGTAGAATTTGTATCGTAGTCAGAGCAGTGTGAAGATGGCCTCGGAATGGGATTCCGTTAGCTTCGTGGGGTGATTTTGGGCTTAGGGGCGTGTTCGGATTTTGTTTTGGAGGTCCGTAGATTATTTAGGCTTGAAATGCCGAAATTTGAATTTTTGAAGTTTTTGGTTCGATAGTGAGATTTTGATATCAGGGTCGGAATGGAATTCCAAAAGTTGGAGTAGCTCTGTAGTGTTGAATGTGACGTGCTTGCAACATTTCAGGTCATTCGGACGAGGTTTGATAGACTTTTTGATCGAAGGCGTAATTTGAGAGTTTTTGGTGTTCTTAGGCTTGAATCTGATGTTAAATTGGTGTTTTGATGTTGTTTTGAGTGTTCCGAAGGTTGGAACAAGTTTGAATGATGTTTTAGGATTGGTTGGCATGTTTGGTTGAGGTCCCGGGGGCCTCCGGTGTGTTTCGGATGCTCAACAGACCATTTTTGGACTTGGCGAATGATCAAATTTTTGTTGGTTTTCTATTGCAGACTTTTCTTCATCGCGATCACGTGAGGAGGCTCGCGATCGCGAAGTTCTTAGATGAGGCAGAGGGGTTTCTGTTCTATGCGATCGCGGGAAAAGGAGTGCGAACGCGTAGTATTGGCCGAAGTTGAATCGCGAACACGTGGGTACGTCACGTTCGCGAAGAGGAAAAAGTGAGGTAGTTGAGGAGTGGAAGTTGCTCTTCGTGATCGCGTGAGGTCAACCGCGATCGCGTAGAGATGAGTAGTGCAACATCGTGATCGCGTAGGGATTATCGCGTTCGCATTGGGTTAATTTGGAGGTTAGTGAAGTTGCTCTTCGCGATCGCGTGGGCGTTTCCGCGATCGCGATTAAGGTCACGTCTGTGTTGAACATAAAGTTCAAAATCGAGGGTTATGAGTTCTTATCACAAAATTGAAATGGGAGCTCGGTAGGAGACGAATTTTGGAGAGACTTTCGGAGGGAGATTGCGAGTAATGATTCTTAACTCCTTTTTGCTTATAACCCATTAATATAAACATGAATTCATCATCTAACCCATTAGTATAAACATTGATGTTGTTTTGAGCGTTCCGAAGGTTGGAACAAGTTTGAATGATGCTTTGGGATTGGTTGGCATGTTTGGTTGAGGTCTTGGGGGCCTCGGGTGTCTTTTGGATGCTCAACGGATCATTCTTGGACTTGGAGAAGGATCGGATATTTGCTGGTTTTCTGTTGCAGACTTTTCTTCATTCCGATCGCATCATGAGGCTCGCGATCATGAAGGCTTAGATGAGGCAAAAAGGATTTTTTCTACGCGATCGCAGGAAAGGGAGTGCGAACGTGTAGTATTGGCAGAAGTTGAATCGCGAACGCGTGGGCTATACCGCGTTCGCGAAGAGGAAGAAGTGAGGCAGCTGAGGAGTGGAAGTTGCTCTTCGCAATCGCGTAGAGCTGAGCAGTGCAACATCGCGATCGCGTAGGGATTATCGCGTTCGCGTAGGGTTAATTTGGATGTTAGTGAAGTTGCTCTTCGCAATCAAGTGGGAGTTTCCGCGATCGCGATTAAGGTCGCGTCTGGGCAGAACATAAAGTTCAAAATCGAGGGTTTTGAGTTCTTATCACAAAATTGAATTGGGAGCTCGGTAGGAGACCAATTTTGGAGAGATTTTCGGAGAAAGTTTGCGGGTAATGATTCTTAACTCCTTTTTACTTATAGCCCATTAATCTAAATATGAATTCATCATCTAATTTCGGATTTGGGGTGAGAAATTGGGGAAAAAGTTGGAAAAGTCCTTAGGCCTAATTTTCGAGTTTTGATTAGGAATTTGACATCAGATTTGGATAATTTTGGTATGGTTAGACTCGTGACTGAATGGGGCTTCATAATCTATAACCTTTACCCGATTCCGAGATGTGGGCCCGGGGGACTTTTTGGGCAATTTTCTTAATTTCTCATGTTAGCTTCGAATTAATTAGTGGAATTAGTTACTTGAAGTTATATTTACATTATGCAATTGATTTTAATAGATTTGGGTCATTTGAAGTCGAGTACTCGTGGCTAGGGCTGCTTATTGGGCAGTTATTTACTCTTAACGGTTTGGCTTATCGGTTATCGGCTTTTAAATATATTAATTTGCTAGCCACCCGATAAGATATCAGGTGGATTGGTATCGGTTTAGCTCTTATTGGGCGGTTATGGGGCGGTTTATCGGCCTAATTCAATCTATATTGCGTGCATTAATTTTTTGCTAGCGGCCTAGCATATAAATTCAGAAATCGAAATTACACATTGAGTTCAGACATACATGCCTGTTAACGCCTACATAAGAATGATGTAGTGTGTCATGTGTTGGAGAGTGAAAAAAGCAGAACACATTGTACATTATAGGCTACATTAACTGAAGATAAACTGAATGAGTTGATTCATTACCTTTCCAACATTTCCATTGCTAAAGATGTTACTGCAATTGAGATTTCTATGAATAACACCAGGGTCATGAGTGTGTAGATAATCCAAGCCCTGTAGTATTTGCCTAGACCACTTCTTCAACGCCTTAATCGAAACATGACGATGCTTCTTCGTATAATCCCTCAAATTACCAGAGGCACATTCCTCAGTTATGAAATTGAGGATGTTATGTTCATTGTCTTTCCAGACATGATATAGTACTATGATGTTGTCATTCTTCAAGTTCTTCAACAGTGCAATCTCTCAAAGTGGAAGGGTTTTTGATATTTTGTAACATACCTAATAACAACCAACCCAACTAGCTATATTGATTCACTGAAGGGACTTACAAATACTGAAAATTACAATAAAACAGTAAGGGATAATTGAGAATAAAAAAATTCAATTTGTTCCTCGTCCGTTAAACCGTTAACCTGATACCAATAAGCCATTAAGCTTCGGTTTCGATTCGGTTTTCGGTTTCGGATCGGTTTTGAACACCCCTACTCGTGGCAAGAGCGTGGTTTCATGTTGATTTTTGAGTCGGTTCAAGGTAAGTGGCTTGTCTAAACTTGTGGGGGGGAACTCCCCTTAGGATTTGGTATTGTTGATATATGAAATGCCTTATACGTGAGGTGACGAGTTCGTACATGTGCTAATTGTTGAAAATCCTATTTTCATTAAGTAACTATAGCTGTGTTTTCTTCCCTGTTTATACTACTTGCAATTTAAGCCTAGAGTTAGCTTAGGAAAGCATGTCTAATAGACTTAATTGCTTTACTTGCTCAAACTGCTTTATTTGAATTTGGTGCAGCATGCTAGGGTAGAAATACCTATTTACCTTGGTATGTAATTTGGATTTAATTGAATATTCTTCGTATTGTTGTTGTGTGTTTACTTTGGGACTAGGGGACGGTATCCCAGGAGATCCCCCTGCATGTTTACTTTGGGACTACAGATTTGTATTCTGGTAGATCCCCGTGCACATTTATATTGGAACTACGGGACTGCACCCGGTAGATTCCCCCAATATTGGGTATTTACATTTGGGACTACGGATCGGGGTTTCGGTAGATTCCCGTGTACTATGAGTTGGACTACGGGATGAAACCCGGGAGATCTACTGGATATTTACATTTGGGGACTACATGACGGTATCCTGGGAGATCACCGGTTGTTATCTCTGTGTTGAACTGTATTCCCTCTGTGATTATTTGTCTCTATTGTAAGTTGTTACTACTATTATTACCTTGTGTTACTTTAATACTGCTTCTTTTCCTTATATATTATTGTATATGACTGGTAGAGTCCTGACTTTCCTCATCACTACTCGACCGAGGTTAGGCTTGGCACTTACTGGGCACCGCTATGGTGTACTCATGCCCTTTCCTACATATGTTTTCCCTGTGTGCAGATCCAGGTTCTTCAACTCAGCGCTACTATCCTTGAGGCGAGGCGATTCTTCAGAGACTTCGAGGTATATCTGTTGTATCCGCAGACCGAGGAGTCCCTCTCCATCCTCTCTTGTAGTTATAGCCTTTCTGTATTTACTTTTGTTTAGACACTCTGGAGTTAGACACTTGTAGTTATTCATCAGCTTGTGATTTCATGAGATTCCGGGTTTTGGGAAGTGTTCAGTTTGAGAGTTATATTTGTATATGTCGGCCGACATTTTAGACCTTTATTATGTTTATTCCGCAATTTTTATTAGCTTTATCTATTGTTTTTCCCTTTTTTCGAAATTGTTAGGCTTACCTAGTGGTAGAGACTAGGTGCCGTCACGATAGTTCACGGAGAGCGAACTGGGGTCGTGACAAGTTGGTATCAGAGCTCTAGTTTCATAGGAGTCACGAATCACAAGCCGGTTTAATAGAGTCTCACGGATCGGTACGAAGATGTCTGTACTTATCTACGAGAGGCTATGTAACTGTTAGGAAAATTCCACTTCATTTGATTTCCTTGTCGTGCGAGATTTTAGATATCATAATTCTAAACTTCTGTCTTCTATTCTCTCACAGATGGTGAAGTCACGTGCCACCAGAGATGATCAGGCACCCGCGCCCCCTACTGGAGCCGTCAGAGATCGAGGCCGGGGTAGAGGCCGAGGACACGCACATGGTGCAGCCAGAGTACCGGTGCGAGCTGCCATCGAGGGGCCACCAGCAGTTCCAGCCAGAGTCCAGGTGCCTGATACGCCTACTGCTACTACTACTCCAGCTCATGAGCATAGTTCATAAGCATGTACACCACTCAGGCTCAAGCAGGGTTGCTTCCCCTTGCTGCAGCCACATCTCAGGCCGAAGGAGGAGCATAGACTCTAGCCTCCCACACTCCTGAGCAGTGAGTGCAGGTTGATCAGGTCCCAAAGATTATTCATGTATAGCCTGCAGCCCCAGATCAGCCCAAGGACAGGGCAGCGACTTCCGAGGATGAGCAGCGGAGGCTTGAAAGGTTCAAGAAGTATAGGCCTCCTATATTCAGTGGTCTAGCATCAAATGATGCTCAAGTATTTCTAGATGAGTGCTACTATATCCTTCGTACCATGGGTATATCATGATCGAGCTGGGTTTCCTTCATAACTTTCCAGCTTCGAGGAGCCGCCTATGAGTGGTGGCGTACTTATGAGTTAGACAGTCCGGATGAGGTAGCTTCCCTGACTTAGACTCGGTTTTTAGATATGTTCCTGAGAGAGTATGTTCCTCAGAGCCTCAGGGATGTATGACGCGTAGAGTTTGAGCATTTGTGCCAGGGTTTTATGACGGTCTCGAAGTATGCTGTCCGTTTCACTAGCTTGGCTAGGCATGCACCAGCTTTGGTTTCTACTATTTGCGAGAGGGTTTGCCAGTTTATTGAGGGGATCATTCCTAGAATCAGGTCTAGCATGGCTCATAAGTTGGAGATGGATATTTCTTATCAGCAGTTGGTGAGCATTGCTAGGAGAGTGGAGGGTATGCATGCTCGGGATAGAAAGAAGAGGGAGGCCAAGAGGTCTCAAGAGTCGGGCCACTATTCTGGTGCCCATGCTCTAGTTGTAGTTCATCATGGTAGGGTTTATATGAGTAGCCTCATTTATTCAGCTCTTCAGCAGCTAGTGGTATTCCAGCTCTTCCTAGACCCCAGAAACCTTATTATGCACCTCCAGTATCTAGTGCACCTCCTGCATGGGGTACTTTCAGTGGTTAGTCCAGCAGACCTGACCTGAGCTAGTCACAACCGCCACGTCCTCCTAGAGCTTTTTTTGAGTGTGGTGACACATTCCATATGGTGAGGGATTGCCCTAAACCTAGGAGGGGTGCATCTTTATAGATTTCTCAGCCACAGCGTGCCCCGTAAAGTTCTCAGGCTGTGGTTATAGCACCAGTTGCTACCTCACCTGCTCAGCCAGCTAAAGGTGGAGGTCGGGGAGGTAGAGGCCGCCCTAGAGAGGGAGGCCAGGCCAGATATTATGCCCTCCCTGCCAGTACCGAGGTTGTCGCCTCTGATTCTGTCATCAGAGGTATTGTCCTGGTTTGTCATAGAGATGCATCGGTTTTATTCGATCCGGGCTCCACTTATTCTTATGTTTCTTCTTATTTTTCCCCGCATTTGGGCATATCTCGGGATTCTTTGAGTTCCCCTTTTATATTTCTACTTCTGTGGGAGATTCTTTTATTGTGGACCGCATTTATCGGTCGTGTGTGTTTGCTCTTAGTGGTTTTGAGACTAGAGTCGATTTATTATTGCTCAGCATGGTAGATTTTGAAGTTATCTTGGGCATGGACTGGTTGTCGCCCCATTATGCTATTGTTGATTGTCACGCCAAAACCGTGATGCTGGCCATGCCAGGTGTACCACGAGTAGAGTGGAGGGGTACCTTAGATCATACTTCCAGTAGAGTTATTTCATTTCTTAAGGCTCAGCGTATGGTTGAGAAAGGGTGTGATGCGTATCTAGCTTATATGAGATATGTTAGTATTGATACCCCTACAGTTGATTCGGTCCCAATAGTGTGGGTTTTCTCTGATGTATTTCCAGCTAATCTTCCGGGCATGCCGCCTGATAGAGATATTGATTTTGGCATTGATCTATTGTCGGGCACTTATCCCATTTCTGTTCCTCCGTATCGAATGGCCCCTTCTGAGTTGAAGGAGTTGAAGGATCAGTTACAGGAATTGCTTGATAAGGGTTTTATTCGGCCCAGTTTATCACCTTGGGGTGCTATTGTCTTGTTTGTGAAGAAAAAGGATGGTTCTATGCGTATGTGCATTGATTATCGCCAGTTGAACAAAGTCACAGTGAAGAACCGTTACCATTTGCCTCGTATTGATGATTTGTTTGACCAGCTACATGGTGCACGAGTGTTTTCTAAGATTCACTTGCGTTCAAGTTACCATCCGTTCAAGATTCGGGAGCCAGATATCCCAAAGTCTACTTGTTATGTCGTTTGGACTGATCAATGCCCCAGCAGCCTTCATGCATTTGATGCACAGTGTGTTCTGGACATATCTTGACTCGTTTGTCATTGTCTTTATTGATGATATTCTTGTATACTCCCGGAGTCAGGAGGATCATGAGCAGCACTAAGGACAGTGCTTCAGACTTTGAGGGAAAAGAAGTTATATGCAAAGTTCTCAAAATGTGAGTTTTGGTTAGATTCCGTGGCATTCTTAGGCCACGTAGTATCGAGTGAGGGTATATAAGTGGATCCGAAGAAATTGGAAGTAGTTCAGAGTTGGCCCAGACCATCCTCGGCTATAGAAATCCGTAGTTTTCTTGGCTTGGCAGGTTATTACCATTGATTTGTTGAGGGGTTTTCATCGATTGCAGCACCGCTGACCAGGCTGACCCAGAAGGGTGCTCCATTCCAGTGGACGGAAGAGTGTGAGGCGAGTTTTCAAAAGCTCAAGACAGCTTTGACTACATCCTCAATTCTGATATTGCCTACAGGTTCGGGGTCTTATGTTGTCTACTGTAATGCCTGGAGGATTGGCCTTGGAGCGGTATTGATGCAGGACGGTAGGGTGATTGCCTACGTGTCCAGACAATTGAATATATATGAGAAAAATTATCCTATCCATAATCTCGAGTTAGCTGCTATTGTTCACGCTTTGAAAATCTGGCATCATTATTTGTATAGTGTGACTTGTGAGATTTATACTGATCACCGGAGTTTGCTGCATCTGTTCAAGCAGAAGGATCTTAATTTGCATCAGAGGAGGTGGTTAGAGCTACTAAAGGACTATGATATCACTATTTTGTATCACCCGGGCAAGGCCAATGTGGTGGCCGATGCTTTGAGTCGTGGGGCAGAGAGTTTGGGGAGTTTAGTTTATTTACCAGTAGCGGAGAGGCCCAAAGCGATGGTTGTTCAGGCCTTAGCTAGCCAGTTTGTGAGAATGGATCTTTCGGAGCCCAATCGGGTTCTAGGTTGCATGATTTCTCGGTCTTCCTTATTTGATCGTATCAAAGAGCGTCAGCTTGATGACCCTCATTTGCTTGTCCTCAAGGACAAGGTCCTGCATGGAGATGCTAGAGATTTGGCTATTGGTGATGATGCGGTATTGAGGATGCAGGGTCGGGTATGTGTACCTAATGTTGTTGGGCTTCGGGAGTAATTTTAGAGGAGGTCCATAGTTCGCGGTATTCCATTCATTTGGGTGCCGTGAAAATGTACCAGGATTTCAGGCAGCACTATTGGTGGAGGTGGATGAAGAAGGATATAGTTGGGTTTGTAGCTCGGTTTCTCAATTGTCAGCAAGTGAATTACGAGCACCAGAGACCGGGTGTGTTGCTTTAGCAGATAGAGATTCTGGTGTAGAAGTGGGAACGGATCACCATGGACTTCGTAGTTGGGCTCCCACGGACTTTGAGAAAGTTCGATGTCATTTGGGTAATTGTGGATTGACTAACCAAGTCCGCGTACTTCATTCCTGTGTGTACTGTGAGCACGTGATTTTTGCCCTATATGAATTACTCTAACAAATTCAAAACAAAATAATTTCTTTCAGTGTTTGCAATTTTGTTGGATTTCGTGGCATTTTCTGTTAATTATTTGCATTTGTCTGTGCACGTTTATTTTATTTAATTCATAAAAAATACAAAAAATATGTTGCATCTGCATTTAGGATTTAATTTTATATTTTTAGATTAATTACTAAATTAGTTCGTTTATAAAAAATGAAAATCACAAAAATAATTCATTTTGCATTTTTACTTTTTAATTTTGAATTGTGTAATTTTTCTTTAAATTTAGGATTTAATTAATTATTGTAAATACCATGATGAGTGATTAATCTAATTGGGTAGGTTAATTTAGTTAAAAATTATTATTAATTAAGTTAGGATTTATTTTAATTTTGGAAAAAAGAAAAAAGAATTGTGAAATTGAAAAAGAAAAAGAAAGAAATGAGAAGATCTAAATTTGGGCCAAAATCAACCCAAATTTCCCCAACCCAAACGAAACTACCCAATACCCGGCCCAAACCACCCTAACCTGGTCCGGCTCCCCCCAAATGAAACGACGTCGTTTCAATAAGTATTGATCTGAGCCGTTGATCTCCCCTTGATCGAATGGCTCAGAACTGAAGCCCTGGGAGTATTTAAGTGTTCGAAACCTGTTCCCCCCCCCCTCAGAACCCTTTCTGCTCAACATCCCCACCAGAAACACCCTGAAACCCTACTGAGCCGCCCCCAAATCCCCGGCCTCCGGTGGCAGCGCCACCTCCAAATGACACCAAAATCACACACCGAACCGCCCTGACCCCCTCGTTCCCAATCCAGCACCATTTCCCCTCGAATCACCCTAATCCTCTTCAAATCTTAAATCGAAGATCGGAGCGCTAAAATCCCAAGACCCCAAATCAGTGAGTTGATGAAATTTTGAGGCCGGAATCGATCTTAATCGTGTGTTTTCGCTTGAGAACATATGGTTAAGGCCCGTTTCGGTCAAAAAATCGAATATTCCTTTAAAAGTTTTCAAGATTTACCCGCCTGGTTCTAGGTATTTTCAGTTTCATTTCCTTCCTTTCATTTTTTTTCTCTTCTTCTTCTTTTTGTTTCATTTAAAGTCCTAGTCTTCATCTCCTTTCACTTCGTCTTTTTTGTTTTGTTTTCGTTTTAAATTAGTTCTGTTTATGTGTTTTAAAATCAAAGTTGTTAGTGCATGTCGTTTAATTTCTTTGTTCTGTGTGTTATTTCATTTTTTTAGTTTTCAAAGAAAGGAAATCTGACTTTCTCTTGGGCAATTCTGTCTAGACCAACGATTCTACATAAGCTCTGTTAGACGGAGGCCCAGGAGAAAGGATTCAGCCCGGTCCTGTAGACCAGATCTGGTTTGAACCATTGGGTTAATTTGACCCATTGGTTTCCTAAGAAAAATGGGGGGTCTGGGGGATTTTAGGAATTCTAAGTTAGGGAATCTTCAATAACTGAACAAGGAAGCTTCTTAGAAGCTGGGGTTGGGACTTGTGTGAAAACCTGATTTTTAAATTAAGGATTAAATAGCAAAACGAAAACTTCAGAAGGAAAAAAGTGCAAAAAATTGATCTCATTATGGCTGCCCTAGTAACTTGCCTATAAAGGCACTGTTACTTGAGCCTCAATTCAGATTTCAGAGAGCTAAGAAACTCAAAAAAAGAGAACGGCTAGAATTTGAAGAAAAATCACTGTTCCATTGAATACATTTCTAATTTTTTGAATTTCAACTTGGTTAAGGCAATCTTTGGTTCAGTGGGTGTATGAGATGGCTTGAACTTGTTCTTCTTTTAAAGTCCGGGGTTGAGTTCTGGGTCATGGTTACTATTTCATTGATTATTCTTGAGCTGATTTCATTGTTCTACTGTTGAATATGGGACTCTGTTCTATTGCTGCTGCCTACTGATCCTTACTCCTTCTTGCTTATCCCTTATTCCCAGGTACATGATCTCTGAATTCTACCTCATGTAAAGCTTGACTTGAAGAGTGAAATGGAAAGCAAAGTTTAGAGCATATCATCAGTTATTTTGTGATTCAGTTGTATTGTTTTGTTATGTTTTTTTAGTAACTTGATGTGTACATCGTCTAGTTGAGCTTCTGTTTTGGATAGTGAACTTTTACTATTGTAGCTAACTTGAGACTATTACGAAAACTTGGGGAACAATTTGTTGTGTTGAATCAGTAGTTAGAACCTATATTCAATTATGCTAAATCCTATAATGTGGACTGCATTGGAATCTTGTCTGCTATAATAAGTTCGTTTAAGTTGATACAACATATTAGTTGTGTTTGGATGGTGTTGTGTTCATGTAATCGTAGTTAAATGTGTTCTTAACTTTAGTGAGTATGAAGTCATGCTTTAAAAGGGGGAAATGGTCCAGAATACTCTAAAAATTGAACTATGCGTTGATTTGATCCTGGTTTGTTTATGATCATGTTTAAGTTGAATTTGTGGCTTAAAATTCAGAATGTTTAGCTGATTGCTATGTGCTTGAACAGTTGAAATGCAGAAGTAAAAAAAATGTTAGTCCAATTTCACGTTTCATGTAGTCTTTGATGACTGGCATTTAATGGGTTACGTACAATTGCTGGTTTCAAAAGGTGGGCCTAAGGCTAGCCCATTTAATGAGAGTTCAATCTCATACTTGAGGGAATGATACTATGCCTTTGGGCGTTCATTCTCTCACTGTAATTGGGCTCGTTTTGGGCCCAAGTATGAAGGAATTCGCGAAAATGGGACTCAGACCCGCTTCGTCCTTGTTGATCCCGGTTTTCCCGTTAATTATCTGCGATAGCCCAAGTCGTTTGTTTAAATAATTGAACCTTTTCTTTAACGCAAGTCCTTTAGCTAATTCGCATAAAATCCCAATTCCATTAGTGCTTAATTAATTGGATTCCGTCAAAAAGATTTGAGGCGCCATATGAAGATAAGTTTTAATTTATGGCCCTAACAACTAAGTTTAGAAATACATTTAATAGAAATCGAGGCGCGCCATTTAGCGAATTTTCATGGCCCTCGCAAATTCAAAACGCGTAGTTGCTTTAGTCGCATCATTTAATAATATTACCTTCCTAAATTCGGGTGTGCATTTCATGTGACCCAAATCAAATCTTAAAACATTGAATAAAATACGTTTAGGATTGCGGGTGCATTTCATGTGGCGCGATCCAAAGACGTGTTTTAAACGACGTTCAATCTTCTTTAAAATTGAATAAGAGCGGTTAAAGTTAACATTACACATAGGATTTAACATGTTTAAAATCAGATAATAGGCCAATTATAACATTGGAGCGACCGTGCTAGAACCACGGAACTCGGGAATGCCTAACACCTTCTCCCGGGTTAACAGAATTCCTTACCCGAATTTCTGTGTTCGCAGACTGTTAAACAGAATCAATCTTTTCCTCTATTCGGGATTTGAAACGGTGACTTGGGACACCATAAAATTATCTCAAGTGGCGACTCTGAATTTTTAAATAAACAAATCCCATTTTGATTGTCCTTTAATTGGAAAAGCTCCCATATATTTATACCCTTTACGGGGTGTAGTAAAAAGGAGGTGTGACAGCTCTGGCAACTCTGCTGGGGATCGAACCCAGAATCTCTGGTTCAGGGTTCAAGAATTTGAGCTTAGAATAATTGTTATAGTTGGCTTTATTCATTATTTGATTTTGTTACATGATTTGGGCCTAATGTGCTAATTGATTGCTTTTACGACTTTGATATTCTGTGAACTGTATATAAATTATTGCGAAATCCCTCTTCTCTCTGAGTCTTCTAAATCATGAAGAAGTGTGCACTTTGTGTGACTTCTTTTCTGTTAGAGTCATATCCCAAATTTAGAACGAGGTCGGACAAGTTACAAAGCCGGTGAAGCTTCTGTATTCCCGGTACGCTGTCCCCCCCCTGGCTCGAGCTGTCCGCTCGGGTAAGTCAGGTCTAGAACAAATAAACCCATATTTTTAAACATAGTATAACAATACCTCATGCCGGATCCCTGGTAGGAACGTTTGTTTGCATCATGTGCATTTTGGCTTTGGAGACTCAACACATGGGTTGGGTCTGTATCGGACAGGTGCACCAGAAACAAAAAAGACCATCCTGATGTATCCTACTTGCTACTTGTGCATTTATTTGCTTCGGACTTGCATGCTGACCGGCTTATGAATATTGAGAAAAGTTGAGGAAAGAGAAATAACAGTATGAGGGTTAAAGAGAGTTAAATCGCCTCTTCTGAAAAAAAGAAAAAACAAAAAAAAAAACAACAACAAAAAAAACAATGTCCAAATAGTGTCGAAATCCTGCCGAATTTTTGAGAAAATAAAAACAAAAAAAAAAGAGGAAAAACAAAAGTTAGTGTTTTCAAAAATAGTTTTATTCGCCGATGAAATCAAAAAAAAAGAAGAAAAAAGTGTTGTTTTCAAATGAAAGTAGTTTGTTTTATTTGCCCGAACTACGCCAGTTTGATTCTCACAGGGTGTGAGATACGTAGGCAACCCCCATCGGGTCTAACTTCCTTTTTTGTGAAAATAGCCAAAAGAACAAAATTTTACTTTAATTTGAAATAATTAGGGTGATGTCATTCTTGTCGGAAATAGCCAAATGCCCCTAAAAGGGCGCCGAAAGGCTGTTTTTGCCAGAACAACCACTTTTGTCACTTTTAAAGGTTTTGGCTGGTTAGCTGACACAGCCTTAAAATATTCGTTTTTGAAGTACTGAAAGGCCGTGTTGGCAAGGCCGGATGTTTTGTGGAAATTTTGAAAAATGGTCATTTCTCTTAAGTCAAAACGTGGCATGGTTTTCTTTTAATTAAAATCACCTTAATAAATGTGCAGGATGAGCACAAATCAAAATGAACTTTTCTCAGTCCGTGAAGAGATCCCTTTGGAACTACATATGTGGTGGCATGATTTGGGGGGCGACAGCAGGAAATTTGTGATAAAAGCATTGGGCGGTCTTATTGGGATTTTGAAGGTCAAACCCAGAAAAGACGTGATTGAGGCCTTGATACCGTTTTGGGACCCAACACATAATGTGTTCCACTTTGCGGATTTCGAGTTAACTCCTACGTTAGAAGAGATAGCAGGCTATGCCGGTTTCGAAGGGAATCTCAAAAGTCAATACCCGGTAGCACCAAGAACAGTGACCCCTCACAAATTTTTGGACGTGTTAAGCATCAGTCGGGACATCCGAGATGGAAATCTAGCCAAAGTATTTTGTACCCTCTACTTTCTGTATCGATGGTACGGGAATCCACGTGGCTTCGAAACGCCTAATACCGGTCTTACTCATGCTGGAAATCAAGACAAGTTGGAAGCTCGGAGAGGATTAGCTTTCATAGTGGCGTTCTTGGGTATCTTGGTTTGCCCGAGAAAAGACGGGAACATAGAGATGGGGCTAGTAGGGATAGCCGACTTTATGATGAAAAAGGCAAATGGGACTATAGTGCCGCTGATCTTGGCAGAAATTTACCGAGCTCTCACTCTCTGTCGAGAAGGAGCAAAATTCTTTGAAGGGTGCAATATGCTGTTACAAATATGGATGGAGGAACACCTTTGCCACCGTCCCGGCTACTTGAATTGCGGTATGACTGGCCTTGAGTGTATTGAAAAACATGAAAAGCGAGTAGAGGGTTATGAGTTATCGGATGGTACGGAAGCAGGCAGACTCATTTGAGATCCTTGACCGCAAATAAAATCGAATGGACATTCGGGTGGCTCTCGGTCAACGAAGTAATATATATGTCGGCTGAGGTGTGTTTTTTGCTATTGATGGGTCTTCGGAGTATCCAGCCTTATGCTCCGCACAGAGTCTTACGTCAGTTAGGCCGATGCTAGACCATCCCACACGATGAAGATTTGAGCCAGCAAGTCATTGAGTTAGATCCAAAAGCTACCTTCTCAGAAGAGAAAGTGCGCCGGATTTGGCATCAGTGCAGATTCTTAAGGCCTAATACTCAAGTACGAGACCTACCCAGAGATGAGGTGGAGCCTAGTTACACTGCTTGGTATGGTAAAAGATCCCGAGTTCAATATAAACTTGACAGGCCGGCAAAAAGACCCCATGTCCAACAATTCACCGACGGAGCACAGGTGCAATGGGACTGGCTGACCAAAGAAAACGAGTATAGGGCTACCATAAGCAAATTGGAAAAGCAAATCAGAGAACTTCAATTCGAGAATAGCCTGCAAGTTGCGGCGGATGAAGGAGAAAAGAAAAAGCTAGCCAAGGAAATGAGGCCCTTCGAGTTCAAATTCAGAAAATGAAAGTAGCGGCAGAAAATCCAGCCTGAAATGTCAGAGATGAAAAACTCATAGCTAACCTGAGGCAAAAAGTAAATGACTATAGTTTTGAATTGAATAAAGCAGAAAGTGAACTAGCCAATGCTCGAAAGCAATTGGCTAAAAACGCAGATGAACGAGTACGCCTGGTTAAGCAATTGAGAGAAAGGTACGACGATGAGGTCGCAGGGTTAAAGAAAAGGGTCATCGCCACGGAAAATAAAAAGATCAAACAGGCAAAAGACTTCAAAGTTGAAAGGGAACATTGTTATACAGCATTGGCGCAATTAGAAATAGATTTACAACAACTTCAGGAAAAATCATGCGGCTGAGCAAACTTTGGAAGCTAGGGCCTAGCAGATTGGGCGGTTGTTACAAGAAAAGAGCGCCATAAGAGAGAGAATTAGAAGCATTGCCGACTACATCGTTATGAAGTGCCAGATTTGTGAGGATATGACCGCACTACCTTCTTTGCAGCAGTAATGACATTTGTTAAACAGATAATGAGCGACTTGGATCGACTTCAAAGGGAGCTTGCATATAGGCCCACGGCGAGACCGAATGATGTCCCGCGGGCACCAGGAGCATTGATGTATTCATGATTTTTCCGGTCGAGTCTGCATTTCCCTTTGGTTAGCGTTTGTCAGTCATGTTGAGTTTTTGTTTTCTTTCTGCTAGAGTCCGTCGAGTTGTTTTCGAGTTTGTATTTTCTTCTGTTGGAGTATAAGGTCTATTTTCGGAGTCTGTATTTCATCATTGCATCGAAATCTGTTAGTCTTTTGGAATTTATTAATTTTGAGTTTGTAATAGAAGCATTTGTTGTTTTTTATTTTATTTTATGAAAACTGAAAATCCCAAAATGTTTTATTTCGCACTTATCTCCAAGAACTACGCTTGGTCTGATTCATGCGGGGTCATGATACGTAGGCAATCTCCATAGGATTCGACCGTAACCAAATAAAAGAAAGAAAGAAAGAGCGGAAAAACAAGAAATAAAAGAGAGAAAATAAAATCAAGAGAGAATAAAAACAAAGAGAGAACAAAAGGAAGGAAAAGAAAAAGAAAGAAAAGGGGGAGGTTTGCAATAGAAAGTAAGAAAAGGCCGGAATGACGCATGCAACCGATCAAATACATAATAGAGACGATTAATTGTTTAGGTGCATTCATGCCCAATGTGCGATTACCAATCTGTTAAAGCCTAATCGCTAACAAGGTTGTTGTTTGATGTATTAAGTCCAGGCAGGTGGTTAGTTGACTGCATTCTGGTAACTCACTCCTACAACACCCGATCGAAAGATAGGCTGAATATGGTCGACCAGGAACCGGAAATAAGTATTGTCGACCCATCGAAAGAGGTGGAAGAAATGGATGTCAATGCGATGAGGGAAGAAATGTATAAGTTGAAGCAGCAGATGGCTAAAATGTACCAAGCCTGGGTGAAGGGGCATCCACTACCAGTTTATCCCGCCAACCCTACTTATATCCCACCATCAGCCCAACCACCGGAGCCTCCCACTGTGAACTCAACTCCAGCCTTTCCCCTCTACCAACAATGCCACGGCACCACTTCCCATACTTCTCAAGCTCCACCACCCAAATAAGTCCTATACCATCCTCCACCAATTACACCTATTTTTGTAGCACCTTCACCTGCTACATTAGACTGATCCTCCAGTGAACCCCTGTTCCAAACTCACGACAACCAGTACTATCCCCCTGAACCCACCTTCAAAGTTCCAGAACCATATCCTTACACCCCTCATCTTGATATCCCGGCAGAGACCAAGAAACCACCCAAAAATCCCGAGCATGAAGAGATGATCAGAAAGGTCAAAAGCTTAGAGCAATCATTCTGAGATATGAGGGGGCTGGGAGGTCAAGTGAGTGTGGGCTATAAGGATTTATGTTTGTTCCCAGATGTTCAGTTTCCAACAGGATTCAAAATGCCCAAGTTTGATCTGTACGATGGGCATGGTGCCCCAGTAGCGCACTTAAGAGGATTTTGTAGCAAAATAAGAGGAGCATGTGGAAGAGATGAATTGCTGATGGCATATTTCAGCCAAAGTTTAAGTGGATCGACTTTATAATGGTATACCAGACAAGATCACAACAGGTGGTACACATGGGATGACTTGGCCCAAGCCTTCGCCTGCCATTTTCAGTATAACCTTGAAATTATCCCAGATCATCTATCATTGACAAAGCTTGAGAAGAAGCCCGGTGAGAGCTTCAGGGAATATGAATTCTGTTAGAGAGATCAAGCAGCGAGGGTTGACCCTCCATTGAAAGAAAGCGAGATGGTTGATTATTTCTTGCAGGCTTTGGAACCCACTTATTTCGGTCACTTGGTGTCAGCAGTAGGCAAGTCCTTTAATGAAGTCGTGAAAATGGGAGGGATGGTCGAAGAGTGACTCAAGTCCAACAAGATCATGCGTTATTCAGCAATCAAGGCGACCATGCAGGCCATTCAAAATGGTATTGGGGGTGTGCTCGGGAAGAAGAAGGAGGAGGACGTTGCGACAATTGAGTCGGGAGCTTGGGTTGGATCCAGGAATCTTCCCCATTACTACAACCAGCCGCGACCATATCCCCAAACTTACCCCCACACTCCATATAACCCACCACAACACTATTACCCACCGCCAGATCCCCATTTTTCTGTCCATCACGCACAAACATATACCCAGACGCCCGCTCACTCGCAATGGCATACGCCAGCTCCACAAAACCCATACCAAGCTCCAAAAATAACCATCCACCCCCAAAAGCCTACAGAAATCCTCCGGGAGTGGGTTTTCGACCCAACCATGCCTTTAAGAATGAGAGGTTGCAGAAGCAAAAGACTTTCACTCCACTGGGAGAATCATATGCTAGTCTGTTCCACAGACTGAGACAGTTGGGTATGTTGAATCCGATCAAGGCTAAATTGTCGAATCCCCCTCCCAGAAATCTTGACCGCTCGGTGAGTTGTGAGTATTGTTCTGGGGCTCCGGGACATGACACAGAGAAATGCTGGAAATTGAAAACAACCATTCAAGAACTTATTGACACCAATCGGATTGAGGTCCAAGCTCCAGAGGTGCCCAATATCAATCAGAATCCTTTGCCATCCCATCATGAAACAAATGTGATTGAGATAGTGCATAAGGGAGGGGAGCCTAAGAAGCCTTCGCAAATCGTCATGATGATTCGGGCTAGTGAAGCCCGACCATTTGAAAAGTCAACCAGTGAGAAGTCTGTTATCAAGTTGAACAGGGCAAATAATGAACCATCTGTGGAGGTCAAGAAGGGGTCCTCCAGTGACGTCGCAGGAAAATATGAAAGAGCAAAAATGGTTGTGCCAGGAATGACGAACAAGCCTATGGTAATTGTGAAGGGCGCCCCCATAGATCCTGTCGTTATCAAACCGATAACTCAATTACCAATAGTCAACAGCAAGGCAGTCCCATGGAATTATGAACGAGTGATCGTGACTTACAAAGTGAAAGAGGTTAAAGAAGAAGTGTGTGAGACTCATGGTTTGACTCGATCGGGGAGATGCTTTGCCCCCGAAGAGTTGAGAAGATCTAAGACCTCAATAGATAATCCAGTGTTGGTAAAGAAAGAAGTAACTGAGGAAGAAGCAGAAGAATTTCTGAGAAAGATGAAAATGCAAGACTATTCCATTGTGGAACAGTTAAGGAAGACACCAACTCAGATTTCGCTCTTGTCATTATTGATCCATTCAGACGAACACCGTCGTGCTTTGATGGAGATCTTGAACGAGGCTCACGTTCCTGACAAAATCTCAGTAAACCACTTGGAAAAGATAGCTAACAAGATATTTGAGGTAAATAGAGTTACTTTTTCTGATGATGAGTTACCTATGGAGGGTACCGAGCACAATAGAGCCCTTTATCTAACGGTGAAATGCGAAGATTCCGTGGTTACTCGGGTACTGGTTGACAATGGTTCTAGCGCGAACATTTGTCCTCTCTTCACATTGAAAAAGCTGCAAGTGGATGATGAAAGAATTCACAAGAACAGTACTTGCGTTCGGGGATTCGACGGTGGAGGGAAAGATTCAGTCGGGGACATAGTGCTTGAGCTCATAATAGGGCCAGTTGAATTTACTATGGAATTCCAGGTGCTCGATGTGGCTGTTTCGTACAATCTGCTGTTGAGACGACCCTGGATCCATGCTGCCAAAGCAGTTCCGTCTACTCTGCATCAAATGGTTAAGTTTGAATGGGATCGACAGGAAATTGTTGTACACGGTGAAGATAATTTGTGTGTGCCCAATGGCGCCATTGTTCCGTTCATAGAGGTTGACGATGGCAAGGGACCATGGGTGTATCAGGTTTTCGACACAGTATCGGTAGAGAAAATTCCGGAAGGAAAGTGCGCTCCAACTCCAAAGATGGTTGCTGCATCAGTTATGGTAGCTGTTGAAATATTGAAAAATGGTTTCGTATTGGGCAAGGGTTTGGGTGTATATCTACAAGGTATTGTGCAACCAGTTTCTCTTCCAAAGAATCTGGATACTTTTGGTCTGGGGTTCAAGCCTACCGTTGAAAACGTGAGAAGAGCTAGGAAAATGAAACAGAAAGCATGGGCATTGCCAAAGCCAATCTTGAGTCTGTCTAGATCATTCGTCAAGCCGGGTATCAGAAATCAACTGCTGTCAAAGGTTCTTGGACCATTGATTGGTGCTGATGGAGACTTGGATAAGGGGTTCGAAAGGTTATTCGCTGAGGTTAACATGGTCAGGCTGGGAAAGGGTCCAGCAAGGCAGATGTGCAATTCGTGGGACCACGTGCAAAAGTCAACAACTAGGAAGCTACTCCTCTTCCTATCTGGAGGGAGTCTTGGTAGTGGGTTTTGATTTTCTTTTGTTGTCTGGATTATTCCAGGGTCTGTAATTCAGATATTATGTTTCGTCCAGTTGGATGTGTTAAAACCCTGTTATCTTTATATTCAATGAAATGCAATTGTTCCTTTCCCTTCATTTCTTCTAATTTTATTTTTGTTTTCTTCTTCTGTACAATTTTTTATGCTGATATCAATGACATGACATGCGTGACGAATCTTCGGTCTAGTTTTAAAAGTCAATCTAACTCTGAAATAATAATACAAGAAATTGAGTATGGTGACGAGTTGGAATTTGATGATGATGAGGCCTATGAAGAAATTAGTAAGGAACTAAGTCATTTTGAGGAAAAGCTCAAACCTAATTTGAACGATACAGAAACAATTAATCTAGGGGACCAAGATAATGTCCGTGAAACTAAAATTAGTGTCCATCTGGAACCTCAACTCAGGAAGGAGATAATTAAAGCACTGTTCGAATATAAAGATGTTTTTGCATGGTCCTATGACGACATGCCGGGTCTGAGAACTGATTTAGTGGTTCACAAGTTGCCCACTAACCCGGCATTCCCTCTTGTCAAACAGAAGTTGAGAAAGTTCAAAACAGATATGAGTGTAAAGATCAAGGAAGAGGTCACCAAGCAGTTCGATGCCAAAGTCATTCGGGTCACCCGGTACCCCACCTGGTTAGCAATTGTTGTGCCAGTACCGAAGAAGGATGGCAAGACCAGGGCGTGTGTTGACTATCGGGATCTCAACAAGGCGAGTCCAAAAAACAATTTCCCATTGCCGAACATCCATATCTTGATCAATAATTGTGCCAAACATGAGATTGGTTCTTTTGTGGATTGTTACGCGGGTTATCATCAGATCTTAATGGATGAGGAAGATGTAGAAAAGACGGCATTCATCACGCTGTGGGGAACGTACTGCTATCGGGTCATGCCATTTAGCTTGAAGAATGCTGGGGCAACCTACATGAGGGTAATGACAACGATATTCCATGATATGATACACCAGGAAATTGAGGTGTACGTGGATGATGTGATCGTGAAGTCTAGAAAGCAGTCTGACCATGTCAGGGATCTGAAAAAGTTCTTCAGAAGGCTTCGCAGGTACAATCTCAAGCTTAATCCTGTAAAGTGTGCTTTTGGGGTGCCATCTGGAAAGTTGTTGAGGTTCGTAGTCAGCCGTCGGGGCATTGAACTGGATCCATCGAAAGTCAAGGCCATCCAGGAATTGCCACCTCCGAGGAACAAAGCCGAGGTGATGAGTTTGTTGGGGAGATTGAATTATATCAGCAGGTTCATCGCTCAGCTCACGACAACTTGCGAGCCTATCTTCAAACTGTTAAAGAAAGCTGTTGCGGTCAAGTGGACAGATGAATGTTAGGAGGCATTTGATAAGATAAAGGGGTATTTGTCAAATCCACTCGTGTTGGTCCCACCAGAACCAGGGCGACCTTTGATTCTATATTTGATGGTTTTGGACAATTCATTCGGCTGTGTATTGGGTCAGCATGATATCACTGGTAGGAAGGAGCAGGCCATATATTATCTCAACAAGAAATTCACGTCGTACGAGGTCAAATACACTCAGCTTGAGAGGATATGTTGCACCCTAACTTGGGTGGCACAAAAACTGAAACATTATTTGTCATCTTACACTACCTATCTCATATCTCGCTTGGATCCATTGAAGTATATCTTTCAGAAGCCTATGCCCACAGGGAGGCTTGCAAAGTGGCAGATCCTGCTCACAGAGTTTGACATTGTCTATGTGACTCGAACCGCAATGAAAGCACAGGCCTTGGCAGACCATTTGGCCGAGAACCCGGTTGATGAAGATTATGAACCTTTGAAAACTTATTTCCCTGATAAAGAGGTGATGCACATTGATGAGTTGAAACAAGTCAAGAATCCGGGGTGGAAACTTTTCTTTGACGGGGCCGCAAACATGAAGGGCGTAGGGATAGGAGCAGTACTTATCTCTGAAACAAGGCAGCACTACCCTGTTACGGCTCCGCTTCATTTTTACTATACCAACAACATGGCTGAGTACGAGGCATGTATTCTGGGTTTGAGGTTAGCTGTGGATATGGGTGTCTAGGAAGTATTGGTCTTGCGTGACTCGAACCTCCTGGTGCACCAAATTCAGCGAGAATGGGAAACACGGGATTTGAAACTCATACCATACAGACAATGTTTGCATGATCTTTGTCAATGGTTTCAGTCAATAGAGTTCAGGCATATCCCAAGAATACATAATGAAGTCGCCGATGCTTTAGCTACTCTGGCGTCAATGTTACATCATCCAGATAAGGCTTATGTGGACCCTTTGCAGATTCAGGTTCGTGATCAGCATGCTTACTGTAATATGGTGGAAGAAGAACTTGATGGGGATCCATGGTTCCATGATATCAAAGAGTACATCAGGATGGGGGTATATCCAGTACAGGCCACAGGTGATCAGAAAAGAACAATTCGACGATTAGCAAGTGGATTTTTCTTCAGTGGAGGGGTATTGTATAAAAGAACTCCAGATCTGGGATTGCTAAGATGCATAGATGCCAGACAGGCCACAACTATCATGACTAAGGTACACTCCGGAGTTTGCAGACCGCATATGAGTGGGTACGTTCTGGCAAAGAAGATTCTCCGAGCAGGTTATTACTGGCTCACTATGGAGAAAGATTGCATCAGTTTTGTGCGCAAGTGTCATCAGTGCCAGGTGCACGGAGATTTGATTCATTCCCCACCATCTGAATTACATACAATGTCGGCACCATGGCCCTTTGTTACTTGGGGCATGAATGTCATTGGGCCAATCGAGCCAGCAACATCAAATGGACACAGGTTTATTCTAGTAGCCATTGATTATTTCACCAAGTGGGTTGAAGCGAAAACTTTCAAATCTGTGACCAAGAAAGCAGTGGTCGATTTTGTGCATTCAAATATCATCTGTCTGTTTGGGATTCCGAAGGTAATCATCAAAGACAATGGTGCTAATCTCAACAATCATCTGATGACGGAGACCTGTCAGTAGTTTAAGATTGTACATTGTAATTCCACCCCATATCGCCCTAAAGCAAATGGAGCAATCGAGGCAGCCAATAAGAACATAAAGAAGATACTTCGGAAAATGGTGGAAGGGTCCAGACAATGGCATGAGAAGTTACCTTTCGCATTATTGGGTTATCACACTACTGTTCGCACTTCAGTAGGGGCCACTCCTTACTTGTTGGTGTATGGCACGGAGGTAGTAATACCTGCAAAAATTGAAATCCCATCCCTTCGGATTGTCGTTGGGGCAGAAATTGATGACATTGAATGGGTCAAAACCCGCTTGGAGCAATTAAGTCTGATTGATGAAAAGAGATTGGCAGCAGTATGTCACGGCCAATTGTACAAACAGAGAATGGAGAGAGCATATAACAAGAAGTTACGTCCACAGAAGTTCGAAGTGGGTTAGTTAGTGTTGAGATGTATCTTGCATCACCAGGCTGAAGCAAAAGGAAAGTTCGCCCCAAACTGGCAGGGGCCATTTGTCGTAACTAGAGTGTTGTCCAATGGCGCGTTATATTTGACAGATGTGGAAGGGAAATGTGTGGAAATGGCTATCAATTCCGATGCAGTCAAGAGATACTATGTATGATTTCTTTGTTTGTTTGTACTTGTTTGTATTCAACATATTTTGAAGATTGAAATGACGAAGGCATTTTGTTCTGCTATCTAAAACACTTTATCCCTCATCACCCCTTTTGAGCCTTATTTATTTCCTTTCTTACCCCTCCTTCGGAATCAGTAGCAAAGATCAGATGCACAAGCATGAAAAAAAAAGTAAAGGAAAAGGAGAAAAGAAAAGAATGAAAGGGAGAGAAGAAAAATGAAAATTGGAAAAAAAAATAAAGAAAAGAATGAAAAGGAAAAAAGACAACAACAAAAAGAGAAAAAGAAAGCAAAAAGAGAAAGAAAAAGAAAAGAGAAAATCACAACAACAAAGTAATTCCTATGACATGAACTACGTTCGACCTGATTCCTTTTAAAGATATGTAGGCAGCCTCATGGTTCGGTCTCATCAAACAAAATCCAAAAGCCCCCAAGCAAGAAACTGGGGCAGAAGTTGTGGTTGTTGTGAGAAACCTGATTTTGAAAGTTGTAAGTCTAACCCATTTGAATTGTTTTGAGCCTTTTATACCTTTTCTTTCCAACCCGGTCCAGAAGCCCACATTACGGTCCAAAGAATGACCTTCTGATCAATCTTCAGGAAATGCCAAGTCAAGTAGGTAAAAGTAATTCATGTCAGGGGCAGCACTCTGTTTCAAGCAGGAAAAATAAAAATGAAAGGGTCTTATTGGTGAAATCCTTCACAGGCACCGTAAGGCGACGTGAGTTGAGAGAAATCAAATGAGAGAGTCTTATTGGTGAAATCCTTCACAGGCACCGTAAGGCGACGGGAGTTGAGAGAAATCAAATGAGAGAGTCTTATTGGTGAAAACCTTCACAGGCATCGTAAGGCGACGGGAGTTGAGAGAAATAAAATGAGAGAGTCTTATTGGTGAAAATCCTCATGGGCACCTTGAGGCGAAAGTGAGTTGAAAAGTCAACAAGTGAGAAAGGCCTGTTGGTGGAAAACTGTTTCAAGGCACCGCATGAAGAATAAGGTCAAGGTTTGGGTAAAGTAATCCGGTCATGGAAATTCTGAGGCGACAAAGTACGGCAACTGAAAGTTGATTGGTTGGACAGATTGGGCCAATTAATCCGAAATGCATGTCATGATCATTGGTACCAGCTGTTCCATTCAGATAAGTTTCTTTTTCTTTTTCCCTTTGTAGCAGTTATTTGGTTTTGGATTCTTCTTATCCCTAACCTGCAAAGTCATTGCATGTCACTTTTTTTTGGGTTTATTTGTCTAAGAGGTTTTAATGTCAGTCTTGTCCCAAGTAAGTGGAAAAGAGTTTCAAAACTCACTACCAACTCCCAAAATTGCAATATGGTCAGAGCATACTAAAGACAACATGATGTAAGGTGGGGTACAAGGAATCACCGGAAGTTTCATCGGTGGAATGATTTGGTAATGTCATGGGAGATGCAAAAGTTCAGATAAAGGGGCCAGAGGTGTGAAACAACAACATGGGTATAGAACACTCGGTTCGTCAAAGGTCGTGGGATCTGAAAGTCAGTCAGAAAGTCAAAGCGGTTCAGGGCCAGTTCGGGAAAGCCATTCAGAACAAAACAATGCAGTTGAGAGATCTTCAGCAAGAATGACATCAGCTAACCACCACTTTAAACTGACAAATTTTTCTTTGATTGAAACAGGGGCAGAAAATTCGTTTGCTTCGGAGAAACTCTCCGCGGGGGAAAGAGCAAGCATCAAAACAGGTTTGACCATAAACTTTCAGGACCCTCCTGGAAAATGGGACCTAGTTTAAAGTTCAGAAATAGCATAATCTAGCATAAATGTATCCCAAGGGAATATGAGTTGGCTTAGAAGTTTGCATGTTCGAGATAGGATTCAATTAGGAGTTTCCAGGACCCTCCTGAATAATGGGACTTAGCTTTAAGATTTCGATTAGATAAAAACAATTTAGCATAAACTCTGTTGTAGGGTAGTATAATTCAGCCATGAAAGTTATCACCCTTAAGATAAAACTCGACTTTTGATTTTCAGGACCCTCGTGGACAGTGGGGAGTAGTTTGAAGACCCTCTTAGATAACAAGATTTAGCAGAAGTCATACTTTAGAAGATATAACTTAGATTTTTAATTATAGTTTAACTAGGAATTTCAGGACCCCCTGCATAATGGTACCTAGCTTTCAATTCTTAGTAATACTTGGTAATACAATTTAGTTTTACACTCACATCTGTGCCCAACCACCAAACTAGGGCAGAAAAAATTTGCTTTGTTTTATCTATTTTGAATTCAGGAGCCCGCCTGGAAAGCAGGGAATACATTTCAAGCCAACAGTCAGGAGCCCGCCTGGAAAGCAGGGAATACTTTCAAGTTTAGCAGTCAGGGGCCTGCCTAGAGAGCAGGGAATACTTTCAAGCGTAGCAATCAGGAGCCCGCCTGGAGAACAAGGGAGTACAATCTAAATTTTAGCTGTCGAATTCTTTGTTGAAGTTAGGAGCCCGCCTGGAGAGCAGGGAGTACTTTCAAATTAGCAGTCAGGAGCTCGCCTTGAGAGTAGGGAGTACTTTCAAATTAGCAGTCAGGAGCCCGCCTGGAAAGCAGGGAACACTTTCAGATTAGCAGTCAGGAGCCCGCCTAGAGAACAAGGGAATACACTTTAAGTTAAAAATCAGGAGCCCGCCTGGAGAGTAGGGACTACTTTCAAATGCAGCAGTCAGGAGTCCGCCTGGAGAAAGGGAAGCATCTCAGTTTACAATTCAAGACGGCGACAAAGGAATTTTACCAAGAGAATACAAGACAACAAGGCAACAAGAAACACAAAAGCAAGTTTGAAGATGTAGATAGGATTTTGTAATGCATAAATCATAGTCTAGTCTAGCTTCTTTTCCTTTTGACATGGTGTAATAAGGGGTTCAGTGAGCAGCAGCAACAACAACAGTGAAATCACAGCTCCATGGTAGTCCCAGCTACCAGGCATTCCTGAACTACACTAACATGATTCCTTTTTAGCCAAGGATATGTAGGCAACCTCGGAAGCAGGGTGCGGTCAAATCTTTCAAAAATGCTTCCCACAGAGTATTCAAACGGGCAAAAATCGCTCGTATTCGCTCACTTATCTTTGCACGAAAACTCTTCATGTTTCCAGGCAAACAGGGGCAACTGTGAGCACGTGATTTTTGCCCTATATGAATTACTCCAACAAATTCAAAATAAAATAATTTCTTTCAGTGTTTGCAATTTTGTTGGATTTCGTGGCATTTTCTGCTAATTATTTGCATTTGTCTGTGCACGTTTATTTTATTTTATTCATAAAAAATACAAAAAATATGTTGTATCTACATTTAGGATTTAATTTTATATTTTTAGATTAATTAGCAAATTAGTTTGTTTTATAAAAAATTAAAATCACAAAAATAATTCATTTTGCATTTTTAATTTTTAATTTTGAACCGCCCTGACCCCCTCGTTCCCAATCTGGCACCATTTCCCCTCGAATCACCCTAATCCTCTTCGAATCTTAAATCGAAGATCGAAGCGCTAAAATCCCAAGAACCCAAATCAGTGAGTTGATGAAATTTTGAGGCCGAAATCGATATTAATCGTGTGTTTTCGCTTGAGAACATACGATTAAGGCCCGTTTCGGTCAAAAAATCAAAGATTCCTTTAAAAGTTTTCAAGATTTTACCCGCTTGGTTCTAGGTATTTTCAGTTTTATTTCCTTCCTTTCATTTTTTTCTCTTCTTCTTCTTTTTGTTTCATCTAAAGTCCTAGTCTTCATCTCCTTTTACTTTGTCTTTTTTGTTTTGTTTTCATTTTAAATTAGTTCTGTTTATGTGTTTTCAAATCAAAGTTGTTCGTGCATGTCGTTTAATTTCTTTGTTCTGTGTGTTATTTCATTTTTTTAGTTTTCAAAGAAAGGAAATCCAAATTTCTCTTGGGCAATTATGTCTAGCCCAACGATTCTACATGGGCTCTGTTAGACGGAGGCCCAGGAGAAAGGATTCAGCCCGATCTTGTAGACCAGGTCTGGTTTGAACCATTGGGTTAATTTGATCCATTGGTTTCCTAAGAAAAACGGGGGGTCTGGGGGTTATTTTAGGAATTCTAAGTTAGGGAA
This sequence comes from Nicotiana tabacum, assembly GCF_000715075.1. Classification (NCBI taxonomy): domain Eukaryota; kingdom Viridiplantae; phylum Streptophyta; class Magnoliopsida; order Solanales; family Solanaceae; genus Nicotiana; species Nicotiana tabacum. Next base: position 90,759,642 of record NC_134090.1, read on the forward strand.
TCTTCGATAACTAAACAATGAAGCTTCTTAGAAGCTGGGGTTGGGACTTGTGTAAAAACCTGATTTTTAAATTAAGGATTAAATAGCAAAACGAAAACTTCAGAAGGAAAAAAGTGCAAAAAACTAATCTCATTATGGGTGCTCTAGTAACTTGCCTATAAAGGCATTGTTACTTGAGGCTCAATTCAGATTTCAGAGAGCTAAGAAACTCAGAAAAAAGAGAACGGCTAGAATTTGAAGAAAAATCATTGTTCCATACAAATCCCGTTTCGATTGTCCTTTAATTGGAAAAACTCCCATATATTTATACCCTTTTACGGGGTGTAGTAAAAATGAGGTGTGACATGTACTACCTATTCTTCGGAGCGATTGGCGGAGATTTATATCTGAGAGATTGTTCATCTGCATGGTATTCCAGTTTCCATCATTTCAGATAGAGGTACTCAATTCACATCACGGTTCTGGAGGGCCGTATAGCATGAGTTGGATACTCGGGTGGAGTTGAGTATAGCATTTCACCCCCAGACGGAAAGACAGTCCGAGCGCACTATTCAGATTTTTGAGAATATGCTTTGTGTGTGTGTGATGGAGTTTAGAGGTTCTGGGGATCAGTTCTAGCCACTAGCGGAGTTTGCCTACAACAAAAGCTATCATTCCAGCATTCAGATGGCACCGTATGAGGCCTTGTATGGTAGGCGGTGTAGGTCCCCGGTGGGTTGGTTTGAACCGGGTGAGGCTAGATATTGGGCACAGACTTGGTTCGGGATACTTTGGAGAAGGTTAAGGTGATTCAGGATAGACTCTGTACAGCCCAATCTAGACAGAAGAGTTACGCGGACCAAAAGGTTCGTAATATTTCCTATATGGTTGGAAATAAAGCAGTAGAGACTAGGTGCCGTCACGATAGTTCACGGAGGGTGAACTGGGGTCGTGACATATGCTATAAAAGCCTTTCATTGTTCTGACACACAGACACACTGAGAAAATATATAGAAACACACACAAACTCTCATTCTCACACACTCTCCATTGTAGTTCTTTTGTTACTTGTGTTTGCTACACCCGGCTGAAAGCCAAGGCTAGGCTATTGGATTCAACTTGCCCTCACCTTCCTGTTTGCTATCTCCTAACTGGTATGCCCCTCTTTCTGTTATCATAATATCTCCTATGTGCTATGTGTCTCAGTATACTTCTGTTTTGATACTTGCCTCTTAGCCATCTCTTTCTAAACTACTATGCTTCAGCTCCTATTCTCTATGCCTTATATGATTAGTTCAATTTGAACCTCAACATGTGCATGTTTATTATATGCTTCTCGTTTATTTTAACTAGTATGCTTTAGTCTTGTTACCTCTTTGTCCCATATGGTTGTGTGTTTAATATGCTTCTGTTCTATGTTTCTTTTAACCAGCATGACTTAGGTCCTGTCCTGTTCTATGTGATAGCATGTTCCTGTTTATTTACCCATTTCTCAACTAGCATGCCCAATTCCTGTCTTGTTTATGTGCTGATAGTCTGACTCAACATGTTCCTGATCAACTCATGCTTTCTGTGTACTTCTTTCAAGAATAATATGATTTAGATTATCATCATCTTTTCTATATGGCTTTCTAATCAGCCATTTGACTTCAGAATGTTTCTATCTGTTAAATCATATCTAGATGATTCTTTTTGGTAATAGTTAATAGACTAAATCAGTTCTCGCAATATGAAACCTTTTTGTAACTCTGTTTTGTCTATAATTCCAGTGTTTCTATTTTTCTTAACTATTGGTAACTAAGTCTAGATCAATCCGCTAAAACCTAGTCATGTTCTGTCTGCAACCTGTTTCTATTCACTTCTAAAAATCCATTTTTTTTAAACTACTTCCTGCTTCTATGAACTATTTTCAACTCTTACTCTTAGTTAACTATGGTCCTGCCACCTCTAGTGTGAGCACTGCTTAGGGTCCATAAGACTCCTCTGAACTCTGACACATTAGGGCTAATTCTCCAATCTTTTTAATTTTGTTGAACACCTGATTCTGGTGTGAGCATTGCCCGGGGTCCCTGAGGCCCTTGGGAACTTTGATAAACCAAGAAACAGTTTTATGTGTTATGGATGGGCTACCATTATGCTCAGAGGTGCTATGTTTGAAGGCTTGGTTCCAGGCTGATGTTAAGCTTATGAAGGCTCCCTATAGTAAAGTGATTTTCATTATGTAATTCATTTATATTGGTCTGTAATAATAATCTTTGTAAAAACAGATATTAAGGTTATTAGTAAAGGTGGGAGGGATTATTATATATCTTTGTTGGGATCGGGTAGAAACCATGCCTATAGGGTTGTTGTGATTATCTACATGCATTAGAAATCATGCTTTTAGGTTGTTGTGATGATTTTTTACTTATTTGTATTAGAAACCATGCCTATAAGACTTATCTCATTCTTTAAAAGACTGAATTTTCATACTTTTCATCACTAGAAATCTTGCTTCTAAGGCGTTTCTCAAGTCTGTATCAAAATTCATGTTCATGCATATCCTCAAGTCTCAATGTGCATTAGAAACCATGTCTATAAGATCTTTTTTGGGAGTTATCAACTAAGTATAACATTCTGCTCACTTAGAAATCATGTCCATAGGAAATCATGTTTAAAATTAGTTTTTAACGATTTAGATATCATGCCTATAGGGAACATGTATAAAATCAGTTTTATGTGTCATAAAATAATGCTTGTGATCAGTTTCAGCACTTAGAAAGCATGCCTGTAGGGTCTAAAGAATAAAATCTACCTGAAATCTGCCTATTAAATCATTGATTTATAAAATTATGGTCTGATTAACGTTTAGAAACCATGTCTATAGGATTCTACTAGTTATCAATTAGGCAAGCTTGTAGGACAATTAAATCCTGGGTTTAAAATTATGATTTCCTTGTTGCTTGAAAGATTCAGTAAGTGATAAAAAATTAGTAGGCAAACTGATAGGTACTCACTGCCTTGCCTAAAAAAAACTGTTGTATACTTTGTTTGTACTCATTTAGATATCTTACCTATAGGACTCCTAAAATTATAAAAATTGTTTGTTTGAATGGCATGCACTTGTTTTGTCTATTTGTAGAGGTAAATATGAGCCCCCTTAATTGCATCTTTATGTGATAGTCCTATTTGACTTTTGTTTGTCTCTTAGTTTTCTCTTTTTAAACAACATAGGTGAGTCTAGAACCACCTTAAATAGAGGTCCTAAACACCTCCAGGGCCACAAGTAAGGGATGGGTAATGCACGCATAGGATACATATTCGATGTTGTTAGAATGTTTAGGTAATAATTAAGGGGAGGGTAATCGGGTAGTAAAGGAAATGATGACCTGTGCGTTAATGCTATGTGTAGCACCCCAATTTGGGGATGATTACCAAGTATTGCACAGAAGTGATCCTATAGGCTAAAAACCCTAGGACCCCCCTTTACTCCTTGTTTTAAAATAATCTTTTTAAATTGCTTTATGAATAATTCACTTAAATTGAGTTTGGCCGGGACCCAACGTTGTGGACCTCGAGGGGTACCTAACACCTTCCCCTCAAGGTAATTTCGAGCCCTTGACCAATCTTTGGTGATGTAAACTAGCACATGAGTTACTTATTCCAGGTGCCCTAACGCATCTTAATCCATTAGGTGGTGACACTTCAAATCTCATACCCAATTCCTAAAAGGAAAGGAGTTGTTCCCAAAATGTCGAAACCCGGACTCTGTGAGGAAAAAGGGGGCGCGACACTATTTTAGTATTGCTTGAGAAAGATGTCTTGCGGAAGATACAGAAATAGTATGGTTTATGGACATGGATGTGCAAACTTTGCTACCTGGTGCGAAAGGTTGTGGGTTTGTCTCCTACGGGACAATCAAATAAGTGTGGTGGGTTAGTCATTTAAGGGGCAAAGATTGGAATCAGATATGGAGATTCTGGTACTGTCGCAAATAAGAGAGTTTATGTTTGAGAGATGCTCTATTTCTTTGGTTGCAGACTATGAAAGTTTGTTCTAGATTTGACAGTTGATCGTACGTGTCATGAATCGGATCATTGTGGATCTTTGGAAGGTTATTGGCCCATTATGGTTTGATCGGAATCGGCTTGAGGTCCGTTGGTATACCTAATGTGAATGTATATTCTACACTAGATTAGGTATGCTTATTCAGCATAACATTGCTTATGGATGAGTCTTCGATTGTAGTGGATGTTATTCCTGTTGTTTTCTATTTCATGTGTTACTGTCTTATGCCATGTGGGTTGTGAGATGACTTGATTATTTACATGTGTGTTGTGATCCAATATAGTTGTGGTATTATATGAGCGAGATGGCTCTCAAGATGTTTGTTGTTTGATGCATTTTAGTCGTGCTTGGCTTTTGTAGCACATGACGATATCCGTCTCCCAAGGGTTGTGTTTATGAAGTTGGCGTGCTTGTTGTCGATATTCGGGCATTTCGTGGGTATGAGCATTTTGACTCGATGGGTATTTCCTTACTGATTGTTATGTGTGGATCGAGTGGCATGCCGTCACGGGTATGATGTGTAGATTGGGTTACACACCGCAATAATCAGATGTTGAGTACGGTTCCTTATACTTATTTCGTGTGTTTTGTTTCTTACCCTTGAGATAGGTTTATAGCGTTTGTCTGGTTGATTTGTATATTATGCGAGCTAGGTAGTTCTTTACCAAAGTTTGTTTTTCCTTGTTAGTCATATTCAAGTTGTAGCTTGTTGGTACATTGATGACGTCTTATGAGATTTTAGACGGTATTTGAGGTGGCTTATTGTCCGAGCAACTTGTGCTGGGTGAGACGAGGTTGTTGGACCTGAAATAAGTATAATCAGATTTATATAGTGTATATTGGAAGGAAAATGTTGCTAATCAGTTCAAAATATGGCAATGGTTCTTGTCGAGCTGAGAGACTCTATGAGTTATTGATTTGGCAGGTGGTTATGAGTTTCTACACCACTCTTTCATCATGGCAGTATTGTGAGGGTTGGAACATGGCTTATATGTGTCATGAGGTATATTACGGGCGTCAGGTTCGTGAATTTGCAGCTATTGTGGTTGGAGGATGTTATTACAAGCATACGAATTATGCGGTGCATTGTGTGATTAAAACATGGGTGCATGATCATGTTTGTGTTTAGCGTGTTGAGATTGATACAGTGTACATATGCTAGAATAAGACCTTGTAGAGAATTTCGTATGCTAGAATTTATTTCTAAGGCTTATGGGGTAAGGTAGCGGGAAAGATCTTCAGCCTGGCTTGAGCTAATGTGCTCATATAGGTTGTGGTGGAGTGGATAGGTGAATGAGGTTTTAAACAGTGATTTGGAAAACTTTGGAACAACTCTTGGCACATTCGAGGACGAATGTATGTTTAAGCGGGGAAGAATGTAACGACCCGACCGGTCGTTTTGAGCTCTAGTGCATCGTTATGCGGTTTGAGGCCTGGAGTAGCTTCACTTAATGTATTATGACTTGCATGTGTGGTTGGTTTTGATTTTTGAGAAGTTCGGAGCTGATTTGAAAGAAGAATTCTCAATTCAGAAGCTTTAAGTTGAAAGAGTTTCCAAGGTTTGATGTTTCAGTAAACGACATTGGAATCGGGATTGAAGGTTTAATAGGTACATATGGTATTGGACTTGGGAGTATGTTCGGTTTAAGTACAGGATGGTCCGTGAGCATTTCAGCATTTAATGTGGAATGTGGGCCTTTTTAACGTTTTAAAATTTCCTAAGTTTGATTTGAAGTGTACTTTGGTGTTATTGATGTCTGTTAGAGATTACGAGAATTGGAATAGGTTCGTATTGTGATTTGTGACTTGTACCTAAACTTTGGCATCATTCTGGAATGTTAATGTGTGATTTGGACGCGTTCGACAAAGTTTGAATATTTAAAAATTAAAAGGAGGATTTTGATCGTCAATTCGTAGTTTTGATGTTATTTGTGGCGTTTCAAACATTTGATCAAGTTTGGATAAGGTATTGGAACTAGTTGGCATGATTTAATGGGTCCGGGCGGCTTCACGTGTGTTTCGGGATAGTTTCGAACCATGTCGGAGTATTTTGCAACAGCTGATTTTTTGTTCTAGTTTGTTCTTTGTGAACGCAGTAGGAAGCACATATTAGAGAACAAGGATTTTAGCAAGAGGTCATTGTGCTTTTCATTCACGATTAGAGTGATGTGTTCACGATTAAAGCTTTGCATTCGCATTGATGTTCTTGGGAGCTGAAGCTGAGTGTGCTTCACGAACGCGAGGCATATTCCGCATTCGCGAAGAAGGGCGCCTAGGCCGATTATAAGTTGGCCAATCAGGATTTTTGCTCATTTCTCTTTCTTGAGTGATTTTTGTGCGATTTGGAGGAGCCATGTTCATCATCTATTATGAGATAAGTGATCCTACCCATTGTGAGTTAAATAAATGGATTATATATGGATTTGAATATGACAATTTCTAGAAATTGTGGGATTTTGGAAGAAAACCTAGAAATGGCAAATTTGGATTTAACCATGAGATTGGGCACAGAATTAGGAGTAAATTATATATTTGTGTTCATGGTGTTATGGGTAATGTTTATCTTCAAAAAAATTTGAAATCCATGCATCTAGGCCTGGGGGTTGACTTTGTTGTCTCTTAAAGCGGAATTGAAAATTGTTATAAATTGTTAAATTATGAGTATTGGAGTATATTCTGATTGGTTTGCACATTGTTTGACTAGTTTTGGATCGATGGGCATCGGTTTGAGGTGTTAGAGAGGCATTGGAGCCGGTTATGGAATTTCAGAGCGAGGTAAGTCTCCTGTCTAACCTCGTGAGGGGGAAACTACCCCGTATGTATTGTATTTATTATGTGCTACTTGTTGTGGGGGCTACATACGCACAAAGTAAAGAGAGTCTTTATGTAGCGAGAATCATGTTTATGTCGGGATAGACTTAGGATTTTACCATGCAATAGTTGTATTACTTCAATTCAATTTGTTAGTTTAATTACTTAAAACTTATAATTGGAATTTGATAGAGATCATGTTAGATCGAACCTCAATACCTTGAGTTGTTTGGCGAGGTAATTGATTGATGGTAAATGTCATGTTTACTTTATGTCCTTGACCTTGTGATGCAAATACGTGACCCGTAATTTAATAAGTTTTCTCTCTACCTGACGTATCAGGACAAACGCCTCGGCGGTACAGAGAAATAGCAATATGATATGCATCTATAGATCGGGACGCACGACCTTGGCAGTGTATGTACATGACTATATGGATCGGGTCGTACGACCTCGGCATAATTCGAGCGTAAATTCGCTAGGAGTCCAAATATCCACGAGATTACCCTTTTGATTGAAACTTTCCATTTACATGATATTCCTTATCTGTTTGAGGTAGCCCTTGATATGGTTTTTATTTATTGAGATGACATGTGGTATTCGGGATTTTAAATTGATATTTTGTTAATGGATCACGTTAGTTATTGTTTCTTATTCTATTGATAGTATTGTATTTCATGCCTACTTATAATTCTTATATTTTATATATTGGACCACTAGTAAGTGTCGACCCTTCGTCACTACTCCTCCGGGGTTAGGCTAGATGCTTACTGGATATGCGTTGATTTACATACTCATGCTACACTTCTGATTGTGTAGGTATTTTGGGGGTCATTCGAGCGCATGAGCGCAACTGTTGAGGGAATTTTACGATGAGATGCATTCCATGTTACGAATCCGCAGCACACAAAGTCTCCATCATGTTAATTTATGTTTACTTGTCTATTTTAACATTCCAGACAGATATTGTACTGGTATTGTGTTTCCTAGTATATGCTCACGCACTTGTGACACTCGGTTTTGGGATGTTTTAGAAGATGTTTACGGTTTTTGCCTAAATTATTACCATTTCATTTTTATGTCTTATTTATGCGTTATTTCACCATGATCTTTTATACTTAGTTTTTGTATTAAATAAAAATTCATGATTTCAAAAGCCCTTCCTTCACAAGTGACGGTAGGGCCACCAACCTACCGGACAACCTTTGCCCTTCCTTCACACTTGTCAATAGTCTGGGATATCCTCGATGGATTTTATCTTATTAAGGTTTACTTCGATTCCTCCTTGAGAAACCAAAAACCCTAAAACCTTTTCGAAACCAACCCCAAAAGTGCATTTTTCTGGGTTGAGCTTCATATTGTATTTACTTAAGAATATCAAATGTATCTTGTAGATGAGCCAAATGATCTCCTGCATTAATAGACTTAACCAACATATAATCAATATAAATCTTTATTGTCTTACAAATTTATTATTCAAATATTTTATCAATGAGCCTTTGGTAAGTGGATCCAGCATTCTTAAGCTCGAAAGGTATCACATTATAGCAGTATAAGCCAAACTTTGTGATAAAAGAGGCTTTTTCTTGATCTTCCGGGTGCATCCTATTTTGATTATACCCAGAATACGTGTCAAGAAATCTCATTAACTCATGCCCGATTGTAGCATCAATCATTTGATCAATGCTCGGTAGCGGGAAAGAGTCCTTAGGGCATGCCTTATTCAAATCTTTTTAATATACATAAATTCTAAATTTATTCTTCTTTTTTAGTACAATCACTACGTTAGCTAACCAATCGAGATAATATACCTCTCGAATTGAACCTATATTTAGTAACTGAGTTACCTCTTCTTTGACAAATCTGTTTCTGACCTCTACTATCGGTCGTTTCTTCTGACTTATTAGAGGGAAGTTAGGATCCAAACTTACTTTGTGGATAGCTACTTCCAATAGAATACATGTCATATCTGAATGAGACCACGCAAAATGATTGATGTTAGATTTAAGAAAATCAATAATTTTAAGTATTGGTTCGGGGATCAACCCTATTCCTAAGTGGAACTTCCTTTCGAAGAACTCCGTGAATAAGGCGACTTGTTCGAGCTCCTCTGCAGTCGACTTGGTTGCATCGGTTTCCCCCGGAACCTGAAAGGATCTCGGTACCTGATAGAAATATAATGACTCATCTTCTCCATTCTCTTTAATCGGTATGGAAGAGGGCACTGACTCTTGTAGTTTCTATTTGCTTGTTTCTTTTGCCTTGCTACTAGACAAGGTAACTACATTCATTTCTCTTCCAACTGGTTGATCTCTAACCTGTTTGACCCCTTCTAGCGTGGGAAACTTCAGCAATTGATAATAAGTCAACAACACAACCTTCATTTCATGAATCCATAGTCTTCCAAGGATCACGTTGTATCCTAAATCGCCATCTACCTATAACGATCCGACCGGTCATTTTGAGCTTTTGCACTTTAACCGCTAGTTCTCGGGAATGACTTGCCCCATGTGGTGTGTTATGACTTATATAAATCATTGCTTTGGGTTTCAGAGTAATCAGAAGGAATTTGGAGGAATAACACTTAGTTTAAAGCTTAAAAATTTGAAAGGTTTGACCAAGATTTGACTTGTTTGTATATGATCTCGGATTGGAATTTTTATAATTTGGTTAGCTTCGTTAGGCAATTTGGGACTTAGGATCGTGATCGGAATGCATTTTGGAAGTCCGTGGAAGGTTTAAGCTTGAATTGGCAAAATTGAGATTTCGGCGTTTTCCAGTTGATATGTGAGATTTTTATATAGAGGTTGGAATGAAATTCCGAGAGTTGCAGTAGCTTCGTGGTGTCATTTGGGATGTGTGTAAAATTTCAGGTCATTCGGGCGTGGTTTGGTTGGGGTTTTGATCAAAAATGTATTTCGGAAGATTTTGGAAACTTAGGCTTGAATTCGATGTGATTTGGTATATTTGATGCCGTTTGAGGTGTTTTGATGATTGGAACAAGTTTGAATAAGATATTGGGTCATGTTTGTGCTTTTGGTTGAGGTCTAGGGGTCCTCGGGGTGATTTCGGAAGGTTAACGGGGAAAATGGAATTTGTGTTGCAGCTTCAGATTTACTTCTTCTGGTATTTCTGCATCTGCGGTTTGTGGACCGCAGATGCGGGTGTTTCATCGCGCCGGAGATTTGGGCGATTTTGAAGATACGAATCAAAGAGACTTCGTTGAGGTAAGGATTTTGGACTTAAAACACATTCCTATGATAGAATTTCATGAATTAAGGTTGTAATTAATAGGTTTAAAGGGCTAAAAAGGGAGGATTAGGGCTTGAGTTTAAGAGGCCTTTAATGGAGGATTTGAGGGGTCATTTGAACTCCGATTTTGATGTTGTTGATATGTATGAACTCGTGAGGATACAAGAAATCTAATGATGTGAAAAGTTCTGAGTTTCTAGAAGTAGGCTCGGGGCTCGAGTTTTGCTAACTTCAGGATTTTTGATATTTTTCGAATATTTTCGCTTGGGCTTTGTTCCCTTAGCTGACGTATTCGTTCTAATTTTGGATAGATTTGACGTGCGTGGAGGCCGATTTGAGGGGCAAAGGCATCGCGAGCTAGAGTTGTAGCCGGTTCGAGGTGAGTAATGATTGTAAATGATGTCCTAAGGGTTTGAAACCTCGGATTTGCACATCGTAGTGCTATATTGAGGTGAGACACGCATTGGATGATGAGCGTGGGGTCTTTTACTACTAGGGATTGTTACTTGGTCCATCCCGATTGATGATTTTACCGCATATTTGACTAAAATTTATTTGGTATCATCATGATTTGGGTTGATTGCCATATTTGGGCTTCGTGCCAATTATTTGAAACCTTCGGGGATTTTTATCACTATTTCCTCACTGCTTTGACTTATTATTTGAACTCAGTCCTATTGATATCTACTGTTTTACACGCTCAACCACTTTTACTCAGATTTGAAACTTATATGATATTTCTAAATGATGTTTTGTGTTGAGAACTACTGTTTTACTAATGCCCGAGGGGCTTGTGATGATTTTTGGACTGAGTGAGGCCGAGGACCATATGTGAGGATATGCTGAGTGATATGAGGCCGAGGGCCTGATATACTTTATATGCCACGAGGTGGCTTGAGTGATGTGAGGCCGAGTGTCGTGTGGTTTGAGGCCGAGTGTCGAGTGATGTGAGGTCGAGTGCCGAGAGATGATGCCACAAGGTGGCTTGATATAGCGCTTGGGTCGTAAGGGGCCCCTCCGGAGTCTGCACACCCATAATGAGCGCGGGTACCCATTGTGATATGAGAGTGAGCCCAAGGGGCTGATACTGTACTAAGAGTGAGCCCGAGAGGCTGATACTATTGTGAGTGATTGATATTGTGCCCGAGGGGAAGATTTCTACTTGTTATTTACCTGTTAAATTACCTATTTTACTTGTTTTAAAAGGGATTTCATTTGATTTCTTCACTGATTTACTGTTTTAAGTGATTTTACTGCTTGATATGGAATTGCTTTGTGCCTTTACGTGTTTTCATACTTTCAGCCATTATTTATAATTATTACTCACGGGGTCGGAGTACTCACATTACTCCCTGCACCATGTGTGCAGATTCAGGCATCGTAGAGTCCGCTCCTAAGTGCTGATCCTCCCAGTTCAGGCAATGATTCAGAGACTACGAGGTAGTTGTTGGCGTCTGCAGCCCCGTGCCTCCCTTATCTTATCATTTTCATGTTCTTAGAACTATTGTATCGGATTTAGTGTTCAATAGACTTGTATCCGGATTTCTTAATTGCTCATGACTTGTGACACCCCGGTTTGGGCTGTATCGGGATGGCTTTTACTGTTGTTATCGTTAATTTTGCAAATTATGGATATCATATCATACTTTAGAACTATTTATGATATTTAACTATTTAAAAGAGGTGTTCTGTTTTGGTCTGGCTGGCCTTGTCTTCACGAGAGGCACCATTACGATCGGGTTCGGGAATTGGGTCGTGACAAGTTGGTATCATAGCCTAGGTTACATAGGTCTCACGAGTCATGAGCAGGTTTAGTAGAGTCTCACGGATCGGTTCGGAGACGTCTGTATTTATCCTCTAGAGGCTGCAGAACCTTTTGGAAAAACTTCACATTCTTGAATTCTTATCGTGCGTCCTTGATCCAGCTGGAAAGGTAACTCTTGAAATTCCTTCCACGACTTTGCATGCGCGCATGAGTACTCAGTATCGGATGTGCCTTGATGGCTTGTGATTCCCTGATCGAGGGGCGAGATGTGATCTTTGTGAGTTTGATGTTGGGCTAGTCTGGAGAACTTGAGGCTGGATCTTTGCCTATAGCTTGAGCACCGAGGTGCTGATTGTGTGAGCAAGTGTGTTGCACTTATATGTTCAGTATTGTTCCTATTAGTGGAAGTGACAGCTGAATAACTGTGTGGTGAGTATGTTAGTACTACGAGATGTATCTATACGACTTGGAAGTAATGAGGAAGGCCGGCTGGAGGATAGAAGAACTATTAGGTGCTTGAATTCCATCTTGATTTGAAGTATAGCCCTGAGTTATGGGTGGGTGAAGGATTTTTTCATGTTTTCCAGTTGAGAGCGAAGTAAATTTTATGTTGCGGTACGAGTTCAGACTCAGGAAGACTAAACGACTATGTAATGTGTATGACGGTGGAAGGTATACAAAAATGTTAGATTGAGGCGAAGCAGGTGGGTTATCTCCTGCGGAGTGTTCTGAAGTGGTGTGATCCTTATGTGTATGTTAGAAGATCTCATGTGTAAGTGAAAAGTACGTGTTGAAATTTGAAATTTTGGGTCGCTTAAGAGAGTGGGCTTAACTGTTGCGGGGATGAATGCGAGATTTGCAGAAGATTTAACATAGTAGATGATTTGTGTTTTCACAAGCTTACAAAAGGATTTGAGCTTAATCTCACTATGGTATTGTGGCATTAATAGAGTATAAGTGTTATGAGTTATCGAGTGTATTTTGATCTATGGCTCCAAGCCAAGTGGGGGAGCCTGCTGTGAGTAGTTGGTTGCACGCTTAGGCGCTATGTTGGTTCCAGTTTGAGGTGTGCGGGCAAATCAGTTATGGCTTGCGGAAATTGAGACCGAGGATGACTCGAGTAGAGGAAATTTTTTGAAAAAGGTTATATTATGCTTCATAGAGTAAGAAAAATCATGGGATGTCTTAAGTTGTTGTTGGTAAAGAATGCTCGGTGCATAGGGCAGGAAGTTGCTTAGATGTGTTGGGATGAGGATTTCATTCTGCGGTGCCAGAGTGCTAATGAGGCATGGGTGGTTCTGTCCATTTGATCAGGCTAATTGCAGTTTGAAGAGAGTGAGTGACTCTCGAGAATGGTTATAATGTGTTTGAGGTTCTACATGTAACAATTGGGTATCTTAAAGTTGTATATGGGGTTAGAAATTGTGTTTTTATTGGAAGAGGTCAAGACTTGTGATATTTCTATATTGATTATAGGATTCTATGTATCAGTATCAGGAAAGCAAAGGTAACGGATTTAGATTCACAGGAAGTTCCTCATAGTAAAGTGTTCTGGAATGTGGTGTTTCTGGGAATAATTGAGTGAGTATTCAGAGGCTTATAGGTCCTAGACAGTGTGGTCTTATGCTTGGGTCTCGTGTGGTGAGCCTGGGTTGAGGAATTGTGGTTCTACAACAATAGAGAATATCAATTTGAAAATGAATCAGAAGGAAATTTAGATAGATAGAATAGTTTGATAGTAGACCGAATCGGTATGGTAAGGATATGATTAATTCCTTATGTGTGTTCAAGGTAATGAGTTCTTTCAGGTATTTTGCGGCGATGCTCTTAGGTTTTGATGGCTTCCTTAGCTTGATCGAGTTAGAAGGATTCAGTCCTGACATGTCTTATTTGTGCAAAGGGAACTCAGAGAGTTCTTGATGGTTTTTACCACGGTTTGGAGATGTATATTTTGTATGGGCATGTGGCGCATGGGATTTATAGTGATTTTCTTCTAGATTGGGACCAATGGAAAGTTCTTGACTAATTGAGTACGTAGATGTTTTGTGGATCGGAAGGAAGATGAAGTTTTCATGTTATCCTGAGATGGTATGGTATATACAGTAGGTTGTGGAAGGTTACGGTTCAGTTCTGAACGAAAAGTCATGAATTCTTAGGCAGCATGGGTAGTTTCAATGATTAAGGAAGTGGTAGTGCTAATTGGTGTGATTTGATGAGGGTATATGCTTCAGAAAAGACAATGTGATTAAGTTGATGGTACTTCGGTAGTATTGCGACACTTTTTTGTTAGATCGCCTGGTGATATTCCTGTTTGCTTGGTGGCACAGGGAAATTTTTGAGTATCTATCATGGAATGATTGGGTATTTGAGGTGTAGCATGTAATTGGACGGCGAAATTGGGATCGAATATGGTGATTCATGGGTCGTGTGGATTTGGAGATGGAAGTTCTCATATTCAGGCTATGTTGTGGTTGTGGATCGTGTGTATCGGCATTGTTTAGCGACTATCGGGATTTTGAGGCTCGAGTGGATCTTTCTATATTGGTATGTTAGATATTGGATGTGATGTCGGGTTCAGACCAATTGTCTCTGTGTGGTGTCATTCTGGACTATCGCACTAAGGCGGTGTTGTTGGCTAAGCCGAAAATGCCACGGGTTGAGTGGCAAGGTTCGACGGATTATGTCCTAGTAGAGTGGTATTATATTTCAAAGACCTAGCGAACGGCTGGGAAGGATTGCCTTTCTTGATTGAGCCTTTGTGATGGATATCAGTGCAGAGGATTCTACCACTGATTCAGTTCCGATGTTGAGGGACTCTCCGGATGTATTTCTTGTGGTCGGGCATGTTGCCAGGTAGGGTTGTTGATTTCGGTATTGATTTGGTGTCAGGCACCATATCGTATGGCTCCGGTAGGAGTTATAGTAGTGGAAGGAGCAGCTTCAGGCTTCCTTGATAAGGAGTTCGTTGGCAGGCCAATGTGGATGCATGTTCTAACTGGAGTCGGCTTGGTTGGCCCCGAGTTGTATTATTGAGGGATGAGTTGATTCGATTGTTATTGAGCTTATTAGTAGTCTGGGGAGATCTATGAGCTGCATTTATGTGTTGCGGGGTGTTATGATCGGTTGGTTATAGGCACCTATGGTGCGGTTCTATCGGATTTTCATAGTAGAAGTCGAGCGGGGAGAGTAACTGGGTGTAGCTCGGTGAATGGCGTATCAGTTATGTCCTTTTGGTGGTGTGATGTATATTATTGGCTTCACCGTGGGTATGATGATTTGCTTTGGTTCCAGACATCAAATTGCGCGAGGTTGTCGATTTCAAGCGTAGTGACCTTGCGGGTTAGATTCGTCATCAAGCATGGTTGGAACTACATAATCCTGAGTAGGTGCAACCAGCTGGGTTGGTGGTGCCTCTAGTGTCTAAAGTCCTTGAGCAACCTGCTCGGGTGTACGAGCGACAGGAGTTTGAGTGCCTCCTCCGGCCTAAGAAGTAGCTACTGTAGTAGAAACTGCGACCACGTGAGCAAGACTAGTGCACACGGTCAAGATCTGAGCTAAGGTCTCGTAATGACCTGAAATAACAATAGGCACAATCGGTGCCTGAGCTGGTCCTGCTGGAGCATCCCCCGCTGGAACCTGATCATGAACTGGGGTGGCTGGTGGATCTGTAGGTGTTGCCCTAGCTGCTGTGCGGGCTACACCCCTGCCCCTAACACGGCCTTGAATGTGACCTCAGCATCTAGCGGTGTGTTCTGTTCCTATGATGTGAGACGGGTTCTCAGCCTTGTGTTGTGGTGGTACTGGTGAGCTTGAGGTATAGCTCTTTCATTTGAGTCATTTTCATGATTTGAGTATGTTCAGACCGTTGCTTATTGGTGCGCGTATTATACAAGTTGTGGCTTAGGCCTATATTGATGTGTTATGTCACCAGAGTGGTGTGTTGGATTAGAGGAGATCGTTGGGATCATTAATGAATATGAACGGATTCGATTTCAACATGTTGGAAGGATAACATCGAGGTTCGGCTCGAAAATTTGCTATGGTATTTGCCAAAGGAGAAGTGGCTTCGTGAATGGTCGATTTGAGAAATGGTTATGGTTTATTGTGTGTTTCATTTATCGTTGGCAGTATATGAAAGTGTTGGAATGGGACTTTAGTTGATAAGAGATTTTCTACCGGTATTCGGTTGTTGTGGGCAGCTACTGTGAATAGAAATTATCGCTACGAGCATTTGAGTTATGTGGTTTAGCATGTAATTGCACCCGAGATAGCATATATGGTTTGTTACAGCTTGTTCAGACTTATTCACAATATAAATGTGAGATTCTGACCTATTGATGATTTTAGAAGCAGAAAAGTGGTTCTATGGTTTATGGACTAGTATGGATTGTGAAATTTCAGTTATATTGTATTATCGAACCTATGTGAGATAGGGTGACATGGGATCACCCCCGAGAATGTGCATGGTGAGGTTATTCAGCAATTGGCTAGCTTTTGGAACAACTTTGGACACGTTCGAGGATGAACGTATGTTTAAGTGGGGGAGGATGTAACGACCCGACCGGTCGTTTTGAGCTTTTGCACTTTGATCGCTAGTTCTCGGGCATGACTTGCCCCATGTGGTGTGTTATAACTTATATAAATCGTTGGTTTGGGTTTCAGAGTAATCAGAAGGAATTTGGAAGAACAACTCTCAGTTTAAAGCTTAAAAATCTGAAAGGTTTGACCAAGATTTGACTTGTTTGTATATGATCTCGGATTGGAATTTTTATGATTTGGTTACTCCGTTAGGAAATTTGGGACTTAGAAGCGTGATCAAAATGCATTTTGGAAGTCCGTGGAAGGTTTAGGCTTGAATTTGCAAAATTGAGATTTCGGCGTTTTCCGGTTGATAGGTGAGATTTTGATATAGAGGTCGGAATGTAATTCCGAGAGTTGCAGTAGCTTCATGGTGTCATTTGGGATGCGTATGTAAAATTTCAGGTCATTCAGTCGTAGTTTGGTTGGGGTTTTGATCAAAAATGTATTTCAGAAGATTTTGGAAACTTAGGCTTGAATCTGATGTGATTTGATAGATTTGATGTCCTTTGAGGTGTTTTGATCATTAGAACAAGTTTGAATAAGATATTGGGTCATGTTTGTGCTTTTGGTTGAGGTCCCGGGGGCCTCGGGATGATTTCGGATGGTTAGCGGGGAAATTGGAATTTGTGTTGCAGCTTCAGATTTGCTGCTTCTGGTATTTCCGCATCTGCAGTTTGTGGACCGCAGATGCGGGTATTTCATCGCAGAAGAGAAAATGGGTCAGGTGAGCTGGACCGCAGAAGCGGCTAAGGGGATCGCATCTGCGGAAGCGCAGATGTGGAAGAGGTTTGCAGATGCAGCTTAGGCCGGTTTAATGAACTCCGCAGAAGCGGATGTATTGACCGCATATGCAGTACCGCAAAAGCGGATTTTGGACCGCATATGCTGTTATGTCTGGGCAGAATGTATATATGTCTTCCTTCGCAATTTTTGAAGGGTTTATCCATTTTTGCACTAGGAATTGGGAGCTTTGGGCAATTTTGAAGAGAGGAATCAAAGAGACTTCGTTGAGGTAAGGATTTTGGACTTAAAACACATTCCTATTGTAGAATTTGATGAATTAAGGCTGTAATTAATAAGTTTAAAGGGATAAAAATGGAGGATTAGGGCTTGAGTTTAAAAGGCCTTTAATGGAGGATTTGAGGGGTCAATTGAACTCCGATTTTGATGTTGTTGATATGTATGAACTCATGGGGAGACGAGGAATCTAATGATATGAAAAGTTTTGAGTTTCGAGAAGTGGGCATGGAGCTCGGGTTTTGCTAATTTCAGGATTTTTGATAATTTTCGAATGTTTTCGCTTGGGCTTTGTTCCCTTAGCATATTGTGACGTATTCGTTCTGATTTTGGATAGATTCGACGCGCGTGGAGGCCGATTCGAGGGGCAAAGGCATTGCGAGCTAGAGTTGTAGCCGGTTCGAGGTGAGTAATGATTATAAATGATGTCCTGAGGGCTTGAAACCACGGATTTGCACATCGTAGTGCTATATTGAGGTGAGACGCGCTGGATGATGAGCATGGGTTCTTTTACTACTGGGGATTGTGACTTGGTCCGTCCCGATTGATGATTTTACCGCGTATTTGACTGAAATTTATTTGTTATCATCATGATTTGGGCTGATTGCCATATTTGTGCTTCGTGCCAGCTATTTGAACCCTTCAGGAATTTTTATCACTATTTCCTCACTGTTTTGACTTATTATTTGAACTCAGTTCTGTTGATATCTACTGTTTTACAAACTCAACCACTTTTACTCAGATTTGAAACTAATATGATATTTCTAAATGATGTTTTGGGCTAAGAACTACTGTTTTACTTATACCCGAGGGGCTTGTGATGACTTTTGGACTGAGTGAGGGCAAGGGACATATGTGAGGATATGCTGAGTGATATGAGGCTGAGGGCCTGAGATACTTTATATGCCATGAGGTGGCTTGAGTGGTGCGAGGCCGAGTGCCAATAGATGATGCCACGAGGTGGCTTAATATAGCGCTTAGTCCGTAAGGGGCCCCTCTGGAGTCTGCACACCCACAGTGAGCGCGGGTACCCATTATTATCTGAGAGTGAGCCCGAGGGGCAGATACTGTACTGAGAGTGAGACCGAGGCGCTGATACTGTTCTGAGTGATTGATACTGTGCCTGAGGGGAGGATTTCTACTTGTTATTTACCTGTTAAATTACCTGTTTTACTTGTTTTAAAAGGGATTTCATTTGATTTCTTCACTGATTTACTGTCTTAAGTGATTTTACTGCTTGATATGGAAATGTTTTGTGCCTTTACGTGTTTTCATACTTTCAACCATTATTTATAATTATTACTCACTGGGTCAGAGTACTCACATTACTCCCTGTACCATGTGTGCAGATTCAGGCATCGTAGAGTCCGCTCCTGATTGCTGATCCTCCCAGTCTAGGTAGGGCTTCGGAGACTACGAGGTAGATGTTGGCGTCCACAGCCCCGTGCCTCCCTTATCTTATCATTTTCATGTTCTTAGAACTATTGTATCGGACTTAGTGTTCAGTATACTTGTATCCGGATTTCATAGTTTCTCATGACTTGTGACACCCTGGTTTGGGCTGTATCGGGATGGCTTTTACTGTTGTTACCGTTAATTCCGCAAATTATGGATATTATATCATGCTTTAGAATTGTTTATGATATTTAACTGTTTAAAAGAGGTGTTCTGTTTTGGTCTGGTTGGCCTTGTCTTCACGAGAGGCGCCATCACGACCGGGTTTGGGAATTGGGTCATGACAATACCACTTCGAACAAAGTGGTCTTTGTTACGCCTTAGACATGCGTGGGCAGTAAAATCTCTCCCAAGGTCGTTACACTTGTTAGATTGAATCCGACCAGAAGCTTTATTGTTAGAACTATGTTTCTGGCTAACTTTGCTTGTTCTAAACCTCTCCATTGAATGATATTGGTTGAACTACCTAGATCAACCAATACACGTTTAATTTTAAAATCTAATACATTAAGGGATATTACTAGAGTATTGTTGCGTAATAAAAGGAGGCCATCAACATCCTCTTCCGTGAAGGTGATTTCATCATCTTCTGAAGCTTCTCGGATCCTCCTACCATGAGTTACTGATATCTTTGTTTTCTTTACTGCTGAAAATGTCACCCCATTTACTTTGTCACCACCAAAGATCATGTTTATCGTCAAACGAGGTGACCCTGTAACTGGTTTGGCTAGCTCCCTAACGTCTCGATTTTTTCCATAATTACTTTTGGCCCGATCACTTAGAAATTCTTTAAGGTGACCATTCTTCAATAAGGCTACAACATCTTCATGAAGATCTCGGTAATCCCCAGTCCTATGACTATACGTTGCATGGAACTCACACCATAGATTAGGATCCCTTTGGCTCAGATCCGATTGAATTGGTTTCAAGAATCTAGACTCCTTAATATTCCTCATAGTCGACACCAATTCTACTAAGTTGATGTTAAAATTGTATTCGGATAATCGGGGGTATGCTGAATCTCAGGACCCCAATGGTTCCTTCTCCTGTAAAGCCCTACTACTATGACCACGATCCGCCCTTCTGTCGGAAGCAAACCTATGCGATGACTGGAATCCTTTATTTCCATGCCCATCAACCTTTTTGTAAGGCTGAAAGTGACTTTTGAAAGACGTCTAATCTGCATCAAAATCAGTTTTGACTTCTCCTGATTCCGATCATGATTACGACCCTTGAACGAAACCGAAGTACTCAGTTGATCATCTTCAATTCTAATATTTGATTCATAACAAGTATAGATGTCTAACTATATTGTTGCCTTAAATTCCAACATGTTTTCCTTCAATTTCCTGGAGGCATCAGAACTCAATCGATTGAGACCATTTGTGAACACTTCAGCTGCCCACTCATCTGGTACTGCCGGCAACAACATTCTCTCCTTCTGAAATCGAATTACGAACTCTCATACTAACTCAGACTCTCCTTGAGTGATTCTGAATGTCTGTTTTTCTATCTTGGACTTTTCTTTCCCAAGCATGAGCTTTAATAAAAGAATCTTCAAGCATTTCAAAAGAATCAACGAAATGCTCAGGTAAAAGAGACTACCAAGTTAAAGCACCCTTCGTTAGGGTTTTTGCTAACTTTCTTCAATAAGAAAAATTCGATCTTGTGCGAGGAAAAGTCATTTCCCTTCACAGCCATAGTGTAAGTTGTGATATGTTCTTGTGGATCCAAAGTTCCATCATACTTTGGTGTATCATGCATCTTGAATCTTTTCCCGCACTTGGTTTGAACAACAACTGCATGTATTTCTTTGAATCTGGTCTCTTTAACACTGTTTGTGGTCCCGGGATCTGATCCATTCGAGCATGGAATTCTTTAGCATTTTGTTCCATTCGTTCATTCATTTCCCTCATGAATCTCATAAGCTCGATTTTGAAAGGATCTTAGCGTTGTTGTTGTTCCCGGATCCACTACCTGCACCACCTACTTCATTTTAATTAAAATTGAATTCCTCCTTCGAAGCTACGTTCCTGGTTCTTTGCACTGTTTGATCTCCAGGCATGCTGGGAGGAACTCGAATTCCCCCATTAGGGTTATTGGAAGCAACTAAAAGTGTCTGCTTCAACTCTATCATTACCCGATCTTTTCTTGAGAGATGCTTCATAATTATCCTTTGTTGCTCCCTTAATATTTTGATCGTTTGAACAACATGTTCATTTTCCGCATAATCATGAGTTGGACTTCTCACATGCCGAGGATTTTGTTCTTCGCGAATTGGAGTTGTTTCATCTCCTTGGTTGCGAGTTTCACTAGTTGAATCATCACGCTGGAATACATCCTCACGCTCGTTGTATGTTCCAACATTGTAAGAATTGTTCACATTATTAGACGCTATATTTGAGTTTTCTTTTACTAAAGAACCAAATCAAAACTACGTTATTACCAAATGAATGGATCAAAGTAATTACACAATTATCTATGCCCACGGTGGGTTCCAAACTATTTACCTGTAAAACGGTACAGTTGAATTTATAACGTCATTTATAGACAAGTGAATTAATTTGATCCAAGAATATGAAATAAATTTGAATAGAAATAAGATTATTAAAATAACTTAAAGGAAATACAAGCATGGTTGTGAATTTAGCTTCTTCGATAGCAGTAACAAGAACAATGTTCAGAACAAAAGAAAGAGAACAATTTGATAGAGTAAGAGCTGATTTTAGCTTTTGCGTACAAAATATTTCATGTCCTACAATAGATACAAATTCTCCTATTTATAGCTCTATTCAGGGAAACAAGATCCTTAAATGAAACTCTTCTTGAATGAGATTAAAACCTCTATTGATAGTTGCATAACAGTTGAATATTAATACATATATTCTTCATAACGGTTGTTCATTAAATACTGTCTTTTCCAACCAATGTCTTCGTTTCAAATTTTCGTCTTCGGTTCCAATGCCTTCGGAACTTATTTAGCACCGATCACGTGTTTCTGTTCGGTGCCAACTATTTGTTGACTCATATCTTACTTGTCTTCAGTTCCACGCATCATTTCGTCGTTCATCTACCTGTCGCTAATCAATTTTACCCCATACAATATACACACTGAGACACAACATAACCCTGTGCAATCAATGTTAGCAGATAGCACGAGTTCGAAATTTGAAAATTGGCAATTATTCATAGACAATCTTATGAGAAATTTAATTGAGCACAACCAAAACAAAGTACTAAAACTTGAGGCTTTTAAAGCTTACACGTCTTCAAAGACTTCTTGCAACTTCTGGTGTGCTCAAACTAGTGATGTTTTAGGTTTCGGATGAGCCTCCTGATAGCCGCCTTATGCTTAGGACCTACACGGTATTGACTCGTGGTAGAAGTTTTTATAATATTACCATAACGATCTGTATTAATTTTGGAAGCCTCATTAATGCCACTGTTACGATGATTAATGCCACTTTGACGATGGGCTGTGGTCGTAGCAACACAAAGGAGGATGACAAAGATGGCTAGTATGATTTTTTTACTCATGAAGACTATTTGGTATGTCAAATGATGGATATTCTATAAATTTGTGTTTGTAACAGAGGGTTCGTGTATGCACATTATATAGGAATCTTGACAGAGGAAGAGTGCATTGAAGAATTGTTCATATCTGTCTTTTACAATACAAATTCCATTTACTTTCGGACAATTTTTTCATCCTTGAGCAACAATAGTTTTTTTTTTTTTTTTTTTTTGGTGCAAGCAACAATAGTTCACCTAAGTAATTTTGAGAAAAAGAGTGCATCATAAAATTGTTTGTATGTGACTTCTCTAAAGCAAAATCCAATCACTATTGGACAATATTTGAATCCGCTGTAGTTAACCTAGTAATGTAAAATCATTTCGGAATGTCAAATCATCTTGGTCACCTTTCTAACCATGATTGTCATCAGATTCATAGCAATTGTCTCAGTTATATATCTTAGTTGATACACCTAAAATGCATCAATTTAAGGATAGTTCAACAAGTTGCCCATTGCAATGGCGTAATGAGTTTTTGGTACTTTTCTGGTTCTAATCAGCTGTTGCGTACTTGCATTCTATTATATGGGAGTGGCTTATTGGCAAGGAACTAATCTCAAGTCCATTATGCTGGCCCAAATGTTGTGAAGATGATTCAACAAAACACTGTTTTGCGTTATTGACTTATGGTTAACCATTTTCTTTTTTGATCCTAGAGGTGTTTGTTTCTCTTTCTATATCAGTTTTGTGGGGTAGTTGAGTTGTCGTTGAAGTGGCGTTGGAAGATCATAAAACACAATTGTAACGGCTTAATGTACGAATCACACATCAGTGTGTTCCTAAGTTTAACCAACTTCCCAGGAGAGCTAAATCCTGCTCCACACAGAGAATCCTGGAGTTTCAATCCCCGCCTCTTTGTTTTTATCAAAATTTTGCTTGACACTAAGGAGTTCAGTTTGTCGTCTTCATTACTCTACTTTGATGCACAAGGAGCTCTTTTTGCCCCTTTCCATTTAAAGAGGGCACGTTTCCTATTGTGTACCATTTCCTAGATGCACGACGAAATGTGATTGACAAGATAGGTCATCTTTACTTGTAACAATTATTTCTGTGTTCTGAGACCTTGAATAGCTCCATTTAGCCTTCCTCGATTTATGTGCACAGTCTGTATCTTTTTCCGAAATTTTTTATGTGAAAAACTAAAGAAAATGCAAAATTTTGCCTTAAAAACTCATTTGAGTTGACTTCGGTCAACGTTTTGTGTAAAGGACTCGGATCAGTATTTTGACGGTCGTGATGGGTCTGTATCGTGATGTGGGACTTGGGCGTATGCACGGAATCGAATTTGGAAATCCCTAGTTTGATTTAACGCCATTTGTCGGAAAATTGAAATTTAAGGTTTAAAGATTTCAAAGTTTGACCGGGAATTGATTTTATTGATATCGGGATCGAAATTCGATTTTGAAAATTTAAAATAGGTCTGTAATATCATTATGACTTGTGTGCAAAATTTAAAATCAATCGAATTTGTTTTGGTATGAATCGATATTCATTTTGAAATTCGAAAGTTCATAAGTTCCTTAGGCTTGAATTGATGCGTGATTCGTGGTTTTAGTGTTGTTTGATGTGATGTGATGCTTAGAGCATGTTCATATGATATATTAGGACTTGTTGATATATTCTGTTGAGGTCCCGGGGGCCTCGGGTGTAATTTGGACCATGTCGGCGCATTTCGGAATCCTTGAAAACTACTGAACCTGCTGCTACTGGTTTCCTTTTTCGCGTTCACGATGGAGGTCTCGCGTTCGCGAAGGGTTACTGGAGAGATAGGCGAGATGGTTCTTCGCATTTGTCAAGGTAGGCCCGCGTTCGCAAAGGCAGGAGAAGTTGCTCACCGCGTTCGCGAAAGAAGGGTCGTGTTCGCGAAAGAAGGGTCGCGTTCGCGAAGAGGATTCTGGCAGTTGTGCCCTTTTGTGCATCGTGAACGCGAGGCTCATTCCACGTTCTCGATGAAGGAAATCTTGGCGGAAAATATTTGTGCTAATTTTCAAGGAAAATATTGGGGTAAGAATTTCTAACTCAATTTTGGTTAAAGTACCCGAATCTATTGTTGTTTTTACCATTTAATTGGTGTTTTAAGTTGAAAACTTTGAAAACCCCTTTGGCTAAATTTGAGGTTTGAGGGCGGAGTTGTGATCGGAATTTAGTAATTTTGGTATGGTTGGACTCGTCATTAAATGAAGATCAAGATTTCTTAACTTTTGTGAATTTCGAGATGTGGGCCCCGCATTGACTTTTCGAGTTGACTTTTTTTTTTTTGCAAATATCATAATTTTTATCGTTCGAATTAGTTTCCTATGGTTATATTTATAGTATGAAATTGTTTTGGCTAGATTCGAGCCTTTTGGAGTTGGATAATCGAGGAAAAGGCTTACTAGTGGATTGAGTTAGTGCGACTTGAGGTAAGTGTTGGGTCTAAACTTGACTTGAGGGAATAGGGACCCTTGAACTATGTGCTATGCGAATTTCATTTGTAGCGAGGTACATGCGAGGTGACGAGTATATATACGCTGTCAATTACTTGTTTCCATGTCTACCCGTATTTCATTAATTAGATTATTACATGTCTTGATTGTTACGTGCCTTAATTGCTTCCTATGACTTAACTTGCTACTTGTCATTTATTATTCACGCATTATAAATGTAAATTTCTTCCATGTCTCTATGCTTAATTGATAATTGCCTTAATTGTCTTACTTGTATCCTTTAACTACCATATATTTGACTTGTCGTGTTGCTCAGTATTAATTGTTACCTTTCATGATTTGGTAGGAAATCCCCTTCTTGATTTGTAGCTTTCATATTAGTTAATTGTACAAAGTGTTGTGATTCGAGTTTTTAAATTGATTGCACTTGTTGATTTATTTATGGATCAAGTTGCACGCCGCAACAGGTGGAATAAGGGTAAATTTAAATCGATACAGTGGGATCGCGTTGCGCACTATAACAGGTGAAATAAGAGTGGATTGATATGGTAAAATAAAGGAGAATTATGATATTAACTATGATTATATGGTGGGATCGGTTGCGTGCCGAAACATATATTTACTTATTGTTATTGATATTTATATAGTAGAATAAGGGAGGATAGTGATGTACGGCGGGATCGGGTTGCATGCCGCAACAGTTTATGTGTTTCTATTCCTTATTGTATTGTATTGGCTTCAGTACTTTCGTACTAGACTCTAAAGATTGGTATTTCTGGCATTTACTTAGTTTCTTTGAGGATTGAGTTATTTTCATGAGTTAACTGCGTTATTTCGTTTCCGTATTTTTCCTTTTCTATCATTATTTTATATTGTGTACAGGTTATTATAAGTGACCCGCCTTAGCCTCGTCACTACTTCGTCGAGGTTAAGCTCGACACCTATAGAGTACATGGGTTCGATTGTACATACTACACGCTGCACTTCTTATGCATATTTTGGAGTCGGTCCCAATGGCGGTCAGTAGATTGCTCGAGTTAACTATTGGGCAGAGACTTGGGGTACAACTGTCCAGTGTTTGCAGCATTGAAGTCACCTTCTACTTTATCTTAGTTGTGTATTTTTTCAGACAACTTTACTTTCATTCAGACCATTATGTGTATTATTCTAGTAGCTCGTGCACTTGTGACACCAGATTCAGGGTTGTATTTAGTTATTCAGTTATTATGGCTTTTTACTCTTTTTCAGTTTTATCACAACTAGTTTCATAAATTAACATTAGTTAAGTTTGTTTTGTTTAAAAATGTCTTAAGATTATTTTTAAGTTGGCTTGCCTAACAAGTAAAATATTAGGTGTCATCACAATTTCGAAAGTTGGAATTCCGGGTCGTGACATGAAATAGATCTGAGAAAGACCTACGTCACGACCCCAAAACCAATCTGGTCGTTATGGCGCCTATCACGGAACTAGGCCACCCGACACAATCCCAAATTAAACCAATATTTCAAAATAAGGACGTTTTAAGCTATTAATTAAATAAAATCTCATAACATGAGTCTAAATCACAAGTGCGGAAAGAGACACAAGCCCGACATTGGGGTGTCACAAGTCTCGAGCATCTACTAAGTACTGTCTGAATACAACGAAGACTATCACTGTCTGGAAAATACTAAAACAAAATAAGGAAGATAAGAGGGAGAAGAGCAAGGCTGCGATCGCCATGTAGCTACCTTGCTAACTCCGGGTATCAACGACGGATGATAGATCAACGCTCGCTATCTCGACCCGCAAATGTTGGATCTACACACAAGGTGCAGGGAGTAATGTGAGTACGCCAACTGAGTAAGTAATAAAAGTAAATAAAGACTTAGCAGTAATAAAATACATAATCCACATCATAACACCACAATAAGTATAGTACGTTTCCAAAACATTATATAAATCAAATCATCTCGTTAAATTCCAATTTCAGTAAAAATCCGTTGAAAAATGTCTTTCTAACAGTCTCAACAAAGATTAAATGAAGTTTACAATAAAAATAATGAAAATCATAAATAACCCCTCGGGCAATACACGTATCATGAACCGCCCCCCGGGCATAACATCAATCAGAACAACCCCCTCGGGCTACCTCACAATCACTCGTAATCAGCCCCATCGGGCACAACATGAATCAATAACAGCCCCTCGGGCAATATCATATCACTCACTCAGGGTACCCGTGCACACTGGGGTGTACAGACTCTAGAGAGGCTCCTACAGCCCAAGCGCTATAACAAGCCATCTCATGGCATAATAAATCAAGCCCTCGGCCTCTCATATATCACAAATCAGTACAATATATTGCAGCACGCAGCCCGATCCCATGATATCCTCACAACACAGGCCCTCGGCCTCACTCAGTCAGAAACCTCTCAAACCACTCGGGCTATCAATAAATCAGGGTGCTCAGCCCAAAATATCATTTTATGCATCAAAACGAAGTAAATAAGACTGAGTTATAAATTCAGTAAAATATAGCATGACTGAGTACAAATTTTAAACCAAAACAATGAGGAAATAGTAGTAAAAATCCCCTAAGAGTCCAACAGTTTGGCACGAGGCCAAATTATGACATTCAGCCCAAAACATAGTAATACTTCCCAAAACACATCAGTATCAAGTAGTTTTCAGTCAAATACGCAACTTAATAGTCGCTACGGGACTGACCAAGTCACAATCCCCAATGGTGCACACCCCCACGCTCGTCATCTAGCATGAGCGTCACCTCAATATAGTGAAACGATGTGAAATTCGAGGTTTCATACCCTCAGGACAAGATTTACAGTCATTACTTACCTCAAACCGGACGAAAATCTACTTTGTGATGCCCTTGCCGCTCGACTCGGTCTCAAATCATCCTGAATCTATTCAAAATCAATATCACATCATTAATACACTCTAAAGGAACAAAGCACATGCAAAAATTATCAAATTAAATCAAAAATTCCGAAATTGGCCAAACCAGACCCCCGGGCCCACGTCTCTAAATCCGACAAAAATTACAAAATCAGAATCTTTATCCTCTCACGAGTCCATACACAACAAATTTAAAAAAATCTAGCTTCATTTGACCCGTCAATCGCCCAATTTTAACTCTCAAGTTCCAAGCCCTAATTCCCCAATTTTCACCCTTAAATCCCATAAATTTCATGCTTAATCAACTGAAAATCACCATAAAATCGAGTTTTAGGTTCAAAATCATTGCCTTAATGTGTTTCCCCTTGAATCCCTCTTCAAAATCCCGCAAAAGCTTCAATTCCGACTTCAAAAATGGTGGAAATGTGCAAAATTTCGCGAAGGGGTCAATTTATACTTTCTTTCCCAAGGATTCCACACCTGCGGACAATTCCTCGCACCTGCAGACTCGCACCTGCGGTCCTAGGTGTGCACCTGGGATAAGTCACTTAAACGCCAGCTTCCGCACCTGCACCCCAAGCCTCGCATCTGCGGGCTCGCAGGTGCAGTCAGATCATTCGCTCCTGCAACCTAATACGCATCTGCGGTCCCTTTATCGCTTCTGCGGTCTCGCACCTGCGGTCCCCAATCCGCAGGTGCGGAAATGACAGAAGCAGCAAAACTCTGCAGCATCAACTAAAATCCAAACTTTCCGTCAACCACCGAAATTCATCCCGCGGACCTCGGGACCTCAACCAAACATGCCAAAAAGTCACATAACATCATTCAAACTTATTCCAACCTTTGGAACACTCAAACAACATCGAAACACCAAATCACCCTCGAATTTAAGGCTAAGGATTTACAAACTTTCGAATTCCGCAAATGATGCCAAAACCTATCAAACCTCATCCGAAAGACTTGAAATTTTGCACACACATTACAAATGACACAACAGACTTACTCCAATTTCTGAAATTCCATTCCGGCCCTGATATCAAGATTTCCACTGTCGACCAGAAAATGCCAAATTTCTAATTTTGCCAATTCAAGCCTAAATCTACCACGGACCTCCAAATTACATTCCGAACACACTACTAAGTCCAAAATCACCTAACGAATCTATCCGAACCATCAGAATTCACACCCAAGATCTTCCACACATGAGTCAATATCCGGTTGACTTTTCCAACTTAAGCTTCCAAATAAGAGACTAAGTGTCTCATTCCACTCTAAGGCCACTCCGACCACAACAAAACCAACACGATATGATAAAATATAGCTGAACAACATACAAGAAAGCAAAAATGAGGGAGACGGGGTAGTAAGTCATGAAACGACCGGACGGGTCATTACTATCACGACCCTAAAACCGAATCGGTCGTGATGGCGCGTATCGTCAAACTAGGCCAGCCAACACAATTCCCAAATCAAACTATTAATTCATAAAAAACAGTTTTAAGCTATTAATTGGCAATATCTCATAACAGGAGTCTAAATAACCAGTGCGGAAGAAAATAACATAAGCCCGACATCGAGGTGTCACAAGTCACGAGCAACTACAAGGTTTGTCTAAGTACAATAAGACTATCATAGTCCGGAAATAAAGATACTAAGAGCAGTCTGAGTGAGGTAAGAAGGAATGTGCAGGGCTGCGAATGCCAAGCAGCTACCTTGCCGACTCCGAAGACCTGCTGGAAGAAACAATCAACGCTCGCTATCAAGACCCGCAACTCCTGATCTGCACACAAGGTGCAGGGAATAATATGAGTATGCCAACTCAGTAAGTAATAAAAGTAAATGAAAGCTAAGCAGTAAGAAAATAGATAATTCCATGTCATAGTACCACAACAAATACAGTACATTTCCAAAGCAGTACAAAAATCGATTTTCTCGTAAAAAACTCAATTTCAGTAAATACCTTTTTTTTTAAAAAACATCTTTCAATAGTTTCAACAAGTGATGAAACAGTGAGTATAAATGATAGAAACGTAAATAGCCTCTCGGGCAAGACATGTACCTTAAATCGCCTCTCAGTCAAAGTAGCAATAGAACCAGCCCAGCAGGCTACCTCACAATCGCTTGAAATTAGCCCCTCGGGCAACAACATAAATCAATAACAGCCCCTTGGGAAACATCACATCACTTACACTGGGTACCCGCGCTCACTGGGGGTGTTTAGACTCCAGAGCGGCTCCTACAGCCCAAGTGTTATCACAAGCCATCTCGTGGCATAATAAATCAGGACCTCGACCTCTTATATATCACAAAGTAGTACAACATGCTGCGGCATGCATCCCGATCCTATGATATCCTCACAACACAGGACCTCAGCCTTACTCAGTCAAAAATCTCTCAAGCCGCTCGGGGTAACAGTAAAACAGGGTGCTCAGCCCAAAATATCATTTATAGTATCAAAACGGAGTAAATAAAACCGAGTTATGAAATCAATAAAACATATCATGACTGAGTGTAGATACTAAACCAAAATAGTAAGAAAACAGTAGTAAAAAGCCCATAAGGGTCCAAACAGTTGGCACGAGGTCCAAATATGGCATCCAACCCAAAACATAGTAATACTTTCTAGAACACAATAGTATCAAATAGGTTTCAATCAATGACACGAAAATAGTCGTACGGGACGGACCAAGTCACAATCCCCAACGGTGCACGCCCCAACGCTCATCATCTAGCATGTGCATCAACTTAGAGTAGTGAAACGATGTGAAATTCGGGGTTTCATACCCTCAGAACAACATTTACAGTCATTACTTACCTCGAACCGGTCCAAGCTCTAACTTGTTATGCCTTTGCCTCTTAACTCGGCCTCCAAATTCTCCGAATATAACCAAAATCAATATATTATCATCAATATACGCTAAAGGATTGATTCAATATGAAAATTATCAAATTAGACAAAAAATCCCGAATTTGGCTAAAACTCAGCCCTCGGGCCCGCATCTCAAAATCCAATAAAAATTGCAAAACTAGAAAGCTCATTTACTCACGAGTCTACCCATATCAAATTTACCAAAATCCGACATCAATTGGCCATCCAAATCCCCAAAATCAACTCTCCAAATTTTCTTCCATTTTCCCAAATTTTCACCCCAAATTCCCAAATTAAATGATAAAAATCAAGACACAATCATGGAATTTAACCAAATTTGAGTGAAGAACACTTACCCCAATCACTCCTCTGAAAATTCCCTCCAAAATTTCCTTCTCTCGAGTTCTCCAATGAATTTTGAAATTATGGACCAAAACCCTCGTTTTTGAACTTAAACATTCTGCCTGGGTGGTTCCTTAATCGCGATCGCAGAAAGACCCTCACGATCGCAAAGAACAACTTCGCTGGCTCCAAACTTAACTCTAGGCGAACACGTTAATCACCACGCAAATGCAATGTGCTTCCTCTCTCTCCTATGTGATCGCGGACCTCTGATCGCATTCGCGATGAACAAATGTGTGGCCCAAGCTTTGGTCCACATAACCTTACAAGAACACAATTTAACCCACGCGTTTGCGATCCTTCACCTGATCAACCTATGCGATCAAATCCCTTACTCCACGAACACGGTGAACAACTTGCCCGGTCTGCAAAAATGCTCTACGCCATCACGAGCCTCCTCATATGATCCCGAAGAAGGATCTTGTGCAACAGAAATACCAGCAAAATCTGCCAACCTTTCAAGTCCAAAAATGACCCGTTGAGCATCTGAAACACACTCGAGGCCCTCAGGACCTCAACCAAACATGCCAACACATCCCATAACATCATTCAAACTTAGTCGAACCTTCGAATCTCTCAAAACAACACCAAATCAACCTCGGATTCAAGCCTAAGAACTTAGAAACTTTCAAATTCCACAAACAATGCCGAAACCTATCAAATCACCTCCGAATGACCTAAAATTTTGCACACATGTCACAAATGACACTACGGACCTACTCCAATTTCTGTGCACACATGTCACAAATGACTCTACGGACCTTCTCCAATTTCTGAAATTCCATTCCGACCCCGATATCAAGATTTCCAATGCCAACCGAAAACTCCAAATTTCCAATTCTACCAATTCAAGCCTAATTCTACCACGGACCTCCAAATTACATTACGAACACGCTCGTAAGTCCCAAATCGCCTAACGAAGCTATACAAACAAATGAAATCCAATTCTAAGATCATTTACTCACAAGTCAACTTCTGATTGACTTTTTCCAACTAAAGCTTCCAAATAAGAGACTAAGTATCTCATTTCACTCCATGACCACTCCGAATACAGAACCATCAACACTATATGATGAAGTGTCTCATTTCACTCCATGACTGCTCCGAAAACAGAACCACCAACACGATATGATAATGTACCGCTGAACAACATATAAAGAAGCAGAAATAGGGGAAACAGAGCGGTAACTCATGAAACGACCGACGGAGTCGTTACATCCTCCCTCTCCTAAACAAACGTTCATTTTCGAACGAGTCAAGAAACATACCTGAAGCCTCAAACAGGCGTGGATATCTGCTCTGTATCTCCCGCTCGATCTCCCAAGTGGACTCCTCAACGGGCCGACCTCTCCACTGTACTTTCACTGACGCTATATCCTTTGATCTCAACTTTCGGACCTGCCACTCCAAAATAGTCACTGGCCCCACATCATAAGTCAAATCACCATCTAACTGAACCGTGCTGAAATACAAAACATGAGACGGATCGCCAATATACTTCCGGAGCATAGAAACATGAATATCGGATGCACACTCGACAAGCTAGGTGGCAAAGCCAGCTCATAAGCCACCTCCCCAATCCTTCGAAGTACCTCAAAAGGGCCAATGAATCGAGGGCTCAATTTACCTTCCCAAATCTCATAACACCCTTTATGGGTAAACCTTTAGTAGAACCTTCTCCCTAACCATGTAAGACACATCACGAACCTTCCTGTCAGCATAACTCTTTTGTCTCGATTGCACTGTACGAAGCCGCTCCTGAATCACTTTCACCTTGTCCAAAGCATCCTGCACCAAGTCTATACCTAAAAGCCTGGCCTCGCCCGGCTCAAACCAAACTACTGGAGATCTACATCGTCTCCCATATGAAGCCTCATATGGAGCCATCTGAATACTCGACTGATAATTGTTATTATATGCAAACTCCGTGAGCGGTAGAAACTGATCCCATGAACCCCCAAAATCAATGACACAAGCGTGCAATATGTCCTCTAATATCTGAATAGTGCTCGGACTGCTCATCCATCTGAGGGTGAAAAGTTGTGCTCATCTCAACCTGAGTATCCAACGCTTGTTGCACGGCCCTCCAAAAGTGGAATGTAAACTAAGTACTTTTATCTGAAATAATGGAAACTGGGACATCGTGCAGGCAAACAATCTCTCGAATATAAATCTCTGCTAATCGCTCTAAAGAATAGGTAGTACACACAGCAATGAAGTGCGCGGACTCGGTCAGCCGATCCACAATCACGCAAATAACATCGAACTTCCTCAAAGTCCATGGGAGCCCAACTACGAAATCCATGGTGATCCGCTCCCACTTCCACTCTGGAATATCCAATCTACTGAAAAAGGCCACCCGGTCTCTGATGCTCGTATTTCACCTGCTGACAATTGAGATACCGAGCTACAAATCCCACAATATCCTTCTTCATTCTCCTCCACCAATAATGTTGTCTCAAATCCTTGTACATCTTCGCGCACCCAGATGGATGGAATACCGCAAGCTATGGGCCTCCTCTAGAACCAACTCCTGAAACCCATCTATATTGGGCACACATATCCGGCGCCGCATCCTCAATACTCCATCATCACCAATAGTCACATCTCCGGCATCGTCGTGCTGAACTCTGTCCTTAAGGACAAGCAAATTAGGATCATCATATTGGCACTCCCTGATGCGATCAAACAAGGAAGACCAAGAAACCATACAAGCTAAGACCCGACTGGGCTCCGAACTCACCGCCTTCCTAATCAAAGCATCGGCCACTACATTGGCCTTCCCCGGATGGTACAAGATAGTGATATCATAATCTTTTAGCAGCTCCAACCATCTCCGCTGCCTCAATTTGAGATCCTTCTACTTGAACAAGTGCTGGAGGCTAGGATAATCAGTAAACACCTCACAAGACACACCATAAAGATAATGCCTCCAAATCTTCAACGCGTGAACAATGGCCGCCAACTCTAGATCATGAACAGGGTAGTTCTTCTCATTGGGCTTTAACTGACGAGAAGCATAAGCAATCACTCTAGCCTTCTGCATCAACACATACCAAATACCAACTCTCGAAGCATCACAATACACTATATATGAACCTGCAGTTGATGGAAAAATTAACACTGGAGCTGTGGTCAAGGTAGTCTTGAGCTTCTGAATACTCGCCTCACGCTCATCCGACCACCTAAATGGAGCACCCTTTTGAGTCAATTTGGTCAAGGGTGATGTAATAGATAAAAATCCCTAAACGAACAAACGATAATAACCCGCCAAACCAAGAAAACGGCGTATCTCTGTGGCAGAGGACGGTTTGGGCCAACTCTGAACCGCCTCTATCTTTTTCAGATCAGCCTAAATACCCTCACTGGACACCACATGCCCCAAGAAAGCCACTGAACTAAGCCAAAACTCACACTTGGAGAACTTTGCATAAAGCTTCTCTTCCCTCAACCGCTGCAATACCACTCTCAAATGCTCTGCGTGCTCCTCTTGACTACGCGAGTATACAAGAATAGCATTAATGAATACAATGACAAACGAGTCGAGATAAGGCCGAAAAACATTGTTCATCAAATGCATGAATGCTGCTAGGGCATTGGTGTTACGCCCCACAGACATCACCAAGAACTTATAATGACCATATCGGGCCTGAAAGGTGTCTTAAGAATGTCTGAGTCCCTAATCTTCAACTGGTGATACCCTGACCTCAAATCAATCTTGGAGAACACCCTCGCTCCCTGAAGCTGGTCAAATAAATCATCAATATGAGGCAAAGGATACTTGTTCTTGATTGCCACTTTGTTTAATGCTTGTAATCAATGCACATTCCTCACAGTGTCATCCTTCTTCTTCACGAATAGAATAGGCGCACCCCACGGCGACACATTAGGCCGAATAAACCCCTTATCAAGGAGTCCCTGAAGTTGCTCCTTCAATTCTGCCGATGCCATACGATATGGTAGAATAGAAATGGGTTGAGTGTCCGTCACCAAATCAATACCAAAGTCAATATCCTTGTCAGGTGGCATGCCCGACAGGTCTACAGGAAACACATTCGAAAAGTCCCTTACTACTGGGATTGAATAAATGGTAGGAGTCTCTGCGCTAACATCCCTCACGAAGGACAAATAAGAAAGGCAACCCTTCCCAACCATCCGATGGGCCTTCAGAAATGAAACCACCTTACTGGGAACAAAATCAGTCAAACCTCGCCACTCAATCCGTGGTACACCCGGCATAGCTAATGTCATTGTCTTAGCATGAAAGTCCAAAATAGCACGACATAGAGACAATCAATCCATGCCCAATATCATATCAAAATCAACCATACAAAGCAACAGAAGGTCCACTCGGGTCTCCAAACCCCCAATAGTCACCATACACGACCGATATACGCAGTCCACAACAATAGTATCGCCCACCGGAATAGATACACGAATAGATGAAATAAGAGACTCGCAGGGCATATCCAAATAACGAGCAAAATATGATGATACGTATGAAAAAGTGGAACTAGGATCAAATAACATAGAAGCATCTATGTGGAAAACTGAGACAATACCTGCAATCACCGCGTCTGAAGCAATAGCATCTGGTTTGGCTGGGAGTGCACAGAAACCAGCCTAACCACCACTTGATCGACCTCCCCCTCTAGGGCGACCCCTAGCTGACTGACCTCCACCCCTAGCTAGCTGGGTAGGTGGTAATGTGACTGGTGTTGAAGTCGATGGCTGACTCCTTTGATGAGACGGACCTCCAAGATGACTAGGACACTGCCTCCACATATGCCCTAACTCACCACACTCATAGCAACCCTCTAGTGCTGGAAACGGGGACTGAAGGGAACCCCTAGCACCGGGATGACTAGAAAAATAACCTGGCATGGAAGAGCCCTAACCTGATGGACCACAAGATGAACTCTGGGCTAGAAAGGAACTAAGTGATGAATGGCCCTGATGAGAACTGTGAGAACCATGGCCCGATAATGTCCCACGATAAACCGGGCGAGTTGACTAAGCATGCCTGAATGGACGGCCTCTGTCATGCTGAAACTGACCCCCATGAAGAGCAACATTGAATCCACCCTGACCATGAGGCCTCTTAGCCTCCCTCTCTACCCTCTTCTGACCACGAACCATCTCAATCTACCAAGGTATGTTAACAACCTCATCAAAGGTAGCACCAGATACTATCTCTCTAGTCATAAGCAATCGAAGTTGAAAACCGAGGCCATCTATAAACCTCCTGATCCTCTCCCGGTCTATGGGAACCAACCAGACCGCATGACGAGCCAACTCGGAGAACCGCATCTCATACTGTGTAACATATCTATCACACTGAAGTAGCTGCTCGAACTACCTGCGTAGCTCCTCTTCGCGAGACTCAGGTACAAAATTCTCCAGAAAGAGAACGGACAACTGCTGCCAAGAAAGGGGAGCTGCGCCAACCGGCCTACGCCTCTCGTAAGCCTCCCACCAACTAAGTGAATCCCCGGAGAACTGGAAAGTAGTGAATGAGACCCCACTGGTCTCCAAAATACCTGCGGTCTGAAGCATCCTTTAACACTTATCCAAGAAACCCTGTGCATCCTCACCCTCAGCACCACTAAATGATGGAGGTTGAATTCTATCAAATGTCTCCAATCTGCATTGTTGTCATCTGGCATAAGAGAAGATACAACCGGTTGGGCTAGAGGTGCCCCCGGTGTCTAAAGTCCCTGCACGGCCTGCTTAGGTGTGCGAGCGGCGGGAGTCTGAGTGCCTCCCTTGGCCTGAGAAGTAGCTGTGGCCATAGTAACTGAGACCTCCTGAGACAGGCCAGTGCACACTAATAGTATCTGGGCTAGGGCCTCCTGAAGGCCTGGAAAACAATAGGCACAGTGTGTGCTTGAGCTGGTACTGCTGGAGCATTCGCAACTGGGACCTGATCCTAAATTGGGG
Source organism: Nicotiana tabacum (assembly GCF_000715075.1). NCBI lineage: Eukaryota > Viridiplantae > Streptophyta > Magnoliopsida > Solanales > Solanaceae > Nicotiana > Nicotiana tabacum. Next base: position 90,796,658 of record NC_134090.1, read on the forward strand.
CGGCTGGTGGATTTGTAAGTGCTGCCCTAGCTGTTGTGCGGGCTACACCCCTGCCCCTACCACGGCCTCGACCGTGTCCTAGTCCTCTAGTAGCCCCAACTGGTGGTATTGGTGGTCATCTGTCCTAATCGGTAGCATGTGTCCTCACCATCTGTGAGAGAATAGACTAACAGAAGTTTAGTTACCAAAATCAACAGATTCGCACGATAGGAATTCCAGAATGTAAAGTTTTTCCTAAAGGTTCTGCAGCCTCCTGAGAATAAGTATAGACGTCTCCGTACCGATCCATGAGAATCTACTAAACCTGCTCATGACTCGTTTGACCTATGTAACCTAGGCTTTGATACCAACTTGTCACGACCCTAAAACCAAATCGGTCGTGATGGCGCCATCGTGAAAAGAGGCCAGCCGACACAAATTCCAAATCAAACTATTAATTCATAAAAGATAGTTTTAAGTTATTAATTATCAATATCTCATAACAGGGGTCTAAATAACCAGTGTGGAAGAAAATAACACAAGCCCGACATCGGGTGTCACAAGTCTCGAGCAACTACAAGGTATGTCTAACTACAATAAGACTATCATAGTCCGGAAATAAAGATACTAAGAACAATCTAAGTGAGGTAAGAAGGAGAAGTGCAGGGTTGCGAACGCCAAGCAGATACCTTGCCGACTCCGAAGACTTGCAAGAAGAAACAATCAACGCTCGCTATTAAGACCTGCAACTCCTGATCTGCACACAAGGTGTAGGGAGTAATGTGAGTATGCCAACTTAATAAGTAATAAAAGTAAATGAAAGCTGAGTAGTAAGAAAACAGATAATTTCATGTCATAGCACCACAACAAATATAGTACATTTCCAAAATAGTACAGAAATTGATTATCTCATAAAACAGATTCAGTTTCAGTAAAAACCTTTTCTTTTAAAAATATCTTTCAATAGTTTCAAAAAGTGATGAAACAGTGACTAAAAATGATAGAAATGTAAACAGCCCCTCGGGCAAGACATGTATCATAAACCACCCCTCAGGCAAAGTATCAACAGAACCAGCCCCTCGGGCTACCTCACAATCGATTGTATCACTCACACTGGGCATCCGCGCTTACTGGGGGTGTTTAGATTTCGGAGGGGCTCCTACAACCCAAGAGTTATCACAAGCCATCTCGTGGCATAATAAATTAGGCCCTAGGCCTCTCATATATTACAAAATAGTACAAAATGTCGTGGCACACAACCCGATCCCATGATATCCTCATAACACAGGCCCTCGGCCTCACTTAGTCAGAAATCTCTCAAGCCACTCGGGCTAACAGTAAAACAGGGTGCTTAGCCCAAAATATAGTTTATAGTATCAAAATGGAGTAAATAAAACTGAGTTATGAAATCAGTAAAACATAGCATGACTGAGTGTAGATATTAAACCAAAACAGTAAGGAAACAGTAGTAAAAGGCCCCTAAGGGTCCAAACAATTGGCACGAGGCCCAAATATGGCATCCAGCCCAAAACATAGTAATACTTTCTAGAACACAATAGTATCAAATAGTTTTCAATTAATTACGCGACTTAATAGTCGTACGAGACGGACCAAGTCATAATACCTAACGGTGCACACTCCCACGCTCGTCATCTAGCATGTTTGTCACCTCAAAGTAGTGAAACAATGTAAAATCCGGGGTTTCATACCCTCAGAACAACACCTACAATCATTACTTACCTCAAACAGGTCCAAGCTCTAACACGCGATGCCTTTGCCTCTTGACTCGGTCTCTAAATACTCCGAATCTAACCAAAATCAGTATATTATCATCAATATTCGCTAAAGGAATGAATTCCATGTGAAAATTATCAAATTAGACCAAAAATCTCGAATTTGACTCACACCCGGCCCCCGGGCCACGTCTCGGAATTTGATAAAAATTACAAAACTAGAGAGCCCATTAACTCACAAGTCTACCCATATCAAATTCACCAAAATCCGACATCAATTGGCCATCCAAATCCCCAAAATAAACTCTCCAAATTTTCTTCCATTTTCCCTAATTTTCACCCCAAATGCCCAAATTAAATGATAAAAAACAAGATATAATCATGGAATTTAACCAAATTTGATGGAAGAACACTTACCCCAATCACTCCTCTGAAAATCTCCTCCAAAATCGCCTTCTCCCGAGTTCTCTAATGAATTTTGAAATTATGGACCAAAACCTTCATTTTTGAACTTAAACATTCTGCCCAGGTGCTTCCTTAATCGCGATCGCGGAAAAACCCTTATGATCGCAAAGAACAACTTTGCTGGCTCTTGACTTTTCTCTACGGAATACGTTAATCACCACGTGAACGCGATGCTCTGCCTCTCTCTCCTACGCGATCGCAGACCTTTGATCGCGTTCGCGATGAACAAATGCGTGGCCCCAGCTTTGTTCCACATAACCCTACGCGTTCACGATCCTTCACCTGATCAACCTACGCGATCACATCCCTTACTCTGTGAACATGATGAAAAACTTGCCTGGTCTCCAAAAATGCTCTACGTGATCGCGAGCCTCCTCACGCAATCGCAAAAGAGGATCTTCTGCAACAAAAATACCAGCAAAATCTTCCAACCTTTCAAGCCCAAAAATGACCCGTTGAGCATCTGAAACACACCCTAGGCGTCGGGACCTTAACCAAACTTTCCAACACATCCCATAACATCATTCAAACTTAGTCGAACCTTTGAATCACTCAAAACAACACCAAAAAGCCAAATCAGTCTCGAATTCAAGCCTAAAAACTTGGAAACTTTTAAATTCCACAAACAACACCGAAACCTATAAAATCACCTCCGAATGACCTGAAATTTTGTACACATGTCACAAATGACACTACGGACCTACTTCAATTTCTGGAATTCCATTTCGACCCCGATATCAAGATTTTCACTGCCGATCGGAAACTCCAAATTTCCAATTCCGCCAATTCAAGCCTAATTCTACCACGGACCTCCAAATTATATTCCAAACATGCTCCTAAGTCCCAAATCACCTAACGAAGCTATCCAAACCATAAAATCCAAATTTCGAGATCATTTACTCACAAGTCAACTTCTAGTTGATTTTTTCCAACTAAAGCTTCCAAATAAGAGACTAAGTGTCTCATTTCACTCCATGACCACTCCGAATGCATATCCACCAACACGATATGATGAAATACCACTGAACAATACATAAAGAAGCAAAAATGGGGGAAACGGAGCGGTAGCTCATGAAACGACCGGTCGGGTCATTACATTTATAACCTATGACATAGTTATGTGGGATTTAATGGAGGAGATACTTAAGTAAATAAATAAATTTATTTAAACAATATAAAATAACTTCTAGAAGATTTATATATAAAGAGAGTTCAGAATTATTGAATTCACTTGATAATGTTATTATAAGACTATTTCAGTTTCACATATATTTCGAGGGAGAATAATTGCTTATTGCTAATACAACTATATTTGATCACTCTAAAATAATAAATTAATATCACTCCATGAGGTTGTGTGTATTAATTAATTAACATCTAGTGAAGTTAAAAACTAAATAATATTCTTACTTGAATTATGCTAAAATTTGTGAAAATCGCTTGAGATTATTTTCACTGAATCATTAATCTTAATTGAGTTAGTCCCTTCTTGAAAATTAGAATTGAAAGAAATAAGATAAAGATTTCTGAATCAGTCACCTTGCTTGAGTCAATTCCTCCTTGAGGATTAGATTTGAAAGAAATAAGATTCAGTACAATGGATAGTTACAAATTACTGTCACTCTTAAATAATTGTATAATGTATCAATTTTGCTTCGTGAGACTTACAAAATTAATACAAAAAAAATTAAAAAATAAAATAGATGCATGTGAAATATTAACTACAATCTATCCTTCTAGTACATAATAGATTAGAAATAGAAATTTTTATGTCAAGCACGTATGAAACTGAAATTGAAATTATAATAATATATCAAGCTTCATACTATCCCAATAAAAAGAAATTACTCCATAAAGAAGTATTTGATTTTAACAAAGACAAGACAGAAGAATTCTTGAAAGAGTATTATTTTTCCTTGCAAAATAAAAAAACTAAAAGAAAACTTAAGTGAAAGACAGTGAGATACCAAGATAACAATGTCTACTCCTTAATATTTGATGTTTCCTCTTAAAACTTGCTAGCATGTTTAATTTCTTTGTGATATCCGAAAGTGGAGAACGCATAACATTCTATGGGTACATAGGATCCAACGTAAAACAGCGCTCTCTTGGCAGAGTTTTAGGCGGCAAGAGACTTCAGGGCTTGTTGGAGCTTCTGTGCGTATCGAATCGAAGTCGATGAAGAATCAAGGTGGTTTGCCTACCAAGCCGATAGGCGAAGGGCTAAAGGATGGAACGTGCAAAGTAGATCGTGCACTTGTCGTGTGACAAATTAGTCCTTAGCAATGCCTTGCACGAAATGATCTACTTAGAAAAAGCTTCCCTTTATGTTAGGGGAGCACTAAGGATTGTAAGTCTGGATGGATCTTGAGTTAAGATCAAGATGAATCCTGAGTTAAAGCCTAGATGAATCCTGAGTTAAGGTCTAGATGAATCCATGGCTTCATTTCTTCTTTTTTTCTTGATTCTTTGTCATGCCCCACAGGTGCATCGAGCCTTTTCTTCCTTTTTCTTTATTCCATTATTTTTTTCTCTAGAGTTTCATATTTTATCTTCTTCTATGGTACTTCTTCTTCCTGCAATACTTGTTAGAAAATATGAGTTTTAAGCATAATATTTATTTATTTTATGAAAAAATTATATTTCTAGTTATGAAAAATATATGAATAATTTTTATGCATCATGGCCCGAAGATCAACTATACATGATGCACAACATACTACGGATAAAAAGGAAGCTGGAAGAAATTCAAGAAGAAGACTATGGTAGCAGTCTATGGAGCATTATTGAATATGATACTTGGAAAGCTAGAAACTAGAAAATTTTCATGAAATATACTGTACAAAAAGATGTTATAGTACACCAGATCAAAGAGAAGTTACAGAAAGAGTGGATATGCTTAGGGGTTCAAAAAGAGTGTGATGACCCAACTTTCATTGGAGCCGTGATGAGGTCGAACACTACTTGCTAGGCAAACCAACAGTCACATGAGAACAATGAATTTGATAAAACAAGGTTTAATAAACTAAATAGTGGAAATATCATGAAATATTTGAGAATATAACCATAATAGTGCTACAACCATCCCCAATATCTGGTATCAACAAGTACATGAGCAGTACTGAGTATCAAAATACAAGGTCAAATTTTCAATACAACTGCCTGAATAGTAGAACAGTAATAGAGGAAATCATGAAAGAGAACTTCAAGGTGCAGACAGTATAGCACCTACCTTGTAGTCCCTCAAAAGGTGATAGCACAAAACTCTAGAGATCACCTCGTCCGGAAATACCTAGATCTGCACACAAAGTGCAGAGTGTAGTATGAGTACAACCGACCCCATGTACTTAATACGTAACAAACCTAAATTTGGGTTGAAAGTAGTGATGAGCTCAAAAGAAATAGTAGAGTCCAATATTAGTAACTAATAACAACTCAGGACATAAAGGAAGGCAGTGTAAGCATGTAACTTAATGATATCATGTTCAGCTCGTTCATATATCAGAAATTTAGGCATGATTTTCATTTGTATAACAGTTAAAGTCCAACACGGATTAATATTTCGTTTATCAGTTAGCATAAGGAAAGTATATCTCCATGTCTACATGTCAAATATACATTTCAAATCAACAATAACAGAGTGGATCCATCCAGAATAATCACATTTAGCATTGTATGGGTTCCTGGCATAACTGCCCATCATCAAGCACGTATATAAAACATTATGTTTGCGCTCAATGTTGGCACGTCAGACTCCGGAGGGACGGATACTGCCCAAGCGCTAGTCATAGTCATATAGCCCAATAGTGAGGCTTGGTGCCGCGTCGCCTTAAACTAATAACACTTAGTCTAAAATGCACCTGCGTACATGTCACCTCAAATCAGTACCAAATCGCCTTTATGACCCAAACTCAATCATTTACCGTTCAAGTCTCAGATGAACACATCTCACAATATTCAATTTAATGTGTTATACATATGAGTCATCAACAACATGTGAGGAATCAAATAAGAAGTATTGAGACAGAGATGTCATGCCCAAATATAGCATTATGACTGAGAACATGTGTGCAATTATGGAAAATAGCTCAGATACAACAAGATTAGCCCTATTGAGTTTCAAACAAATAGCACATAACCTAGACGTGATTCTAATATGATCAGAATTCAAATAAACATATATGTTTAAAAATACGGATATAACGAGGCATGATAGCCAACCAATCCCAAAATAGTCTAAAGGCCATCTCAAATCGTGAACACACTGGTGCAGTATACACGCCCGTCACCTAGTGCGTGCGTCACCCCAATACCTTTCATTTAACATAGTTCTCTGGGTTAAAAACCTTCAAATCCAATATTAGCTTACCTCAAAACGCGCAAATAAATACTAAAATATGCCTTTCACCTTACAATTCTCCTATGTACGGCTCAAATCCAACAAAAAATGACTTAATATCATCAAATAATGCAAGAGAAATCAATCTCGATTAATAAAGCTAAGCTCTTTACACAATTTTCAAAAGACAACATAAGTCAACCCCCGTCCCACCTGGTCAAAACCAAGGTGCAAGGGTAGATTTCGTCTATCCATAATCCCACGAGTCCATATATGTGTATTGTTTTAAAAAACGAGTCCAATTCGACTCTCAAATCTTGAATTTTTATTTTTCAAAATATAGAAAAAATTTCCCAAAATTGCTTTTAGATTATCATGAATTTGATGTTAAATCTCATATATAATCATGTAACATAATTGAAAAATTGATCAAAATCACCTACCCAGTAGTTGTATGTGCAAATTCCCTCTCCAAATCGCCTCCTACTGATTCTAGGGATCTAAAATGAGAGAAATAAGATCAAATCCCGAATTTCTAAATCTTTTGTTCAGGTGCAGATGCCGCAATTGCGATATTGGGTTCGTAATTGTGAACCCTCGCAACTGGAAAGAGGTGAATCGCAACGGCACCTGACACCCTATTGGGAAATTCGCAATTCTGAAGCCTGCTTCCATCGCAAATGTGACAAAATAGTCGCAATTGCAAACCTACCTATTCCAGTCTCTCTTCGCAAATGCGATCCAAGTATCGTAAATGCAACACCTGAGACCCCCTTGCTATGATCGCGATTGCGATGTTGGTGCTCGCAATTGCGACACTTGAGGCACTAGTACACCAGCAACTTGGAATGACTCCAAACCAATCTGAAACACATATGAAACCCGCCCAAGCCCTCAGGGCTCCAAACCAAACACTCACACAAGTAAAAGCATCATAAGAACTTGCTCGCATGATCAAAACACCAAAATAACATCTAGAACCTCTTATCAGATAGCAAAACACATGAAATTCAAAAGAAAACTCAAGAACCTCTAGAATTGCAACCAAGCATCTGAATCCTATCAAACCAACTTCAAATTACACCAAATTTTGCAGACAAGTTTTAAATATCAAAACGGACTCCGAAAGACATAAAGTCAACCTATGGTCAAACTTAAGGAAATTTTTAAACCTCAAATTGCCAACTTTCGGCAAAACATGACAAATCAACCTAAGGACCTCTGAATTCAGCTCCAAGCATACGGCCAAGTCCAAAATCACAATAAGAACATATAGGAGCCATAAAAACATCGTTCCAGGATCGTTTTCATAAAAGTCAACCCTCGGTCAATAATTCCAACTTATGCTTCTAAACCAAGAACCAAAGGGTCCAAATTATTCCAAAACTTTCCCGAAACGTAATTAGCTATCACTACAAGTCATAAAATAATAAATACACATATAATAAGCTTCAAAAGGGGAAACGGGGCTCAAATATATAAAATGACATGTCGGGTCATTACATTCGCCCCCTCATAAAACAAATGTTCGTCCTCAAACGTGTATAGAGACATAAATAAGGTGCCAAAACGACTCTGCATGTCATGCTTGGTCTCCTAGGTCGCCTTCTCAACTGGTGACCCCTCCATTGAACCTTCACTAAAGCAATATTCTTTGACCTCAACTTCTGGACCTATCTGTCCAAGATAGTCATTGGCTCCTCAACATAAGTCAAATTCCCGTCTAGTCACACCGTAATGAAGTCCAATACACGTGATGGATCACCATAATACTTCTGAAGCATAGAATCATGAACACTGGATGGACACCTGATAGACTAGATGGAAATGCAAGTTTATAGGCCACCTCCCCAACTCTCTCAAGCACCTTAAAGGAAAAATATACTGAGGGCTTAACTTTTCCTTCTTCCCAAACCTCATCACACCCTTCATAGGTGAAACTTTGAACAAAACCTTCTCACCACCATATATGCAACATCATGAACCTGCCTATCAACATAACTCTTCTGTCTAGACTATGCCATGCACAACCACTCCTGGATCAACTTATCCTTCTCCGAGGCATCTCGGACCAAATCCGTGGCCCAATAACCTAGCTTCCCCAAGCTCAAACCAATCAATTGGAGAACTGTGTATCCTCCCATATATGGTCTCATAAGGAGTGATCTGGATACTCGGCTAAAAGTTGTTGTTGTAGGCAAACTCTGCTAACGAAAGAAACTTATTACACCCCATATTTTCGTACGTGAGAGTACGTCGTAAGTTAATTGATCTAAGCTCACAAATGAGATCATCTTTGAAAGCACATAAAGTAATTTATCATGGTATCTCGGATATTACATATATTGAAGATCATGAACAACAAGTACAAAGAGGGTTGAAAGGTTTAGAAGCTAAGGAATTGAAGAAAACAATATTTCGTCGAAAGTCTACAAGTTTGGCATGTTATAACATCTACTTTTGGGGTAAGACTAGGGTTCTTAATATGATAAGCAGGTTATGTTATGAGTTATGTTGGTTGTATGATAGTCGTGTGTTATGTTTTGAAGTCAAGCGAGTTGTGGAAGAAAAGTCGATGAAAGTCATCACAAGTCGCATTCATAAGTTTTACTGAAATTTTGGGTTAAATGTAACTGTCGTTTTCTCCCAATATAGTTAGAGTTATGGGGTGTTCCACCCATCAAATTGAATACCTATGAGTCTATTTTTGAATTGATTAAACTGTTTGTCAATACGACATTGGAGTATAGAGATATATGTATTTTTGCGAGACTGCACAGGCAGCTAGGTGACAAGTAGGTGTGTTACCTACTTGGTTAAATGAGCGCCCAAAAGAGGCTATTTCGGGTCAGTCAAAGAGCCCACTTAAGGTCTTATCTACTGCAATATAAACCTCATTATATATCACAAATAACCAGGCCTAAACCCCTGCATAATTCCTCCCACAAATTACCCACAAACCCTAATTGATTTTCTCTCTCTTTCAAGTTCTAATTGAAGGTAAAACCTAGAGTTTGAAGAACCAAGATAGGAGCTGAGTTATCCAACAAATAAGGTAATTTTACTGCTCTCTTTCATCTATTTTTTCTGCTGTAAATTCATGGTAAGTCGTTCTATAGTTGTTAGAACTCACGGGACGGTGATCAAAAGCTGTGAGTTCAAGTTATTCACTTGTAGAAGACTGTTTTGTGGACTATTTTGTATTGCTGTTGGGCTATGTGTTTTACTATTGTTTTATGCAGTTTTGGAGGAGGAAGGGTGTGGATAAACTCCACATAAATATAGAGTGGAGTATTGGTCATTCTTCATAACATTTTCGGGTTGTTTGACACTACTACGGTGGTCATTTTGTGTATGAAGAGATTGGGGTGTGTTGGGCTATTTTGTAGTATTTTGTGGTGTATATAAGGTTGGGAAATAATGTATATATGTTGATATTGTTGTGTTCTTATGTCTTTGGTGTTATCTTGAATTTGGAGGAAGTAGGGATTATAGGGGAGATGCTGCCCGTTTTTATACAAAATAAGCTTGTCGTTCGTTGTGCGATAGTTGTACCTTTCATAACTTAAGGATAGTATTATTGTCATTGTTGTAGATTAAGGTTCGAAGAGGCGAGATAAATTTGGTGATTTTAAAGATTGTGATAAGGTATGTTAAGGCTAAACCTTTCTTTCATTTTTTCATGATCCAGTAACTACATGTGTTTCATAACAAGACATAAAGAGAAGTTCATATTCCTGAATTTATATACATTTTCCTAGTCTCATAAGTTACAACACTCCCTTATTGGGACTTCATTTTCAATTTGGTTTTGTCTTCTTTGAGCTAAGAGAGAATAGAGTCTCTATATATATAGTATTGCAGTATTTTCACCACCATCGAGCTATAATCGATGGGCAGGCCCTTATTGGGCAACCTCTGATCAGATGGTAAGTTATATACCGAGCCTACTGTGGCCGAGCGCGTAAGAGCGAGCCCAGCTGGCCTAGATATAGAGCCTAGTGTGGTCGAATGCCTATGAGCGAGCCTACTACAATAGAGTAGTTACACATACCAAGCGTTATAAGGTCGGACATCTATTTTACTTACTATATGGAGAGAGTTGAGTCAGTATCAACAGGTAAGCATATCTTCATATTATCTATGAATCCTAGTTTCTTTCAATTATTATATTATCAGTTTAGTTTTAGCTTTTCAGTTATTATGTTGCCTTACATACTCTGTACATTATTTCATACTGACGTCCCATTTTCCGGGGACGCTGCATTTCATGCCTGCAGGTCCTAATTGACAGTTGGACAGACCCTCCAGTAGATAGAGTCAAACATTAGCTTGGTTGGTAATCTCCACTTCCTTGGAGTTACCAGGTCTAGACCTTGGAGTCCATTTTATATATACAGTTTTCATAGGTAGGTCGAGGCTCTATCCCGACCACGGTGCAGTTCAGTTATCTCTAGAGGCTTGTAGGCGAGTCATGTATAGTTTGTATATTAGTACATATTTATGGCAGCCTCGTCAGCCTGCACAGTTATACATATATGAGCTTTTGGGTATGTTTAACCCTCAGATGAGAGAGACGATATTTTTAGATGATTCAAAATATGGCCTCATCGGCCTAACTTGAGGTTTACCCCTCCAGAGTTCACAGTTATAGAGTGGTACACTCGAGCCGAGTATGGCACCGGGTGCCGGCCACGCCTTCCCAGGTTTGGGGCGTGACAAACTTTGTATCATAGCAGTTATGTCATAGGGAGTCTACAAGTCGTGTCTAGTAGAGCCTTGTTTATAGATATTTTGTGCACCACATTATATAAATAGGAAGCTACATGTCATTTAGGAGTATGCTACCCTTCTTTTAAATTCACATCGTGTTATAGAGGTGAGTTATAAGAGCTCGAGCCAAGACTTATGTTTGCTAATTATAGAGGTGCTTGCAATTTGAAAAATTATAACTAGCTAGAGGGATACTACAGCAGTAGATTAGGGCACTAGTAAAGAAAGAATTCTTGACAATGTGGCCCAGTTTGAGGCCCTATCAAATTGTGCATACCGGATGTGCAAAATTCCCACTTAAGACCTTAAGACGAGAATATCTAATATACCTCGTGAATAGAAGGCCATGGGAGTATTATAAGGTAAAAGTATAAGTTTCAACTGATAACAGAAGCAAGGTGAAGAAGGGTACGAGATACCTAGTTAATGAACATTATCCGAATTTCCACGTTAGGCAAAGAAATAAAATGATTCTAAGTTACCTTCAACGGAAATAGAGGTATGTACAATTGGTCACACCCATCTCATTTATTCCCTACGGGAGCTAACATATATAGTTTAAGAGAAGGATGGAATATCAGGATCCAACTTGGGTTAGAGTAACCCGAAATGGTGGATTGAGCTAGGGGAGCTAAAAAGGTGAAACAATGTTTTATTGAGATTTATAGAATAATGTGATAGACATAAGTATTAGCAGGAGAATAAGAAGAGAGTAAATGAAGCATTATGATTAAGGTATGATAAATAGGTGATAACGGTAAATCAAAATATAGTAGGACGACAGAGTCTATGGTCAAGTGAAGAAAAGACAAGAGATGACAGGTTTTGAGACTATAAAAGAGTATATACCATAAAGTTATATCTTTATTTCGATAAATGAGTTGGTGACTCCAACATGATTACTAGAAAGCTAAGTTAGACCCCCGGAGTGATAGAAATCAGCATAGGCTAGTATACAATATAAATGGAACATGATTTAGGGACTGAAGGTTCAATAATAGTCGGCATCGTGAGAATTTCAGAGATTGTGTTCCGGCAAAAATAGAATGGACAACAGAAGAATAACCTTTAAAAGTCATTCAAGAAGATGCTTCCCTAAAGAAAGAACTATAAGCAGAGTTAAGCTTAAGGAACTAAGTGTGCCAGTTACACTAGGTGTCACCCTCGCATGTAAGAAATTTAGTTATCCCTAGTGGATAAGGGCTACCACAAGGTGAGTAGGAGTCAGTGAAGACGTGAAAAGACTCCGAAGATGAAGTGGTAAAATATTTGTAGGTGAATCTTCCTAGCATTAAATATTAGTGCTCCCCTAAAGGGGGGAAGATGGGGTGATATGGTATTAAGTCGTAGTTAAGTGGTTCAGGTAACTACGGAATAGTAAAGGAAGAATGTGGTAAAAAGGCGAAAGGAGTGAGATCAAATTTATTCATACCATACATATATACTACGACTCCAGGACACTATGCAAGCACGATGCAGAGGAGAGGCAGTAAGGGTTCCCGGCCAGGATGTTATTGATAAATAAGTGTGAATGGACACTTGATACATAAGGAGCCAGTACCAGAGGTAAGTTAAGGCAAAGGACATAACTCATGAGAGATTACGCGGAATATAGATATGAGAATGGACCAACGAATAGTTAGTAGTTGATTCAAGAAGATTCTACTTATGCCTAGACAAGAGGATACAAATAAATCAACAGATCGTGCAAGATAAAATGTAGTAAACATAGGGAATTTAGTCTCGCAGATATGATGACATCGTGACACATGATAAATATTCAGATAGGAGTTAGGGTAGGTAAAGGTGCCGCATAAGTGTTACGCAAAGAAAAAAAGAGTGCCACTGGGGAGACTATCAAAATTTGGGTTCAGAAGTAACCCGACGAGCACAAGGATACGGAGGAAGGATAATTATAGGTGAGTAAGAACATCAAAAATTCTATCGGGTATATTATGTAATAAGCTCGTATCTTTACAAGAGTTAGAGGGTCTTCCCTAAGTACTGCAATGAAAGACTAGCTGAGAAAATAAAGACAAGGTTTCAAGCTAAGCATAGTGACCAAAATAAATAACGATCTTGTAACAACAGTCTCACTACAACATCATATTCACTCTATATGAAAGTGGTACCTATTGTGACTAAGGAATGGGAAGTAAAATCTAAAGTAATATTCGAGATCATATGAGTTGCACAAAATTCCAATATATGTGGGCACTAAGATAACGCAAGTACTCATGCAACAAGTGGCAGAACGACCATGATAAGTAATTACTTACTTTTAAACAAAGCTGAGAAGGCACAAATAGAATTATTCGATCAGTGACCCAAATTTAGTTACATTATGAACTCACTTAAGATTTCGGAGTGTTATCCATGCAGAATATATGTTGACAATGATACAGCTATAGAAGACTCCAATATAAGGTAAAAAAAGAATTGAGTCGACGTCACAGACAAAAGCTTGAATTGCTAGAAGGTTATATCATAGATGTTCCATAGCGTTCATAAGGGGCTAAAGTAATAATTAATACCCTGAGCCGCATATTGGAAGATATTTTAAGCCTAAATAGAGGCTGAGAGAGAGGAGGAAACTAAAGAGTTATATCAACTACGTAAATCACGAGTCTGACTATTAGATCTAGATAATTATAGAAATCGCGATTCAAAACAATATAGAATCACTCTTAATATCAAAGGTACAAGAGATATAGTACAACAGCCATATTCTATAACGGCTCTACGATAAAGCCAGTTAGAAGAGTACCGGCCTCATAAGAAGTTAGTATGAAGCTCATGCCGGATTGTGTATGCATAAGAGGTGCAAGTATTATAGTAGATCTTTAAGGTGTGGATATGAATTCCACCTATGTGGAAGGGAGGTTATGAAAGTGACAAAAGGTACGATGTAATATTTAAAGATAAGAAAGGTAAAGGTAAAGAAGGTACGAGATACATAAGTGTAGAAGAATATGAATAGTCCAAATTATAGATAGAGGGCTATAAGCGCCATGATTCAGTATCCAGAAATGATAGTGGTGTCGTCAGTGGAATATCTTTCATCCTATGGTTTCTAGGTACTGAGAGGTCTAGTTAAGAGAGTAAAGAAGAGTTAGAGATGACGTAATGTCTCACTTGAAGTTCTAGAATAACATAAGGAAATCTATGGTGCTAGCAAGTTAAAGGGAGGTTGCGAGTAGTATAAATAGATTTGTGTAGGTCCCAAGCTAAAGTATGGTAGAGCAAAAAGGTTTTAGGTAGACAAGAGTAAGGCTAAGAAAAGGTGAGTGAGAAGGTGACGAGAATAAGTAAGTCTTCGTGATTAAACCCATCACAACAAGAGAGCTTATGGTTTTCGTAAGTTATAAAAAGCTCGGTATAGCCTGAATGAACTCAAAGAAGTTTAAGACTAGGGGAATTTAGAAAAGATGGAATGTTGCCCTGGTAGTAGAATGAGCGTGAAATTGTGATAACGTGAATAACGTTTAGGCCTTTGATTGAGTAATGATTTAAAGAGAATGGATTTCATGAATTGCACAGAATTAGAATACCCCCATAAGATGAATCATGTTAAGATGCTATGAAATATGGTTATTGAAGTATGTATTGTCCCTAAGTGGATCAAACAAATCACTTAAGATGTTCCCCGATGAGACGTGAGCCCTAGTGACAATGTATTGCGTGAAATGATTCAAGTTATGAGTGGTAAATTGAGATCAACATTAAGCTAAATCAACAATAGATGGATAAAAGTTAAAAATTATGAGAGGAGATTAGGTTGTCATTCTTAAGATGAACAATACTGAGGAAGTATTAAAGGACTTATATTTATACATATAGGATAAGCTACGAGAGAGTAACCTAGAGTTGGTAGCAAACCTCGGTAATAACAAACTGAAGTAAGTGTTATGGTATAGTATGACCTACCTAGATGCGCTAAATCCATAAGGATAGATAACCGAGGCTATGAAACAAAAGATAGCAATAGTTGTAAGTTCGACAAAGTACCACGTAAAGGACTTTAGTAAACCTACAGATGCCTAGAGGGATAGCTTTTCATAGTTCTGTATATATTCACAAAGTGGGCCTAGAGATTAGCTAAAAGCTGGAGGAAATATAAGAGAAGAGTTTCATAGGTGCCCGTACAAGGACATAGTCGTGCAGGCTGCATGACAGAAGGTACCAATAATTACGAGATCGGAAGAGTTCCGACCACAGGTTGTGGTGTAGAAAAGAGGCCTAAAAGGGGGAATGCCCTAGCCTTTGGATTTGTTCATTGAATAGTGGCCTATAGGGCAAGGACAGTATTAAGATATTCATAAAAGCAATAAGTTATGAAACTGATAAGCGCATCAGTCAACATTTGAGGACGAATGTTCCAAAAGGGGGAATGATGTTACACCCATATTTTCGTACGTGAGAGTACGTCGTAAGTTAATTGATATAAGCTCACAAATGAGATCATCTTTTAAAGCACATCTATTAATTTATCATGGTTCCTCTGATGTTACATATATTGAAGATCATGAACAATAAGTATAAAGAGGGTTGGAAGTTGT
Organism: Nicotiana tabacum; assembly: GCF_000715075.1. NCBI lineage: Eukaryota > Viridiplantae > Streptophyta > Magnoliopsida > Solanales > Solanaceae > Nicotiana > Nicotiana tabacum. The sequence goes on from NC_134090.1 coordinate 90,812,506, forward strand.
AGAAGCTAAGGAATTGAAGAAAATAATGTTTCGTCGAAAGTCGACAAGTTTGGAATGTTATAACATGTACTTTTGGGGTGAGAATAGGGTTCTTAACATGATAAGGAGGTTATGTTATGAGTTATGTTAGTTGTATGATAGTCGTGTGTTATGTTTTGAAGTCAAGCGAGTTGTGGAACAAAGGTCGACGAAAGTCATCACAAGTTGCATTCATAAGTTTTACTGAAAATTTGGGTCAAATGTAACTGCGGTTTTCTCCCAATATACTTAGAGTTATGGGATTTCCACCCATAAAATTGAAGCTCTATGAGTCTATTTTCTAACTCATTACACCTTTTGTCAATACTACATTGGAGTATAGAGATATATGCATTTTTGCGAGACTGCGCAGGCTGCTATGTGACAAGTAGGTGTGTAACCTACTTGGTTAAATGGGAGCCAAAAAGAGGCTATTTCGGGTCAGCCAAAGAGCCAATTTAAGTTTTTATCTCCTAAAATATAAGCCTAATTATATATCACAAATAACCATACCTAAACCCCTGCAAACTTCCTCCCAAAAATTACCCACAAACCCTAATTGATTTTCTCTCCTTTTCAAGTTTTAATTGGAGGTAAATCTTAGAGTTTGAAGAACCAAGATAGGAGATGAGTTATACAAAAAATAAGGTAAGTTTACTACTCGTTTTCATCAATTTTTTCTTGCAATTCATGGTAAGTCATTCTATAGTTGTAAGAACTCACGGGACGGTGATCGGAAGCCGTGAGTTTGAGTTATTCACTTGTAGAAGGCTGTTTTGTGGATTGTTTTGTGTTGCTGTTGGGTTGCGTGTTTTTCTACTATTTTTTGGAGTTTTGGAGGATGAAGGGTGTGGATAAACACCACATAAATGCAGGGTGTAGGTCTGGTCATTCATCGTAATATTTTCGGGTTGTTTGACACTACTATGATGGTCATTTTGTGTATGAAGAGATTGGGGTGTGTTAGGCTGTTTTGTGGTATTTTGTGGTGTATATAATGTAGGAAAATAATGTATATGTTGATATTGTTGTGTTTTTGTATTGTTGGTGTTATCTTGAATTTGGAGGAAGTAAGGATTATAGGGGAGAGGCTGTCCGTTTTTATACAAAATAAGCTTGACGTTCGTTATGTGATAGTTGTACCTTTCGTAACTTAAGGATAGTATTATTGTCGTTGTTGTAGATTAAGGTGCAAAGAGGCGAGTTCAATTTGGTTATTTAAAAGATTGGGATAAGGTATGTTAAGGTTAAACCTTTATTTCATTTTGGCATGATCCAGTAACTACATGTGTTTGATAACGAGACATAAAGAGAAGTTCATATTCCTGAATTTATCTACATTTTCTTAGTCTCATAAGTTACAACATTCTCCCTTATTGGGATTTCATATTCAGTTTAGTTTTTTCTTCTTTCAGCTAAGAGAATAGAGAGTGTATATATATATATATATAATATTACAATATTTTCACCACTATCGAGATATAATCGATGGGTAGGCCCCTATTGCGCAACCTCTAATCAGATGGTGAGTTATATAGCGAGCCTATTGTGGCCGAGTGCCTATGAGCGAGCCCACAATGGCCGAGATACAGAGCCTTGTATGGCCAAGTGCCTATGAGCGAGCCTACTACGGCAGAGCAGTTACACATACCGAGCCTTATAAGGCTGGACAGCTATTTTACTTACTATGTTGAGAGAGTTGAGTCAGTATTAGCGGGTAAGCATATCTTCAGATTATCTATGAATCCCAATTACTTTTAGTTATTATATTATCAATTCAGTTTCAGCTTTTAGTTATTTTATTGCCTTACATACTCGGTACATTATTTCGTACTAACGTCCCTTTTATCGGGGACGCTGCATTTCATGCCTGTAGGTCCTGATTGATAGTTGGACAGACCCTCCAGTAGACAGAGTCAAACATCAGCTTGGTTAGTAAGCTCCACTTCCTCGAAGTTACCAGGTGACCGTGGAGTCCATTTTATATATACAGGTTTGATGGGCAGGTTGAGGCCCTGTCCCGACCATGGTACAGTTTTGTTATCTCTAGAGGCTTGTAGACTAGTCCTGTATAGTTTGTATATCAGTACATGTTTATGGCAGCCTCGTCAGCCTGTACATGTATACATATATGAGTTTTTGGGTATGTTTACCCCTCAGATGAGAGAGACAATATTTTCAGATGATTCAAAATACGGCCTCATCGGCCTAAATTGAGGTTTACCTCTCCAGAGTTCACAGTTACAAAGTGGTACGCTTGGACTGAGTATGGCACTGGGTGCCAGCCACGTCTCCCCAGGTTTGGGGCATGACAAAACTGATCCCACGAACCTCTGAAATCTCTAATACAGACACGTATCATATCCTCCAAGATCTAAATAGTGCGCTCGAAATGCCTGTCCATATGAGTACAGAATGATGTACTCAACTCAACCTGTGTGCCCAACTCTCCTTGCACTATCGCATGCCTCGGTCAAAAATGATGGAACTAGGCATGCCATGCAAGCGGATTTCTTCAAAGTCTGTGGTAATCCTACCAGAAAATTCATAGTGATGCGCTCCCACTTCCACTTTAGTATCTCCAATCTCTGAGTCAACCCTCCTGGTTTCTAATGCTCATACTTCACCTGTTGACAATTCAAACATTGACACATATAAGCAACAATATCTTTCTTCATTCTTCCCCATCAATAGTATTGTTTCAAGTCACAGTACATCTTTGTGACATATAGGTGAATGGAATAGCACGAGATGTGAGCCCCTTGAAGGATCAAATCTCTCAACCCATCGATATTTGGAACACAAATCCGGCCTTGGAGCCGCATAACACCATCATCACCAATTACAACCTCCTTAGAACTACCCCGTTAAATCGTGTCCCTTAATACCATCATGTGAGGATCATCCAACCGACGAGCCTTGATACGCTCCAACAATGATGACTGAGCCACAACGCAAGCAAGAACTCGGCTAGGCATCGAAATATCTAATCTCATAAACTGATTGGCCAAAGCCTGAACATCCATAGCTAGTAGCCTCTCTACTACATGTAAATATGCCAAACTGCCCATACTCTCAGCCTTCTCACTCAATGCATCGGCCACCATATTGGCATTTTCCAAATGATACAATATGGTGATATTACAGTCTTTCAGCAACTCTAACCATCTCCGCTGCCACAAATTAAGGTCCTTCTACTTGAACAAGTGCCGAAGAATCCTATAGTCGGTATAGACCTTACATGAAAAGCCGTATAGATAGTGCCTCCAAATCTTCAGTGCATGAATAATGGTTACCAACTCTAGATGACACATAGGCAATCACCCTATCGTCCTACATCAACACCGTGCCAAGCCCTATAAGCGATGCATCACAATACACGATGTAAGATTCTGAACCCGCAGAAAAAACCAACACTAGGGATATAGTCAATGCAATCTTGAGCTTATGAAAGATCTCCTTACACTCCTCAGACCATCTAAAAGGAGCACCCTACTGGGTCAATCTAGTCAAAGGTGCCATAATGGATGATAAACCCTCCACAAAACAGCGATAATATTCGGCCAAACCCAAGAAGCTCCGAATCTCTGTAGCTAAAGACGGTCTAGGCCAAACCTAAACAAACTCAATCTTTTTCGAATTTACCTAGATACTTCACTAGATACCACATACCCCAAGAACGCCACCCAATCAAGCCAAAACTTGCACTTGGATATTTTAGAATATAACTTCTTCTCCTTCAAGGTCTGAAGTACGATCCTCGGATGCTGCTCATGATCCTCCGGACTACGAGAATACACCAAGATGTCTTCAATGAATACTATGATGAAAGAATCAAGATATGGCTGGAATACATTATTCATCAAGTGCATACAGGCTGCTGGGGCATTAGTCGGCCCAAAAGACATCACTAGAAACTCATAGTGACCATAGCGGGTCCTAAATGTCATCTTCGAAATATCTAATTCCCGAATCTTCAAATGATGATACCTAGACCTCAAATCAATATTCGAGACCACTCTATCACCCTGAAGTTGATCAAATAAGTCATCAATGTGCGATAGTGGATGTTTGTTCTTAGTTATAACTTTGTTCAGCTGCGGGTGGTCAATACACATCCTCATTTACTATCCTTCTTCTTCACAAATAGAACTGGTTCACCCCAAGGCGACAAACTAGGCCTAGTGAAGCCCTTATCAAGTGATTTCTGCAATTATTCCTTCAACTCCTCAAAATCAATAGGTGTCATGCGGTACTGAGGCATAGAGATGGGCTGAGTGCCCGATACCAAATTAATACAAAATCAATGTTCCTATCGGGTGGCATGCCCATCAGGTCTTCTGGAAATACATTTGGGAAGTCTTTCATTACCGAAACTGACTCAACGGTAGGAGTATCAACACTAACATCCCTCATAAAGGCCAAATATTCCAGACATCCCTTCTCAGCCATCTGTTGAGCCTTCAAATATGAAATCACTCTACTGGGGACACAATCCATGAACCTCTCTACTCTAACCTAGGCACCCCGGCATCGCCAGCGTCATAGTCTTCACGTGACAATCAAGGATAGCGTGATATAGTGACAACCAATCCATGCCCAAATCACATCAAAGTCAACCATGCTAATCAATAAAAGATCAACCCTCATCTCATAATCCCCAATAGTCACCATACACGACCGATATATACGGTCTATAATAATAGAATCATCCATCGGCGTAGATACATGAACATAGATAACTAAAGAAACATGGGGCATATCCAAATAAAAAGCAAAGTATGAGGACACATATGAATAAGTGAAATCAGGCTCAAATAATACTGAAGCATCCCTGTATCATACTGAAACAATACATGTGATCACTACGTTTGAAGCAACTGCCTCTAGCCTGGCAGGAAAAAACGTAGCATCAAGCCTAACCACAACATGTCGGACCTCCCCCTCTAGGGCAATCTCGACCCGAAATGACCTCCACCCTGAGCTGGTTGAATGGGTAGTGTAGCAACTAGTGCAGGAGATATAGTCTGGCCTCCTTGTTGTACTGGACCTCTGTAATGACAGGGGAAATACTTCCTCACATTCCCCAACTCTTCATAATCATAGTAATCTCGAACTGGGAATGATTGTGGGGCTTACATCGGACCCCAAGAACTAGAATAACTACTGGAAAATCCCGATACTTATGAACCTAGAACTTATGGAGAACGGTATGAGCTCTACGCTGGAAATGCACTAAAAGATGATTGAACTGGATGAGTGCTACAAGAACCGTGGCTAGTTGAAGAACCACGAGGAACCTGATGAGCCACCTGAGCGGGCCTATAAGGAAGACCTCTGCTGTAATGTGACGGACCTCCAGACGAGGTACCACCCAAACCATGGGGGCTCTTGCCCTCCTACTCCTCGTGTTGAATCTTGTTAACCTACTCCAAGTGCCTAGCAATAACGACCACCAGGTCAAACCTAGCATATGTCTCGGCCTCTTGAGACAAACTGTAACGTAGGCCATAGTTGAGGCCATCAATGAACTTCTTGATCCTCTCCCTCTTAGTAGGAACCAACCATATAGTATGATGGGCCAAATCTGCGAACCTCATCTTGTACTGAGTCACAATCATATCCCCATGGCGTAGCTGCTCAAAATCTCTACACAGATCCTCTCTGCGAGTTTGTGGGACAAACTTCTCTAAGAAAATAATTAAGAACTCATGCCACGTAAGTGGTACTGCTCCAACTGGTCGGCTTAACTCATAAGCCTACCACCATTTGTAGGTTGCCCCAGTCAGCTGAAAAGTCGTAAATGCCACTCCAATGGTCTCCAAAATACCCGTTGTGTGACAAATCTACTGACACCAGTCTAGAAAATCCTGAGCAACCTCTTACTCCTCTCCGCTGAACTTTGGAGGCTTAAGCCTCCCAAACTGCTCCAACCTCTTATGCTCCTCATCATTCAAAGGTGGACCAACCTTAGCCTGAGCAGCAGCAATTGGCTGAACTAGTAATACCCCGATATCTGGGCACCTCCCCCAGCCTGTGAGGTAGCTGGTGCAATTGGAATCGAACCCGCCTGAGCCAAGCTCGTGCATAGTCAAAATCTTAACCAAGGCCTCCTGAAGGCCAAGAATAACAATGAGCACTACTGTTGCCTGAGCTGGTCCCACCAGCCCAACTGTATCTGGAACATGCTCAACAATAGGAGAAACGGGTGGCTTCACAGGTACTGCTATGGCTGTAGTACGAGCCATACCTTGGCCTCTACCACATCCCCGGCCTCTCACAGCCCTAACTAATGGTCGTCTGCTTGATCCGATCGCATGTGTCCTCACCATATGTGAGACTATAGAATAGTCAAGTTTCAGGCTTCAAAAATAACAAACCTGCATGACAAGAATGGAATAAAGTGAAGTTATCTAACAATTCGGTAGACTCTCAAAGATAAGTACAGATGTATAACCTTCTCATGACTCATGAGACCTAAGCAACCTAGTACTCTAATACCAGCATTTCACGACCCAACTCCCACCGGAGACGCGACGGTGCCTAACTCTACTTTCTAGGCAAGCCAACAGTCACATGAGAACAATGAATTTGATAAAACAAGGTTTAATAAACTAAACAATGGAAGCATCATGAAATATTTAAGAATATAACTATAATACTACTACAACCATGCCCAAAATCTAGTGTCAACGAGTATATGAGCATTACTGAGTATCAAAATACAATGCCAAATTCTCAATACAACTATCTGAATAGTATGACAGTAATAAAATAAATAATGAAAGAGAACTTCAAGGTCGGCGGATGGTATAACAGCTACGTCCTAGTCCCTCAAATGCTTGTAGCATAGAACTCTAGAGATCACGTCGTCTGAAAGTACTTGGATATGCACACAAAGTTTAGAGTATATTATGAGTACAACTGACCCCATGTACTCAAAAAATAACAAAACTAACCTTGGACTGAAAACAGTAACGAGCTCAGAAGAAACAGTCAGAGTCTAATATTAATAACTAATAACAACACAGGACATAAAGAAAGGATGTGTAAGCATGTAACTCAATGATATCATGTTAATTTACGAGGTTCGGCCAATTTTGCCTACTTCCTCGGACACAACCAATATTTTATTCCACTCCAAAAATACAAGTGAAATAATACTAAAGAGAGAAGATACAAATGCCCACACGTTAAATATACATGTCAAATCAACAATAACACAGTGGATCCATCCAGAATAATCACATTTAGCACTATACAGGTGCCTGGCATAATTGCCCATTATCAAGGACGTATATAAAACACTATGGCTGCACCTACTACTGGCATGTCAGACTCCAGAGGGGCGGATCTTGCCCAAACGCTACTCATAATCATATAACCCAATAGTGAGTCCTAGTGCACGCGTCACCCCAAACCAGTAACACTTAGCCCAAAATGGGCCTGGCATACGCGTCACCTCAAATCAATACCAAATCGACTCTATGGCCCAAACTCAATCATTTACCATTCAAGTCTCAGAAGAACACATCTCACAATACTCAGTTTAATAGTGTTACACATAGGAGTCATCAACATGTGAGGAATCAAATAAGAAGTATTGAGACAGAGATATCATGCACGGATATAGCATTATGACTAAGAACATGTGTACAATTAAGGCAAATAGCTCAGAGACAGCAAGATTAGCCCTATCGAGTCTCAAACAAATCGCACATAACCTAGACATGATTTCTAACATGAAGCATAACTCAAATGAACATACAGGTTTAGAAACATGGATATAATGAGGCATGATAGCTAACCAATCCCAGAATAGTCTAAAAGTCATCTCAAATCATGAACACACAGGTGCACGTACAAACGCCCGTCACCTAGTGCATACACCACCTCTATACCTTTTATTTAACATTATTCCACGGGTTAAATACCCTCAAATCCAAGTTTAGATGTGTTACATACCTCGAAACGCATAAATCAATATTCAAAAATGGCTTTCCCCTTACAATTCACCTCCGTACGGCTAAAATCTCACAAAAATGACTTAAATCATTAAATAATACAAGAGAAACCAATCTCGATTAATAAATCTAATATCTTTACACAATTCCCCAAAAATCAAGAAAATTCAACCCTGAGCTTGCCCAGACAAAATTCGGGTCCAAGGATAGATATCAACTACCCATAATCCTACGAGTCCATATTTTTGTTTTGTTTTCAAATCCGAGTCCTATTCGACTCTCAAATCTCAATTTATATTTTTCAAAAATAGACAAAATTTCTCAAAATTTCTTTTAGATTCTCATGAATTTCAAGTTAAATCTGTTATATAATTATGTAAAATTATTGAAAATTGGTCAAAATCACTTACCCAATGATTGTATGTGAAAATCCCCTCTCCAAATTGCCTCCTACCGAGTATAAGGTTCTAAAATGAGAGAAATGAGATCAAATCCCGACTTCCCAACCCTATTGTTTAGGTGCAGATATCGCAGTTGCGACATTGGGTTTGCAATTGCGAACCCTTGCAATTGCAAAGAGTGATTCGCAATTGCAGCGCCTGATAACATATTGGGGAAGTCTCAAAGGTGACACTAGCTTCGCAATTGTGAAGCCTGCTCACCTCGCAAATGCGACAAAATAATTGCAATTGTGAACCTACCATGTTCCAGTATCTCTTCGCAAATGCAATCCAACTATCACAAATGTGATATTTGTGACCCCCCTTCTATGATATCAACTGCCACACCTGAGGCACCAGCACACCAACAACCTGCAATGACTCCAAACCAATCCAAAACACGTATGAAACACACCCGAGCCCTCGGGTATCCAAATCAAACATCTAAACAAGTCTAAAAATATCATACGAACTCATTCTTGCAATAAAAATACCAAAATAACATCTAGAACCTCGAATCGGATATCAAAACACATAAAATTCAAAAGAAAACTCAAGAACCTCTAGAATTGCAACCAAGCGTTTGAATTCTATCAAACCAACTTCAAGTTGCACCAAATTTTGAATATAAGTTTCAAATAGAAAAATGGACCTATTCGAATTTCCAAAACCAAAATCCGAACCCGACATCTACAAAGTAAATCTACGGTCAAACTTAAGGAAACTTTTAAACCTCAAATTGCCAACTTTCGGCAAAGAATGACAAACCAACCTAGAGACCTCCAAATTCCATTCTGGGTATACGCTCAAGTTCAAAATCGCGATTCAAACCTATTGGAGCCATCAGAACACCATTCCAAAATGACTTTATTATTATGGATCGCTGTACAAAATTTAACCCTTGTCTGTTTCTCTTTGACACAATGCTTGCAAAACTCCAAGTTGCAAGCCTTTACTCCTTTTAACAATCCTTGATGTGATAAAGTTTTCAAGGATTTTCCTCCAGCATGTCCCAAGCGCATGTGCCTTAGCCTGGTTGCTTCTTCCTCTTTTTCGTTACTGGATGTTACTATCGATGTCCCAATAACTGTACTACCACGATAACTGTGCATGTTATTATTCTTCCGATTGGCCTTCATTACCACTAGTGCACCGGAGCATACTCTTATCACTCCATTTTCTACAATGATTTTGAACCCTTTTGATTCTAGGGCTCCCACAGATATGAGATTTTTCTTCAAACCCGGTACATATCGAACATCTATTAATGTTCTGATCATTCCATCATGGTTCCTTAATCGTATTGAACCAATGCCATATGAGGTAAGAGGACTATTTCCCGCTGTGTGGACGACTCCATATTCTCCTTCTTGAAAATTAACGAATCAGTCCCTATTGGGACACATATGATAGCTACAAACCGAGTCCATCAACCATATGTCTAATAATGTTGATGGCTCTGTTGTAACTAATGAGAAGTCTGAATCATCACCATCAGCTACATTTGAATCCATAATGGCCTTTCTATTATTATGTTTGGCCTTATTCTTCAACTTCAGACAGTTTTTCTTCCAGTGCCCTTTTTCTCGACAAAAGGCACATTCATCTTTGCTGGGTCTAAATCTTGACTTGGATCTTCCTTTCTGTGTCCTCGTTTGATTTTGAGTACGACCCCTCACAACTAGTGCTTCTCCTTCTCCGCCCTTCTGTTTTTCTCCCTTTCTTTGTTCATAGCTATACAAAGCCGAACAAACTTCTCTGAGAGAAATTTTGTCATTTCCATGGAGTAGAGTAGTTTCAAGG